>NC_037354.1:25811712-26114742 GCF_002263795.3 Bos taurus
CATCTGACATAGCAAACATGCCTTTGGTGCTAACCTTTTCCCTCCAGTCTCCATTGAACAGGACATTTCTAGAAAATGATGGAGTAAGTTTTTAGCATCTTCCTTCCCTTTTCTATTTATTAAGTTTTGGTGACTAAATAAATGCATTCACTTTTCCAGGAGCTTTACTGAAACTATCATGGAGTCACCATGTCCCTCTATTTCCTGGTCTCCATGGTATTGGTTTCTTCCAAATTTCAAACCAATTCCAAATTGGTTTCTTCTTGCTGTCTCAATCTAGGTCAGGCACCTAAGGATGCATCAGTTCAGTTCAGTTCAGTCGCTCAGTCATGCCAACTCTTTGCGACCCCATGAATTGCGGCACATCAGCCCTCCCTGTTCATCACCAACTCCCAGAATCCACTCAAACTCATGTGCATCAAGTCGGTGATGCCATCCAGCCATCTCATCCTCTGTTGTCCCCTTCTTCTCCTGCCCCTAATCCCTCCCAGCATCAGGGTCTTTTCCAATGAGTCAACTCTTCACATCAGGTGGCCAAAGTATTGGAGTTTCAGCTTCAACATCAGTTCTTCCAATGAACACCCAGGACTGATCTCCTTTAGGATGGACTGGTTGGATCTCCTTGCAGTCCAAGGGACTCTCAAGAGTCTTCTCCAACACCACAGTTCAAAAGCATCAATTCTTCGGTGCTCAGCTTTCTTTATAGTCCAACTCTCACATCCATACATGACCACTGGAAAAACCATAGCCTTGACTAGACGGACCTTTGTTGGCAAAGTAATGTCTCTGCTTTTTAATATGCTATCTAGGTTGGTCATAACTTTCCTTCCAAGGAGTAAGCGTCTTGTAATTTTATGGCTGCAATCACCATCTGCAGTGATTTTGGAGCCCAAAAAAATAAAGTCTGACACTGTTTCCACTGTTTCCCCATCTATTTGCCATGAAGTGATGGGACCAGATTTCATGATCTTAGTTTTCTGAATGTTGAGCTTTAAGCCAACTTTTTCACTCTCCTCTTTCACTTTCATCAAGAGGCTTTTTAGTTCCTTTTCACTTTCTGCCGTAAGGGTGATGTCATCTGCATGTCTGAGGTTATTGATATTCCTCCCAGAAATCGTGATTCCAGCTTGTGCTTCTTCCAGCCCAGCATTTCTCATGATGTACTCTGCATAGAAGTTAAATAAGCAGGGTGACAATATATAGCCTTGACATACTCCTTTTCCTATTTGGAACCAGCCTGTTGTTCCATGTCCAGTTCTAACTGTTGCTTCCTGACCTGCATACAGGTTTCTCAAGAGGCAGGTCAGGTGGTCTGGTATTCCCATCTCTTTCAGAATTTTCCACAGTTTATTGTGATCCGCATAGTCAAAGGCTTTGGCATAGTCAATAAGGCAGAAATAGATGTTTTTCTGGAACTCTCTTGCTTTTTCTATGATCCAGTGGATGTTGGCCATTTGATCTCTGGTTCCTCTGCCTTTTCTAAAACCAGCTTGAACATCTGGAAGTTCACAGTTTATGTATTGCTGAAGCCTGGCTTGGAGAATTTTGAGCATTACTTTACTAGCGCGTGCTGCTACTGCTGCTAAGTTGCTTCAGTCATGTCTGACTCTGTGGGACCCCATAGACAGCAGCCCACCAGGCTCCCCCGTCCCTGGGATTCTCCAGGCAAGAAACTGGAGTGGGTTGCAATTGTGTGGTAGTTTGAGCAGTCTTTGGCATTGCCTTTCTTTGGGATTGGAATGAAAACTGACCTTTTCCAGTCCTGTGGCCACTGCTGAGTTTTCCAAATTTGCTGGCATATTGAGTGCAGCACTTTCACAGCATCATCTTTCAGGATTTGAAATAGCTCAACTGGAATTCCTTCACCTCCACTAGCTTTGTTTGTAGTGATGCTTTCTAAGGCCCACTTGCTTCACATTCTAGGATGTCTGGCTCTAGGTGAGTGATCACACCATCATGATCATCTGGGTCGTAAGCAGAGTCCAAGGCACTCTCCCTCAGTCATTCAATGTTAGAATAGTCCTTGGTCTAGAAAGGTCCTTAGAGAAATTTAGTCTGTTTCCTTTAAAGATGGTTTTTCCCAGACTACATAGAGATGAAGAGATGGATGAATTAGAAGGAAGCCTCCTGACTCTTTCCAAAGCACTAATGAACCTTGGTGATGATGCTCCAGGGAAGTCTCAGCGTGCAGGGGAAGGAGATGCCATGCATGGGCTGTGGAAGCCAGGAACCTCACACTCTGAGCAAAACTGTTGGCAACATTGTCTGTGTTTCTCAGTAGCTTTATGAAGCATATGCTTCAGATTTTACTTTCAAAGGAAGACAGCTGAGGATCAGAGGTCTGTGGAAGGGTGGTGAACAACTTTTCTCCTCCAGAAAGCTCCCCACCACTAACATTGTGCGATGTAACTGCTGCCCTGGCCACCCCCGCTCATAGAGCCCTGGCCATTGATGGACAGTTGCTCTTTGGCTTATGGAAGCCACCGGTGCCTCTGAGCAGATGAATTTGCAGCTGAGTTAAGTTCCTTTCTTCTCAGAAAAGGAGAAAAGAGGGGAAGAAATATATTGCAGAGTCAGGCATGAGGGAATTCTCTGGTTCGCTGGACTCTTAAAGGCAAAAGCACAGTACAGAGTCAATGTAAGGATAGTATTACCCTTCTCAGATGTCAGTGAGGCATGAGGCCACGGGGGTCTTGTGTGTGTGTTCATTAAAGCAGATGGCAACAGAAAAGGGAGTTTCATTTCAGGCCCAGGTGGCCAGGAATCTTTTTGCTTTCTTCTTCTTTTTTTTTTTATTTTGGCTGCATGTGGGATCTTAGCTTCCCAACCAGGGATTGAACCCATGTCCCCTGCATTGGAAGCATGGAGGCTTAGCCACTGGACTTGCAGAGAAGTCCTTACTTGCTTTCTTTTTTTGCCAGAGAGGAAAACGTCTGTTGTTCTTTTCAGAGGAGGCACAGGAGGAGAAAAACCATGGATTCTACCTTGAAGAAAGTAATATTATTTCAAGGTACAAATTTGCAACAAGTAGCAAATAAGCCATAGAGATCTAATGCACAATGTAATGAATATAGACTATATGTACTGTAATTATAAAATATGATATTGCTACAATGGCAATTACACGACAATATTCAAATATTTCAAAGTGATGTATTGCACACTTTAAATTTATACAATGTTTTATGTCAAATCTTTTCAGTTAAAAAAAAAAAGAATCTGTGGCAGAGTTCCACTGGGTTTACCCGAACTTGTCCTACATACATCAACTTAGACTGACAGTATCAAGTAAGATAGTGCATATCCTCTGGGGAGGTAACGATGCAATATTTGCAAACTACCTATTCTGGACCCAGATATTGGCAGCCATGATGGAAATCCCAAACTTTATTCTGGTGTTTGAATGCTGAAACCTTAGCCAGTTCATGGCTGCACCCTATAAATAAGACCAAAATGTCAGGACCCTATCTAAGCTCTCTCTGCATGGTTTTAAGATAGTCTTTGTATCCAGGAGCAGTCTGAGGTTGGATACGGGACTTTGTAAGTGTTTGTGAATAGTGGTAGGTTCCACCCTGTTTGGTTTTGAGGGGCGAAGCTATTATAGGAGTTGGGGGCACTGGACTCGGTGGAGGGTCTTTCTTTCCTGAACTCTAGGTGTGCAAGTCATTCGTGGACAAATGTTTACTCTTCTCTAGGAAAATTCAACCCTGTACGGGGCTCAGGGAAGGTTTATTTATTTATTTAAAAAGAATTTCCTGTAAAATCCTAAAATCCTTTTGTTGCATAGAAAGCCTTCCTAAATCCTCCACATTTTTAAAAGCTTTAATTGTGTGATTGTGTTTGGAAACCACCTCAGGAAAGCCTCTGCAGATCTGGATAAAGGATTATTATAAAGGTTTTCACTTTGATGGTATGTATTAAAAGGCCAAGATGGGAGGGCTAATTGAACTACTACACCTGAGGAGTTAACCTGTAAGGAACAACCACAGCAACAATAGTAGTAAAATTCAGCAGCACAACTAACATTCATTTAGCCAATCAAAGGGCTTCCCTAGTGGCTCAGATGGTAAAGAATCTGCCTACAATGCAGCAGACCCGTGTTTGATCCCTGGATCAGAAAGATCCCCTGGAGAAGGGAATGGCTACCTGCTCCAGTATTCTTACCTGGAGAATTCCATGGACAGAGGAGCCTGACAGGCTATAGTCCATGGGGTCACAAAGAATCAGATACAACTGAAGCGACTTAGCAGCAGCAGCACAGCATGTGCCGGGCATTGTGCTAAATGCTTGATAAGCCTTATTTCACTTAAATTTTAAGACCTATCAAGTGGTTATCTAGGCAAAGGGGCAGTCAAGGAGTCTCCTGTCTCAGGTATTTTTTAGCATCTTGGCAACATGGCTGAGCGACTAACTCTTTCCAAATGGTGGAATTTTACATCATGTGCTAGAGTGCGGTGGATATGTAAGCCTCTTCACCACTTTTTTTCTCAAGGGAAGAAACTATTCGGCTCTCTGGAAAGGCCATTGAAAATGCCTAGGTATGCAACAACAGAGCGTTCCGTGCTTCCCACTCTGGAGAAGGACAAAGGGGCATTGGAGGGCTGGTCGTGCATCCAGTCATTTCCTGAACAAGTTTTATTGTGGGTCCACAGTGTGGGGAGCTGGTTCTGTTGCTGCCATGTTGCTGCTGATACATCTAGTTGAGAGATGTTCTTGGAGAACAAATTGAGTTCTACAACATCCGTCTAGGGTCAAGGGAAACAATGCTTGATGGGAAGTAATGGAAAAGGCTAAAAGATATGGAAAAGAACATGACTAATGCATAAAGAGGAACGAAACTGGGTCATCTGTAGCGATGTGGATGAACCTAGAGTCTGTCCCACAGAGTGAAGTAATTCAGAAAGAGTTGTATTTTAATGCATATGTATGGAATCTAGAAAAATGGTAACCAATAAACCTATTTGCAGGGCAGGAATAGAGACGCAGACATAGAGATGGACTTGTGCACACAGGAGAGGGTGGGAAGAATTGAGAGAGGAGTACGGACATGTATACGCTACCATGTGTGAAACAGACAGCTTGTGGGAAGCTGCTATAGAGCTCAGGGAGCTCAGCTCAGTGCTCCATGATGACCGAGAAGGGTGGGATGGGAGCAGGGTAGGAGGGAGGCTCAAGAGGGAGAGGATATATGTATACTTACAGCTGATTTATGATGTACAGCAGAAATTAACACAACATTGTAAAGCAATCATTCCTCAATTTTAAAAAATAAATAATTAAAAAAAATTTTTAAAGAGTATGGCTAATAGACTCAGAGTTTCTTCTACCCTTAAGAATCTATTGCTGGGAATCTGCTGCTCCCAGGCTCCAAAGTATGGTATCCTTCTTAGGTGATGTCTCTTAAGCATGTATGGAGATACAAGCAGGATCTCATCACTGACATCCCACTAGACGCTCCTGAACACCTTCACTGCTTTTCCACAATTGATTTCTCTTAACATCCTGGGGTTTGCATTTTCCTTTCATGTCAGTCCCAGATAAAGCTCCTTCCTCATTTTCCCTGGTTAAAAAACAAGATCCGCACTGGCTGGTTTGCTTGATTCGCACCTTGGATGTCAGACTGTAGCCCAGGTGCGAGCTTCTCATTCTCCACTGAGACATTTCCCTGAATTAGTTTCTCCCTGGGGTCATTGTCTCTGACCATTCTTTTAGTTGTTACTGTTTTTTTTTTTTTTAAAATACTACACTATTTAGGCTCTTCTGTTGAATGTATATTATAGCTTTAACAATGGCATCACTCGATACTTTGGTCTTCTATAGTTTTCTGAAAAGTTCCTTAGAAGAAAAAACTTTATGCCATTTGCGATTATTCAGGAAGTAAGACATGGTAACCTACAAGCAGACTTCATCTTATTGTGCTTCACTTTATCTCATTTTGCATATACTGCATTTTCCACAAATTGAAGTTTTGCGGCAACCTTACATTGAGCACATGCTGTTTTTCCCACAGTATTATTTTTAAATTAAGATGAGTTCATTTTTTTTTTTTTAGACACAGTGCTATTGCACACTTAATGACTACAGTATGTGGTATATGTAACTTTCATATGTTCTGGGAAACCAAAATATTCATGGGACTCACTTGCTCACAATACTCACTTTATTGTAATGGAATTGCCTGGAAATGAACTCGTAGTATCTTTAAGGGATGCCTGTACTTTTTTATTTATTTAGGGATAGAGCTGGGTTGTCAAAAATAGCACCTTATCATCTGATATCTTAGTCAGATTCTCTAGGTAAAAGAGCCTAATGCACACTTCAGTGCTAATATCTATCACAAGGTAGAATCCCAGGGCAACCAGAATGAAGGACAGAAGACTGGAGCAGAGAAGGAGCCTCGCCGACCTGGCTGCTACTTTGTGAAGGACACAGCTAATTGCTCGGCTCTCTGGAATGGTTCTAGACAGGCTCCACAGAAATATCACGCTCAGAATAGTCCACTGGTGGGCGGAACAGAGCGGCCATTTATCTGTTGGCTCTCTTCTGTCTTTTGTTTCCGTAGGTCAAGGTTCGTCCGCTGGGAAGTGGAGCCCTACGCTTGCAGGTTGCACATCCCAGCTCCCGGGAAACTCAGAGCTCACATCTGGTGGTTTGGAGCTTCAGCCAAACGCGGTGGCGGAGAGAGCAGCAGGAGATGAATAGGGTCAGCCTCAGATGGACCAAGTGAAGCTGAGGAGCCTGAGAATTCCATGTGGTCTCCTAATGTGGCTCTTTCTGATTGGGTCCTGCCCAGTCAGGAGGCTGGAGATGGCCTGGGTGAGGCAGGAAAAAATACTTGTTATCCGTGCTGTTGACAAGGTTCTAGGAGGTGGAACTGGCTTTGTCTTCCAGACCCTTTAGAGCAGGAGCCAGCAAACGTTATCTGAAAGAGCCAGATGGTAAATATTTCAGGCTTTAGGGATTGTGTGGCAAGGAAAACAATGAAGGCTATCATGTAAGTACTTCTGTAACTATTGAAAATGCTACTGTTTTAAAAACATAAAAATTATCCTTAGCTGGCAGACCTTAAAAAGTAGGCAACTGACCAAATTTGGCCCGAGGGCTGGAAGGGGCTGATCTCTGTTTTAGAGAACAGGTGCAAAGGTATCCAACAAGGAGTCTAACTCAACTTTCGGTAAAGTCTTCCATGGTCTCAGGCACTAAACAGAATTGTTTTCTTCTAGGGCTGTTGAAGGAAACGCGTATGAGAGTAGAGGCCCCTTGGGGTGGCCTGATGGGCCAGGATGGTTTGGATTTGGCTATAGGGCTATTTATTTAGGTATTTATTTCAGTTTAGAAATATTTATTGATTTTTGGCTGTACTGGGCCTTTATTGTGGCACACAGGCTTCTTTTCATTGCGATGGCTTCTCTTGTTGCAGACCACAGGCTCTAGGATGTGCGGGCTTCAGTAGTTACAGCTTATGGGCCCTAGAGCTTGGCGCTTCAGTAGTTGAGGTGCGTAGGCTTAGTTGCTCCATGATATGTGAGATCTTCCCGAATTAGCGATCGAACCCTGTCTCCTGCATTGGCAGGCGAACTGTTAACCAGGAGACCACCAGGGAAGTCCTTTATTTTAGCTCTTATGGGTGTGTACAGTGACTCACACTGGCTTAAGAAAGCTGATCCTGCCCATCTCTTCCCAACTTCACATTCAGAGATGTCACAGCAGTATCTTGAACTTGGGCATAGTGAGACTATTTATACTATGGAAATCAGCAGGTGCTGCAAAGGGCTTCCTTGGGAGTGGGAGGAATAAGCATTTGCAAATATTAGCCAGCACACCACTGGGTCTTTGCCTGATTGGTGCAGAAGCACAGTCCTTACTACTTACTGTAGCAAGTGAAGGAGACAGGAATCGTGTAGTTATCCCTGACATGTCATGGCCGTGGGAAATGCTCCCATTGTTCTTCCAGCAGTCTGTGCACTTGAGTTTAAAACTCATGCTTTTGAAATGAAGACACAGACATAGAGAACAAACGTATGGAGACCCAGGGGGAAAGGAAGGGGGTTGGATGAATTGGGATATCGGGAATTATGTATATACACCATTGATACTATGTATAAAATAGATAATGAGAACCACTGTATAGCTCAGGGAACTCTACTCGATGCTCTGCGGTGACCTAAATGGGAAGGAAATCCATAAAAGAGGGTACGTGTGTACAATAGCTGACTCACTTTGCTGTCCAGCAGAACTAACTCAACAAAGCAACTATACTCCAATAAATATTGAATTTAAAAAACAAAACATGCTTTTATGTCAAGTGGTCATGATAGGGATAATGATGAGTTTCTGTATGTGGGACAAATTAATAGCATGCTTTGCGGGTATTACTATTGAAATTATAGTTTTAAAATTATGGTATTTTGGACCTTGCCTATTTTTTAATTAAAAGATAATTTTTTTTACAGAATTTTGTTGTTTTCTGTCAAATCTCAACATGAATCAGCCATAAGTATACGTATGTCCCTTCCCTCTTAAATCTTCCTCCCATCTCCCTCCCCATCCCATGCTTCCAGATTGGTACAGAGACCCTGTTTGAGTTCTCTGAGCCATACAGCAAATACCCATTAGCTATCTATTTTACATATGGTAATATAAATGTCCATGTTACTCTCTCCATACTTCTCACCATCTCTTCCCCGCCCCCCTGCCTGCCCCGTGTCCATAAGTCTGTTCTGTATGGACCTTGCCTATTTTATTTTAAAGGATCAAGTTTGAATTAAAATGGGAACGGTTCAGGTACAGCCAGAGAGCAGTCATGTCAAAGACACAATACAGAATCTCCCGTGATGGTGTCGGGAGAGGTGGGGCGAGATTAAGGTAGAGCTGGCTGGACCAGGCTGCCTTCCTCCTCCATCTCGCTTGCCATCTGTCAGCTCCCAGCACTCTCTAGTATTTAAACAAATTTCCAATCGCCATCTCTTAAAATAAAGCTTAATATATTCACATCTGGTGGTTTCCTGCTCCAGTTATGCTTAGTTTTGGCCTTCACTTAAAAAAAAAAAAAACTCAACTATTCTGTGATTGCTTTGTGGTGCTTTGGAAGCCTTTCTGGATTAAGGATTTGTGACTCTTTGATTGCATTGTGATTGCATTTGCAAGTGACAGGATACAGAGGAAATTTGAAGCCTGTTTGCACCATGCTTCTGTGAGTCCTAGCCCCTATGGTAGATTAATCTCAGATTATCATCTGACAGATATTTTTAAAGTGCAGGTTGTCTAGCTCTGCCCTAGACCGATGACAGGGACAGAATCCCTGAACATTTATTTTTTTTAATTTTTAAAAAGATTTTTTTTATGTGGATCATTTTAAAAGTATTTACTGGGTTTGTTACACTATTGCTTCTGTTGTTTTTCAGTGTTTTGGTTTTGTGGCTACAAGGCATGTGGGATCTTAGCTTCCAGACCAGGGATCGAACCCTCACCAGCTGCATTGGAAGGTGAAGTCTTAACCATTCATTGGACTGCCTGGGAAGTCCCCTGGGCATTTATTTTAAAAAGTTCTCCCACATGATTCTAATGAGCTACCAGGATGGTTAACTATGAACACTAGTGATTTTTAGAAGTCTTATCAGAAATTGTCAGTTGAGCATTTCTCTCTGGAAGGATCCTTTCTTCTGTGTTGGCCACTGAGGTTCTTATTCTGAGTATTAACAATGTTGAAACATCTGCATTGACTGTCTAAATATCAAGAAAAATAATTTCAGTCCTTAAAGGGCCTATGGAGCAAAGTCTTTGAATCAGGACTGTCATGCACGTTAATTCCTAAAGATTAGAACAAGTGGGCTTCCTACTGGAAATATTAAGTCACAGTGAATACTCTCATTCTCACCAATAAGGAAAGAACATCAGTTTTGGAATCAAGGTTTAGTTGGCTTCAAGTCCTGGCTCTACCAACTTCTTTGTTGGCAAAACCTTAGGTTCTACAACTGTAAAATGGGCATAAAATATTTTTATTTCAGGATTATAATAATTTTTAAAACTATAGATCATGTCTGGTGTATCACAGTTGCTAAATATATGCTAGATATTCTCCTCCTGGGTATAATGAAAAGCCTAGCATTTCTGTGTGGTTCTAACACTCCGGAGCTGTTCTTTCTTCTCAGGGAGCTGGTCACCAAACTAATGAGTAAAGCTCTTGCCCCTCCTGGATTCTGTTTCAATTTTTTTTTCCAGTTTTCCCATTGGGTATTTTTTTAAAGATTATTATTATTTAAAAAATTTATTTGGCTGCACTGGGTCTTGGTTTCTGAGTGCAGGCTTTCTCTAGTTGCAGTGAGTGGGGTCTACTCTCTACTTGGGATGCTTGGCCTTCACTTGTTGCAGAGCGTGGGCTCTAGGGCGTGCGGGGTTCAGTAATTGCAGCACATGGGCTTATTTGCCCCACAGCATGTGGAATCTTCTTGGACCAGGGATTGAACCTGTGTCCCCTGCTTTGGCAGGTGGATTCTTAACCACTGGACTACCAGGGAAGCCCCCTATTTGGTATTTTTCCCCCAAGCAAAGATGGAAGCAAAATAGTTTTGTCCTTCTGGACAGTAACCCCTTCTGCTATGGCCAGATAATGGAATAAAACCCCTCAGTTTAAAGCAGTCTATAAAGTTTCAGGGACAGACTGCCTGGATGGTTTTCCCTGCTCTCTGTACAAAAGACAATCTGGGATTTCCGTGCTAGCCAGGCACTGCCTCCCATCTCCTCTGATCTTTACAAAACCCTTTCCTCCCTCACCTGTCTGCCTCACCAGGGAGAAGGATCAGCTCCCGCCTCTCCCTGCCTGGCTTCAGCAACACAGCTTCTTCTACTTGCTCTTCTGAACCCTGGGGATTTTTTTTTTCCAGCACAGCAGCCTTTTGAACAAAGCTCCTCCTTTGCAAAAACTCTCACCTAGGAGGTGTTACAAATCTCTGCAGCTGAATGATGAGTGGCTCGGTCTCTTGAGAAGACCTGTTTTCTTTCCTTTGACAGAGTAGAAAATCCCTCTGAGGAAGAGAGGCGGAGCTTCCATTGATGAATGCATTTTCCTCCTTGCATGAATTTACATTCATGAATGATAATGGCAGACCTCTTCTCTCTGGATCTTATTTTAAAAAGCTGCTACCTGGTATTATTCACATACCCTGCCACCCTAGAGGAAAATGTGCCTTTATTAAAACAGGATACTTGGGACAATGTTGTAGGACAGATGGAAATTTTGCAAGATGAGAGGAATTTACCAGATGGGGAAGGGGAAGTGGGGACTGGGTGGGTGGGTGGGTAAAAACACCTTCCGATGGGAACATGTTGCATAGGACCTTAAAAATGTGGATGAAATCAACAAATGAAGAAGAAGCAAAAGGCAGAGCTCAGTAGGGCAGGGGGACTTGAATTGGTGGTGGGGGACCAGTGGTTTGGAATGAGACTAAGAATAAGTTATATTAGAAAGGGCAAGTGTGGGATGGAGGGGATGAGGGAGGGAGGCTTCAGAAGGAAGGGATATACGTACACTTATGGCTGATTCATGTTGTTGACAGCAGAAACCAACACAACATTGTAAAGCAATTATACTCCTATTAAAAAACATTATAAAGCAATTATACTCTTATTTAAAAATAAAAGAGAAAGGAGACGTACGTCCAACCCGAGACTGATGGGCCAGATAGCAGCAGAGCCAAATGAATGAGATGGTTCCAGATGAGGAACTACACAAAGATCTATGACGGAAGAGAACTCATCTTTTCCTGATGACAAAAAATGCTTGTGACACGTTGGAGTGAATTTCTAAAGGAAGGGAAGGGAGAGGGGGAGAGATTGAGAGACAGAGACAGAGAGACAGAGTTTTATAGATGCAATATTTCATTTTAAAAAGCCTAAAAATAATGAAATTCAGTGTTTGGAAAAATTTACAGGAGGGACAGAAAGAGATATTTACTGATGCTAACTTGCATATCCAGATAACATGCATACTGTTTATAATACAATAGCCAGGAAATACATCTTCTCTGTAATGTTATAGGAAGAACAGAGCCATCAGGGATGATCAGATGAGCAACAGTCAAATACAGTAGAAAAAGTCCGACTTAGGGGTGGATCAGACGTGCTCAGTTCAGTTCAATCGCTCAGTCGTGTCCGACTCTTTGCCACCCCATTGTCCGCAGCACGCCAGGCCTCCCTGTCCATCACCAACTCCCAGAGTTTACTCAAACTCATGTCCAATGAGTCGGTGATGCCACCCAACCATCTCATTCTCTGTCGCCCTTCTCCTCCTGCCTTCAATATTTCCCAGCATCAGGGTCTTTTCAAATGAGTCTACTCTTCCCATCAGGTGGCCAAAGTATTGGAGTTTCAGCTTCAGCATCTGTCCTTCCAATGAATATTCAGGACTGATTTCCTTTAGGATGGACTGGTTGGATCTCCTTGCAGTCCAAGGGACTCTCAAGAGTCTTCTCCAACACCACAGTTCAAAAGCATCAATTCTTCAGTGCTCAGCCTTCTTCACAGTCCAACTCTCACATCCATACATGACCCCTGGAAAAAACCGCAGCTTTGACTATACAGAACTTTGTTGGCAAAGTAATGTCTCTGCTTTTTAATATGCTGTCTAGGTTGGTCATAACTTTTCTTCCAAGGAGCAAGTGTCTTTTAATTTCATGGCTGCAGTCACCATCTGCAGTGATTTTGGAGCCCAAAAAAATAAAGTCTGTCACTGTTTCCACTGTTTCCCATCTATTTGTCATCAAGTGATGGGACCAGATGCCATGATCTTAGTTTTCTGAATGTTGAGTTTACAACCTAAAAACTGAGACTGATGTTCTATTGGGTGGACTTGCTGAGAATTTAAACCTGGGATGCAGCTTCTCAGGTAGCTCTGAGGATCTGTTCTTCAGAGGTAAGGGAGGAGCCAGGAGATATGAGTTCAAACCAAAAAACCCAGGGAGTCGAACTTCAAAATAATTAAAGAAAACCAGGCATCCTGAACTAATGAATTTAGCGCTTTTCTGTGTAAGGGAAGAAGCAATGGCGTGGCCTCAAAATCGTACCTTTGATGCGCACCTTCGCTATCTGGGGCCAGAATCCTGCTTTTTTCATCGTGAATCCCCTCGGAGTGCACAGCTGGAGCAGCTGCAGTAGGTGATGGTTTCCTGGCTGCAACATCCTTTGTTTACTAATATGGTGGGGGTATTTTTGTCCGCATTTCCATTTCAGCTCTCCTGGAATTTCTTTACGCTAATTTATTTGATTTTTCAACATCCAGTTCAACATGTAGGCTAATGGGGATTCAATTTTTTATGTGAAATCTCTTGTCAAAAAAAAGGTGTTTTATTTAACTGGTGAATGTGAGAGTTTTGCTTTCCGAGCTGTCAGGACTATAAACACTTCTTTTCAACAGTGACTCAGAGTTGAAAGGGGTGGGGGCAGGAATCAAGCAAATAGTGTGAAACCCATGGACACTTTTAAAGACAACACAAAATGATGCAATGATGGACAACCTGCTTAGTGTTAGATTACTTCTTTTGACATCTTCATCTGTTGCATTCATACGTCTGACCGTGAAAATCTTTGACCATGAACTACTGTATGAGAATGCTCGGCAATGCGGCCATATGACTTCTTGAGGGTCCCACCAGTTCTCATAGAGTAAAAATCTCCTGGGTGCTTTATTCTGTTTTGATTTCAGTGGTGATAAATGGTGAGCTTTCTGACCCCAGATTGATGTTGTATTTTATTTCTTCACTACCGATCTATTACTTTGCATTTATTTTCTGGCGTTTTCAAGATATTTTCATGTGTGCTGATGTAGAGGGTGTGATCCCCCACTTTATATCCCTGACTCATTGGAAAAGAATCTGATGCTGGGAGGGATTGGGGGCAGGAGGAGAAGGGGACGACAGAGGATGAGATGGCTGGATGGCATCACTGACTCGATGGACGTGAGTCTGAGTGAACTCCAGGAGTTGGTGATGGACAGGGAGGCCTGGCGTGCTGTGATTCATGGGGTCGCAAAGAGTCGGACACGACTGAGAGACTGAACTGAACTGAATTTTGGTTTACTTGTGTGGTAGGCAGAACAATGGCCCCTGTATTGTGTGCTGTGCTAAATCACTTCAGTCGTGTCCAACTCTTTTTGACCCCATGGACTGTAGCTTGCCAGGCTCCACCATCCATGGGATTCTCCAGGGAAGAATGCTGGAGTGACTTGTCATTTCCTCTTCCAGGGGATCTTCCCAACCAGGAATTGAACCCTGGTCTCTTACATTTCCTGCATTGGCAAGCGGGTTCTTTACACCCCTGCCTTTACAACCACCAGAGTGCCATGTGGTAGGCAGAACAACTGTCCCTGAAAGAGGCTAAACACACTAACCCCCAGAATCTGTGAACATTTCATTACGCAGCAAAGGGGAATTAAAGTTGTATGGGATTAAGGTTGTTCATCATCTGACCTTAAAACAGAGATTATCCTGGAGGATCTGCATGGGCACTGTGTCAACATGAGGCCCTAGAAGTGGAGAGGGACCCAGAAGAGCAGGTCAGAGTGATCGGATGTGAGAAACTCTCCGTCTGTCTTTACTGGCTTTGAAGATGGAGTGAAGGGGCCATGAGCCAAGGACTGTGGGTGGTTTCTAAAAGCTGGAAAAGGTGGGGAAAGCGATTCTCCCCTGGAGCCTCCAGAAGGAACACAGACGTACTGACACCTTGATTTCAGCCTGGTGAGACCTGTGTCAGATCTCCGACCTCCAGAACCGTAAGATAATACATTATATTGCTTCAGCCGCTATGTCTGTGGTGATTTGTCGCAGCAGCCATAGGCATCTAGTACAATTTGCATCACTCAAAACACTAGCTTGGTCAGTAGTGCAGCAGCAGATAGACCATGAGTGTGAAAATGAGCCCCTGCAAGGATATGGGTTTGTGGCTTCCACAGGACTCTAGTGTCTGGGCAGCTGTTCCTAAGAGGTAAGGGAGGAAGACCATGCCCCAGGGGAGCTGTCTGGAGAAGTCTGAGCCACACCCCCGTGGAACCTTCCTCATCCCTAAACAGCCTCCTCACAAACCTTCCTCATCCCTCCACAGCATCTCCCCACTGCTTACTGTCGCGGCTTCACTTCCTGTTTTGGTCCTTTATTTACCAGAAGCGTCTCTCACTTTCTGAGAACAAGTCCACTTGACCATGCAGAGAGAAGCCGTTCAGGAAACACGTATCAAGGTTTCATTTTGAAAATCTTCATATATGAGGTGACGTTGGAAACCTCACAAACCCCCCAGTTTAGTAATGGTTTAGAGAACTGGTTTGCATGAAATGTCCCAGTGAATGGTACACTGGGCTTTTCAGAAATTAGGTTTTCAAATACCTATTCTAGTCTTCACTCTAAAGGATCAAAGATGGCTTTTGAATAATTTTAGCCTCTTGGTTGAAAGCCTGCTTAGGTTTTAAAGGTGTATTTTTATTCCCGGGAACGCCTTTGATAGAACCATCCCTGTTGAGGATCTTGTATCAACAACTTGAGGTTTATTGGAAATGTTGAATTTCTGCCTTAGGGTTTCTGAAGTGCAATGAATCAGATGTTTGAATTGTTTGTTCTAAGTTATTAATTACAAAGCTAGAGAGAGCCGTGGTTAATGGCACTCCTAGGATCATATAAATCTGTGAAAACAGGGCTCTCAAGTTACCCAGTCATACGACCTCAGACAGTGCCAAACATCTTCATATGGTCCACGGAGAAGCCTCAGAGACGCTCTCCCACGTGGACGAGCCAGTGGGCCTTTTTAGGATGTCAGAGCTTTCAGTGAGCTGTTGATAAATGTTAGATTGCAGGGAAAGTCAAATTTGAGATGAAGTTAACCAGAAAGTAGAAGCTTAAAATGTAAATCCTGGAGTATATATAGTAAGGAGAGAGAGAATTACACAAGCAATCACATCACAGTCTGATAAATGCTGCCATAGGAGAAATACAGACTGCTTCTCCTTTCTCTCTGTCTTCCAGTTTCTCTCCCTATTTCCTTCTGCTCAGTTTTTCTTTTCTCTGCAGAGACCAAGAGCTGTTGCTGATCTGTTTCATTTCCCCCCTCACTCCCACCCCAGGGCTCTGCTTTGTAGGTACTCTCAGTGTATATCTAGCCTCTTCATCTCAGCAGTTGGGTTTTTTTTTTTTTTAGAAAATATTTTGTTTTCTACTTTATTTTTTTTAAGTTATGTGAGTTGGATTTTTTTCAAACTTATTTCTCTGATTTCTTTTTTAATTGAAGTGTAGTTGCTGCACCATATTATATAAGTTCCAGGTGTACAGTATAGTGAGTCACAGTTTTTAAAGGTTATATTCCATTTATAGTTATTATAAAATATTGGTTATATTTTGTGTTCTATTTTAGATTTGGTATGGAATATTTTATTTTGGGGGCTTCCCTGGTGGCTCAGTGGTAAAGAATCTGACTGCCAATGCAGAAAACATGGGTTTGATCTCTGGGTCAGGAAGATTCCCTGGAGAAGGAAATGGTAACCCACTCCAGTATTTTTGCCTGGGAAATCCCATGGACAGAGGACCCTGGCGGGCTACAGTCCCCAGGGTCACAAAAGAGTCAAACATGACTTAGCAACTAAACAACAGCAACAATTTTATTTTTTACCTCCAGCTTTATCAAAGTGTAATTGACGAATAACGTTTTACATATTTAAAGTGTACATGATAAGTTAATATACATATATGTTGTCAAACATTTGCCATAATCAAGTTAATTAGCACATCCCTATCACTTCACATAGCTTTTTTTTTTTTTTTTGACTACTTGCTATTTTAGAACTCCTGAAAACATTGAAGTAAGTCTTTCACTGAGAACTATCCCAGGTTGATAGGCAGGGAAAGATTTAAGGGCCAGTGTTTCAGGCTCACCTCCAGTGCCGACCCTCATCTATTTGAACAGCCAGGGAAGCACTTCTCCGAGGATGGTGAAAAACTCCAGCGATGAAAAGAAAGCCCTTTTCTGCTGTGTATAATATGTCATTGCAAAAAAAAAAAAAAAATGACCCAATGAAAAAGGAAGGCTTGGAGCCTAAGGAAAATCCTATTGCCAGTGGAAGGTGTATTTTTTCTTATTGCTTTAGGCAGTTAAGTAGCCGGCGTCAGCAGCCGGGCAGCCAGCATCCGGGAGCCTTGGGTATTGGACAGGATGTTGGTCTGCCGGCTTCATGGAGGGAAGGAACAATGGGTGTTTAATTTGCTTTTTATAGCAAAGCCCATTTGGGAAGAATGAAGGCAGGAGGATCTCAGAAGGGCTTCCTTTCCCTGAGGGCTGGCCCATCTGCTGGGGGAGAGGAGTGCCGGCTGCAGGCAGGAAGCCACTACCCTCAGCGTCGCCTTTGCCAGGATGCTGGCCCACGTGGCCACTGAGCAAATGACAGGCTCTGAGTGCAGGGAGGTTAGTTAGGGGCCCTTTCTGAGCATAAGACAACTGACTTCTGTCCTGGGATTACCGGGACATATGTTCCGTGAACATCCTAAGTATATCCTTTCTCTAACAAAGCCTCTTTTGTTGGGAGAGTGAAGGCTCACTGAAACTCACCCCTGCAGGTGATGCAACATTCAAGACAAATTAATCAGACTTTGTCTAAGTATCACATCTTAATGACTCTGAAAGTAGAAAACAGACCAAATTATATGCCTTTAGGTCATTAATACGGATATCATTTTCTGCGTATAATGAATGTAATTATTATAACTATTCTTTTATTTTGATGTTATGAATTCTCTCTTGAAACTGGCAGAGGTATACCAACCAGCTCCGAGGCACTGCGCTTTTAGAGTTTGTAAGCCTGTCTTTCATCATCTTAATCTTTCTTCCTGCTTGCACATCGTTTTGGAGTCTAACTGAAGAAATACTTCCTTCTTTTTTTTGTTCTTCCCTCTCGTTTCTACTGAAACTAATAAATTGCTTTGTTATATTTATCTATAAAGTCAGAATAAATAAGCTCTGGAAAGAACCTAATCAGATTCTTATGAACTTAACTGATAGCTCTGTTGACTGTTCTCAGACCTGTTTTTGTTTTATTCTTGTAAAAAGGTTCCTGCCTGTCTCACAGTAACCTCCAGATAAGGAAGGTATTTTAGACTCTGAGAGGGTGAGCCAGAGGTCTTCCCTGAATGGCTCTGGCTAGTTTGAGGGTTTAAGGGCACAGGCAAAATCTGGGTAAGAGAAGGCCCTTTCTGCTTGGAGCTTGGTCCCTAAACTCAGTGAAATTTGACATTCCGGATGTGGGTTGTTTTTACACGTGACCTTTCCCTCCTCAAAGCTGAGAATGATCCAGTTAAGATGCCTATTTTTGCTTCATATTTTCACGTATATGCTATGCTTCTACCCAGGTGAGTCGCTCTGCAAGATAACAATCCTTTCAGTACCTTAGAAGACATCATTTGGGGATTTGGTGAGGGACCACACTCCTGCTGATGAAGAAGAGATAACTGAAAATATTTGTCATCTGAGTCTCACTATTTTTCTGAGTCACATGTGTTCTGATGTGGTGGTGGGAGTAAAGAGGACTCTGATGAGTGCTCTAGACAGAAGGATGGAAAATTCTTAGATCATTCAGTTTACCCTTCAAGACTCATAGAGAATGGGGCTGGCTTCATCTTTTGGTTTATCTTTTGGGCTGGCTTTGTCTTCCCATGCTTCCTTCTCAAGAGACACGAAGTGGTGGATGAAGATCTCAGTGTTACAGCCATTAAAAAGAATGAAATGTCATTTGCAGTAACAGGGATGGACCTAGAGATTGTCATACTGAGTGAAATAAGTCAGACAGAGAAGGAGAAATATCATATGACATCCCTTCTATGTGGAATCTAAAAAGAAAGGATACAAATGAACTTATTTACAAAACAGAAACAGATTCATAGACTTAGAGAGAATGAACTCATGGTTATCGATGGGAGGCGGGGCAGGTGGTGGGAAGGACTGGGGGAAGGGACAGTTAGGGATTTGGGGTCAATATGCTATATTTAGAATGGATAACCAATAAGGACCTACTGTAACACACAGAATGCTTCTCAATGTTATGCGGCAGCCTAGATGAGAAGGGAGTTTGGAGGAGAATGGATACATGTATTGCTGAGTCGTTCTACTGTCCACCTGAAACTATCACAACATTATTAATCAACTATACTCCAATACAAAATAAAAAGTTTTTTTTTTAATTTTGATATTAGAGAAATATTTTCAAAGAATCATGCCAAACAGCTATTGTTTTTTAGTCCCTAAATCATGTCCAACTCTTTTGTGACCCCCATGGACTGTAGCCTGCCAGGCTCCTCTGTCCATGGGATTCTCCAGGCAAGAATACTGGAGTAGATTGCCATTTCTTTCTCCAGGGGATCTTCCGAACCCAGGGATCAAACCCTTGTCTCCTGCAGTGGTGGATGGATTCTTTACCACTGTGCCACCAGGAAACCCTACCAGTCCTATTGAACTGGTGAGATGAGTATACTCCCACCCAGGCTGTCAGACATTGACTTTAGTTCAAACTCTCTGTGGAATCTGGAGCAAGTCACTTAAAAATATTCCTGTGCCTCAATTTTTCTTCTTTATCAATGGTGTCCAATAGAAATAAAATGTGAACTACACATGTAATCTTAAATGTTCTAGGAGTCCCATTAAAAGAATAAAGAGAAATGAACAA
Organism: Bos taurus; assembly: GCF_002263795.3. Lineage (NCBI taxonomy): Eukaryota > Metazoa > Chordata > Mammalia > Artiodactyla > Bovidae > Bos > Bos taurus. The sequence goes on from NC_037354.1 coordinate 25,831,397, forward strand.
AATTTGTTGAATATATTTTATTGAACTAATATATCTGAAATAGCATCACTTCAAGGTAAAATCAATATAAAAATTAATGAGACATTTTACATTCTTATCATTCATGCCAAGTCTTTAAAAATCTGCTGTGTATTTTATACTTATCAGATCAGATCAGATCAGATCAGTCGCTCAGTCATGTCTGACTCTTTGTGACACCATGAATCGCAGCACGCCAGGCCTCCCTGTCCATCACCAACTCCCGGAGTTCACTCAGACTCACGTCCATCGAGTCAGTGATGCCATCCAGCCATCTCATCCTCTGTCGTCCCCTTCTCCTCTTGCCCCCAATCCCTCCCAGCATCAGAGTCTTTTCCAGTGAGTCAACTCTTTGCATGAGGTGGCTAAAGTACTGGAGTTTCAGCTTTAGCATCATTCCTTCCAAAGAAATCCCAGGGCTGATCTCCTTCAGAATGGACTGGTTGGATCTCCTTGCAGTCCAAGGAACTCTCAAGAGTCTTCTCCAACACCACAGTTCAAAACCATCAATACATTTTAATTCAGACTAACCACATTTCCAGTGCTTACGAGCCACATGTGGCTGGCAGACAGAGCAGTTCTATATTTTGGAAGATGTCTATTGCTTTTTTTTTGTTTTGTTTCAAAAAAAGTCTTTTAATTGTTCATGATAGCACAAAATGACATCATATTATGGTACTATTGAGTCATGAGGGTTTTTCTACAGTTGATGAACAGATGTACTGTTCTCAAAATGAAGAATCAATGTCTGTTGCTTTTTTAAAAATATATTTTATTTATTTGACTGTGCTGGGTCTTCCTTTCAGCATGCAGGATCCTGATAGTTCATGGTTCTCTGATGCCCTTTGAGCTTTATGAAATAGATTCTAGTGGGTGTGGCATGACCTGAATGAGTTTCAATCTGTGCCTTGATTCCTAATAGCCATATGTGCGTGCATAGTCACTCACTTGTGTCTGACTCTTTTCAATCCTTTGGACTGTAGCCTGCCAGGCTCCTCTGTTCATGGGGTTTTTCAAGCAAGAATTACTGGATTGGGTTTCTCTTTTCCTCCTCCAGGGGATCTTCTTGACCCAAGGATCAAACCTGTGTCTCGTGCATCGCAGGTGAATTCTTTATCCAATGAGCCATCTGGGAAGCCCAGTAACCATATCAGCGAGTACATATTCTATAGCCTTTCTGAGCCTCAGTTTCCTTGTCAAGAGATTGGGATTGTACCTTGCACTTTGATGGAAATTTTAGGTAGTGTTTGTAAAGCGCCTGGTGAGTGCCTGGTAGGTGCGTGGGTGCTTCGTTGGTCAGTCTTCTCAACTCTTTGCGACACCATGGACAGCAGCCCACCAGGCTCCTCTGTCCATGGAATTTTCCAGGCAAGAAATACTGGAGTGGGTGCCATTATTGTCCTCCAGGGGGTCTTCCCAACCCAGGGATCAAACCCGCGTCTTCTGCGTCGGCAGGTAGGTTTTTTTTTTACCACTGAGCCACCTGGGAAGCCCTCCCTGGTAGATAGGTGATGAGAAAATTGTCAGCACACAACACCAGCAGTGTCTGTCTCTGCGGAACTGTGGGTCTACAAGTCAGGGCCTACGTGACAATCTGAGGGGATGTGTGGGGGGCTGCCACCCTGAGAGTTCACACACAAGGTTCCACCATTTTAATTTCAGTTTTGAAATTGTCAGGATTTTTTTTTTTTAAACTGCCACTCTTGGGACTTCCCTGGTGGTCCAGTGGCTAAGACTCCATGCTCCTAACGCAGGGAGTCCGGGTTCCATCCCTGGTCAGGGAACTAGATCACACAGGCCGCAACTAAGGCCTGGCATAGCCAAATAATTAAGTAATAAATAAATACTAAGATAAGATAATAAATAAATAAATGCTACTCTTTGTCAGGAGAGATTGATTAGCAGGCGTTTGTTGCCTTTTATTCACTCAACAAGCATCTCTTGAATTCCTAAAGTAGTAACAGAGTCTTTCACAAAGTTCTGTGAGAAATACCTGAGGAGCTTGCTTATGATAAAGGTTCTGAGATGCCTCTCAAGACAAGACAGTTTAGTTGGAGAGGGATGGGGCCTGGGGATCTGCATTTTCACAGCTCTCTGGGGATGCTAATGTAGCCCATCCTCCGACCAAAGATGGCGGCACAACCGGTCCCATTCCTGCCTGGAAGGACGTCTGAAACTGCCCTGGCCACCCTCGGGTACAGCCTTTCCCACTGGGTGGTCTCACCTGGGCCAGGTAGCACTCAGGGTGGATCTGGGGGTCAGCCAGGCGGGAGAGAAGGCAGGAGACAAAATCCATCTTAAATAGATGGGCTGAAGTCAGATGCCTTACAGTGGAACCAGCCAGTTCATTCTTAATAAAGTGAAACTCTCAAGTAATAAAAGAGGACCGTTTCAGGGTCCTGAAATAAGCAGTCACTGCCAAGATGGGCTAATGGTGTGTTCTGACCTCCAGGCCCCTAGTTCCCATCGGCATAAATAGCTGACTGGGCTAAAGCTGCCAGGAGTGGTTTTCTTTCTCATCAAAGACCCCTGTGACAAGAGTCGCTAGCATGCTTGTGGCTCTAACAGGCCCAGGGACTATCAGTCATTTCTCGGCTTCCCACCCACGCAGCTTCGTGTGGTGGGCCCAAAGACACCCCCTCCTTTCCTCGGAGTGAAGTCCCCGCGAGAGTCAGAGAGAGGACGTGACACCAAGCAGAAGTCTGGGCTCAGGCCTTGGCACCTGTCTGGTTCTGTGAATGCTGTGTGTCTGCGCCTCCGCTGCTGCTGGACCACGTGCGGGTCTGGGTTATGACATTTGCTGCCCAGGTTTTTTAAAAATTTTTTCCAACAGCATCTGCAGGAGACTCTGCGAGGCTTCTGCAAAGCACATGGTGTTCTCTGGAAGCTGAGCTGAGGCGTGTGGGCGGAAACAGCCTCAGGTCTCTCTGCTTTTCTTTCTGCCTGAAACACTCACTGCACATACCACAAGTTTTTTTTTTTTTTAGAGGTTAGACAAATTTGCATCCTCCTTCTTCAAGCCAGAGGAAGTGTTGGAGGAAGTTGTGTATTAAAAGAACCGGGTGGGGGCTTAGGTTAGGAAGAGAGGCGCTTCTTGGCAGCTTTCCTTGTGGCCAGAAGTCCCAGTAACCTTGAAGCTATTAACCCTTGAGGACATGGATCAGTGGTGAACTCACTTGGATTAGGTCCGAGTGGAGTGGATCCACTTCATTATTTAGCTCCGAGAGCCGGGTCTCTTTCTCTCTTTACATCTGAGCTTTAGACTCATCAGCTGCAGTTTGTCCAGCAATTCAGCTCCAACTCCCTGGAGACGCCAGCAAATCACAGGACAGCTGCTCTTAATACTGAGAACATCATGAAAATCCGCCCAGTGCGCAGGGGGTGTTGACACAAAGCCCTGGCCTTGTCATTGTAAGGGGGCCAGAGGAGGGATGAGGTCCTCAGCTGGCCCTTTCATTTTTGCCTTCGGATCATGGATAATGAGCTTGTCTTTGATGCCTTAATTGGTTCTGAACTTTCTTCTTCCCTTCATAAAACCAGTGAAATGATAAATATTTAAGAACTAGCCAAACCTCAAGTTAGGCTGTCTGTAGAACAGAGCCACTGCTAAGAAAGCAATTAAGTTATTGGCATGAACCAACAGGACATTGGAGGGTATGGCATGGCAAAGCCACGACTAATTAAGTGGAAGGAAAGGGCTTTTGAAAACACTGTTACCTGTGCTAAGAAACCTCAAGTGTAGACCTGGATCAGTTGTGGTCAAACTTTGACATAAACCTGTGTGTGTCATCAAATACCGGGAGGACTTGCTGGCCCCTAGGATTCAGCTAAATGTGCTGCCTCTGTGTAACTTGGGCTACGTTTTTCAACCTCAAATGCATCTCCGGAGTATTCAATACTCCAGAGTACTCAAATAAACAAATGAATTTTGGGTAAATATCAGATTCACAGTGGATCTCTAAGATATCTTTGTTAAAACATTGGAAAGATTTGAGGCAATGCCTCATGAAAATTTTCAGGTGGACAAAAGCCTTTGGAAGGGTCCTAGGGTCAGGTTTTACAGGTCCAATTCATTTAAGAAGTCGAACTTCTAAAAACTTGAAGGTGTTGTCCCACACCAGCCACATCAGGAGTCTGAAGTAGAGAAGAACTCATTTCAAAGAGATTTGTGGATGTGGCCTTTATCTGGTGTGGATTGATAAACTGACCTACATACAATGTGAATTACACCAGCTTGAACCAAAAGGGTTAGGGAGCACAAAATTAAAAGCTGTCTTTGAGTCCTCAAGTTTGTATTTGTAGGGAACAGGTTGGGAAAAACCACTCAGCTGCAGAGGCTTACTGTTTTTTTGGAAAAAAGGATGATCAACAGGGAAGAACTAAGTATCCAGAAGGCTGAGCCAAAAGCCACAGTGAACAATTCCCAGGCAGTAGTTCTGAGCCCTAGTCAAGGAGCCAGCAGCATACACCTGGCTGATTTCACAGATTCCAGAGAATGCTGTGTGCCTCCAATTCTCATCATCTTTAAATTTTTTTTTTTTTTTATTCGGCTGTACCCAGTCTTCATTGCAGCACGTGGGGTCTCCGTTGCCTCACGCAGACTCAGTTGCGGCATAAGGATCTAGCTCCCCTGACCAGGGATTGAGCCTGGGCCCCCTGCATTGGAAGCCCTGAGTCTTACCACTGGGCTGCCTGGGAAGTCCCTCTCCTCTTCTTGAATGAGAGTCTATAGTGGTTATCCCAGGTCTATCCCGCTATTGCATGTTGGTTGTGTAGGTGGTGGTGATGGAGGAAGCAGAAAATTTGTCTTTTTAGTACATGGGTCTTCATGGGTCTTTGGGCAGAAATAAACAGTTTTAAGGATCTATTCTCAAAGAACTGAGCCTCATCTGCACCTGGATTGGATTTAGAAAATAAAGCCCTGGACTCCCAGGAGGATGCCATCATGGGATAAGATTTGGGGACTTTAACAGAGGCGTTGAGTATATTTTCTAAGTGGGACAGATGTGAGTTGTTATGGCCAGAGAACAATGTGTCATGACAGATCATATTTCCCAAAGACATCCACTACAGTATGACCCATTCCACGTGCTTTTTTTTTTTTAATTAAATATTTATTTATTTTTAAAGACATTTATTTTTGGGCTGTGATGGGTCTTCACTGCTGCACGCAGGCTTTTTTTCACTGCAGTGCACAGGCTTCTCGTTACAGTAGCTTTTCTTGTTGTGGAGCACAGTCTCTAGAGTGTGCAGCCTTCAGCAGCTGTGCTCCGAGGCAAGTGGGATCTTCTGGGACCAGGGATCGAACGGCTGTCCCTTGCATTCCAAGGCGGATTCTTAACCACTGGACCACCAGGGAAGCCCTCCGCATGCTTTGGCCGTGTAACTTTGACATTCCTCCCATGCAGTGGTAGGGTCTCTGTCTCTTTTCCTCAGACCTTTGTAGGCCTTTATGACTGTCTGTACCTATAGGGTATGGTGGAAGGGACACTATGTGACTTCTGAGGTCATAAAAGTGCCAGGTTCTCTTGAGTCACTTGCTCTTGGAACCCACCTACCATGCTGCCACTGCATCAAGTAATTTAGGCCGAAGTCCACGTGGAGAGGAACTGAGGCCCCTGGCCCTCTGCCGTGACCTCTAACCAGCACCAGCGTTCCGTGTGTCTTGGAAGTGATCCTTCAATCCCCAGTTGAGTCACCTCAGTTGATATTGTGTGATGCAGACATGAACCTTTCCTGTAAGTCCTGCTCAAATTATACACTCGAGAGATGAACAAATGATTGCTGTTTTAATCCGCTAGGTTTTGGAGGGTTGGCTCCCAGAAGTACGTAACTAGAGTAATAGGGGCTGGTGGGTGGTACTATGAAGTACCGTGAGAGTAGTGGGCCACAGGTGGGCCAGGCAGGATCCCAGGCATCCTGTGACCTTGTCATCCTCGACCTATAGATTCTGGGTAGAGAACTCCCAAAAGTGGAGAAAAAGTGAAGTCGCTCATTCATGTCAGACCCTTTGCAACCCTACGGACTGTAGCCTGCCAGGCTCCTCCTCCGTCCATGGGATTTTCCAGGCAAGCATACCGGAGTGGGTTGCCATTTTCTTCTCCAGGGTATCTTCCTGACTCAGGGATCAAACTCAGGTCTGCCACACTGCAGGCAGATGCTTTACCCTCTGAGCCACCAGGGAATCCCAGAGGACTCCGAAAACACGGGCCAGAATGCACAGGAGTCGTGGAATTGTGTCAGAGGCCACTAAGGCAAAAAATAAGGAGAAAGTGTATTCTCTGTACTTACAAGGGTCAATAGCTTTTTTAACACACTTGAAGACCAGTTTTCCTTAAGACTAAATTGAGTTAAAAGCGGAAATGTGCTTGGATTCACTTGAAATGAAGCTGCTGGGATGAAATCAATGTAAAAACAAGACTTGAGAAATGGAAGCCATGGAGGGAAGGGATCAATCTTGAGTAGAGGTTTGTGTTGCAACATGGAAAAAAATTTTGTAATCGGAATGAAACAATGGTGGTCGTAAGCCCTGTCTGTCAGCCCTGACTATGGAGGAGGCAAAGGATTGGACCGATTCTGACCCCTGGGGGGTTACTGGAGGGTGGAAGAATGGGGACACCAAGAGGAAAAAGGTCCCTGGAGCAGAGAGGCAGAGATACAGATGGATACACTTTCATCCAGTGGCTGGATATTCAGGAGCATGGGAGACAAAGACGGGGCCTAAGGAATAGGACCCTTCCGTCGGCTCTAGGGACTTGCCGTACACGCTGCTACATCCTGTCCCGCTCTTCCCAAAGCCGAAGGCCGAAAAGCTCAGTGATCTGAGTTCCAACCCCAGCCTGCAGGGCACAGTATCTGTTGTGTCCTCTGCCCCAGTCCTGTCCTCTTCGTGCCCTCACAGGCAGGCCCAGACAGAAGAGAGACCGATTCCTCTTACTGTGCTGTGAGCTCCCTGGGGGCAGGCAGGGTGTCTTATCCACACTGCAGATGCTGCAAAGCGGTTTGCTGATTGAATGCACGAATGCATGCCTGTGGGGCTGAGAGCAGCACCAGATGGCACAGGGGAGCAACAGGGCACGTGGAGGAGGCGGGGGCAGTGGTGTGCAGGGCTGGGGTGCTGGGGAGGGGTGATGCTGGAAGGCCCTGTCTCAGGAAATCCAAGGCCTTGTCTAAGTTCTTCTAGTGTGAAAGTCGCTCAGTCATGTCCGACTCTTTGCGACCCCCGTGGACTGTAGCCCACCAGGCTCCTCTGTCCATGGAATTCTCTAGGCAAGAATACTGGAGTGGGTAGCCTAACCCTTCTCCAGGGGATCTTCCCCACGTAGGAAACCCAGGAATCGAACCAAGGTCTGCTGCATTGCAGGTGGGTTCTCTACCAGCTGAGCTACCAATGAAGCCCACGTTCTTCTAAGTCAGGTGCTCATAGGCAGGAAATCTAGTTAGCCATTTATCATTTATTTTTGGCTGTTCAGGGGCTTCATTGCTGTGCTGGTTTTTCTCTAGTTGGGGAGCAGGAGCTGCTCTCTAGTTGCTGTGCACAGGCATCTCATGGCAGTCGCTTCTCTTGCTGCAGAGCACAGCTCTAGGGTAGGGGGCTTCAGCAGTTGCGGTGTGTGGGTTCCAGAGCACAGGCTCAGTAGTTGTGGCTCCAGGGCTTAGCTGCTCCGCGGCATGTGGGATCTTCCCAGACCAGGGATTGAACCCGTGTCTCCTGCATTAGCAGGCAGATTCTTTACCACCGAGCCACCAGGGAAGCCCCAGACTACTCTTAGTCAATGTCCCTTTCCCTGCTCTGACAGAGGGGCCTCTGAGCCTCGAAAGGGGCTGGCAGAAGAGGAGGAGTCGAAGGAACGAACCCGAATGACTTCCCACCTGGGGAGTGAAAGGAGCTGGGTCTGCGCCCTGCAGAGCTGTCTTACTCCCTGTTCTGGGGCTGCCCCTTCCTCGTTGCCAATCCAGGCTCCTGCCTTCCAGCCTGGGCCTGTTGCAGTGCACACCCCAGTCTGGTTACCCACAGGCCATGATGGCGGGAACGCCCCAGATGTCACCGTAAAATCAGGATATTTGCAAGCGCAAAAAGGACCCGGGCCACGTTTTAATACTTCATCTCCTTCATTTTACAGCCAGAGAAGCAGGGATCAAAAGGCTAAGCAGCTTATCAGAGGTGGTGGGGCCAGGGTTAGAAGGCTCGTGTTGCCCTGCTGTCCCCATCCTTTGAGTCAGCAGGGCTCCAGAGAGCGCTGCCCTCCTCCCCACTGGGTCTTTGCACATCCTCCCCAAGGTGGAAGGAAGTGGGTTTCCGCCCTCTTCACTCTTCGCTCATCTCCATCCTCCCCTGCTGTGGGGAGGGAGGCTTTTAACATAATCACCCATCAAAGTTTTGCTATGAGATACCATCCCGACAACAAAGAAGACTTGTTTGTAGAGTAGAGATCCTTCTCCGTATAATGTGGAGATATGGGGCCCTGTGGGTTAAATTGTCTCCCCCGCCCCCAAATACATATATGCACTGTGTGCTAAGTCACTTCAGTTGTGTCCGACTCTTTGCGGACCCCATGGACTGTAGCCCACCAGGCTCCTCTATGCATGGGTTTCTCCAGGCAAGAAGTGGACCAGAGTGGGTTGCCGCGCCCTTCTCCAGGGCATCTTCCCAACCCAAGGATTGAACCCTCATCTCTTATGTCTCTTGCATTGGCAGGCGGGTTCTTTACCACCAGTGCCACCATACTGAAGTCCTAACCCTGTGAATGTGATGTTCTTTGGTAGAGGGGTGCTCTTGCCTGGAGAATCCCATGGTGGAGGAGCCTGTTAGGCTGCAGTCCATGGGGTTGCTAAGAGTCGGACACGACTGAGCGACTTCCCTTTTACTTTTCACTTTCATGCACTGGAGAAGGAAATGGCAACCCACTCCAGTGTTCTTGCCTGGAGAATCCCAGGGACGGGGGAGCCTGGTGGGCTGCCGTCTATGGGGTCGCACAGAGTCGGACACGACTGAAGCGACTTAGCAGCAGCAGCAGTAGCAGCAGAGGGTAGGCAGGGCCCTTAATCCTCTATGACTGTTGTGCTTGTAAGAAGACAGAAGACACAGAATAAACACACACAGAGGAGAACACTGTGAAGATGGAGGCAGAGATAGGAGTTATGCTGCCAGAAGCCAAGGATGCCTGGGACCACTGGAAGCTGGAAAGCATAAAATGGACCCTCCTCCTAGAGATTTCTGCTGACACCTTGATGTTGAACTTGTATTCTCTAGAACTGTGAGAAACCAACGATCCTATGTTCTAAGCCAGGGGTCCCCAACCTCCGGAACATTATGCCTGAGGATCTGAGGTGGGGCTGATGTAATAATAATAGAATGTAATGCACTCAAATCATCCTGAAACCATCCCCCAGCCCCTGCTCAATGGAAAAATTGTCTTTCATGAAACCTGTCCCTGGTGCCAGAAAGGTTGGGGACTGCTGTTTTAAGCCACCAGGCTTGTTGTACTTGGTTACAGCAGCCTCATGTGTGTGTGTGTGTATGTGTGTGTGTGTGTGAGTCACTCAATTGTGTCCGACTCTTCGGCGCCATGGACTGTAGCCCAAGGAATTCTCCAGGCAAGAATACTGAAAACGGGTTGTCATTTCCTCCTCCAAGGGATCTTCCCAACCCAGGGATTGAACCCAGGTCTTCCGCATTGCAGGCGGATTCTTTCCTGTCTGAGCCACCAGGGAGCCTTACTGCAGCCTTAGGAAAATACAAATGAGACTTGTTAGCTGGAACCCAGGAAGCTGAGGTGGGAGAAGCCAGGATCTGGAGTTGAAGCTAGGGTCTGGAGTTGGAGCCAGAAAAGGAAGTGGGGAGGGGAGCCCACATGAGGCTTACCTGGTGCTGCCTAGAGGTGAGCAAGGGGAACAGCAGAGCAACGTGTGGGCCGATTTCTAGCTTATCAGAAACCAAGCTCATTTCCTTTCAAGCCACTGGGGGCCTGGGTGAGGGGAGCAAAGAATTAATGCCTAGAAATGTCTATGGGGTCTCACAGAGTCAGACACGACTGAAGCGACTTAGCAGCAGCAGCAATGAAATCTCTGATGCCACCTCTGGTTGGTCTCATTCCCTTTGAACTTGCACCTCTTCATTCAGCAGACAATAATTGCATGCTGCGATTTCAACTGTGATGGGACCTAAAGACCTCAGGGAAGAAACCTCGTCTTACAGCGATCTTTCTCTGGGCTCCTGTCAGTGCCAGGGCTGTGCATAGCATGTACTGGCTTCTCAATCTGTATTGACTAGTTGGGTGATTTGGTATCACAGCAGTAGTGCAGCCTAGGGTGGAGTGGGTTTGTTTAATTTTAAGTATTTCTGGCAAACCTATTTAGAGTGTAGCAGTGTTCTTGCCTGGAGAATCCCAGGGACGGGGGAGCCTGGTGGGCTGCCGTCTATGGGGTTGCACAGAATCGGACACAACTGAAGCGACTTAGCAGCAGCAGCAGTACCTTTACACTTCCAGGCAGGAGATAAGTCGCATGACAAGTGGATGCCCATCTACTCGGTGACCTCAGACTGGTGTGGTCGCTGAGCTTTGCAAATCTCCCAGTTTGGGCTCCTCGTGTTTGTATGTTCAGGGTATTTCTGATTTTAGAAGATGCTCATTTGCCTTTTCTCTTGCCTGTTTCAACTCCCGACCCCAATTACCTGGTAACTCATCTTTCTTTAGAGGTTATGTATTTTGCAGAATTTTCAAAGAGCAGGATGATATTCAAAGGTAAGCATGGAGAAGCATTATTCCCTCTGTCCGCATCTTCCTCTCTCTGGGCCACAGGGATGGATAATTGCCATTAGATTCTTACGTTTCTAACCCTCTTAGATAACAACACATAAAGGCATTTGTTCTTAAATCTGCTCTGTATTTCTTCTACAAAAGACAGCAAGAATATTTACTACTTGACAACTTGATTTTTTTGTGCAAATAGTACTTTACTGAAGTGTAACATATGCAGTCAAATGTACAGAAGCTAAGTGGACAGGTGAATGAATTTTTTTCTTCTTGAAGTTTATTTTTTCTTGTGTGACTTTTAAAAGCAGTCCTAATGAGGCACAATTGGCATAGAATAATACACAGCATACATGTGTGTGTATGTATGTCCATGGGCCATCACTATAAGCAAGATAGTGAGCACAGGCATTGCTCTCCAAAGTTGCCTCCTGCCTTTGTATGTTTTTATTAGCTACTAAATTAAAACAAGTGGCTTCTGGCTTTCCTGGTGGCTCTGTTGGTAAAGAGTCCACTCTCAACGCAGGAGACCTGGGTTTGATCCCTGGGTCGGGAAGATCCCCTGGAGAAGGAAATGGCAACCCACTCCAGTATTCTTCCCTGGAGAAGTCCATGGACAGAGGAGCTTCAGTGCATGGGGTCACAAAGAGTCGGCATGACTAAGTGACTAACTTTCACTTTCAAGTTAAAACAGACTACTGAGTTGGGCTGAACACATCTAACATCATGCTGATTTACATCCTTGTGGATATTTCTCTGAGGTTCCTGCAGTTTCTTGGGGCTTCCCTGGTGGCTCAGGGGTAAAGAATCTGCCTGCAATGCAGGAGCCGCAGGAGATATGGGTTTGATCCCTGGGTCAGGAAGATCCCCTGGAGGAGGGCATGGCAACCCACTCCAATATTCTTGCCTGGAGAATCCCATGGACAGAGGAGCCTGGTGGGCTACAGTCCACAGGGTTGCGGAGTCAGACATGGCTGAAGCCACCTAGCATGCATGCAGAGTTTCCACTTACCAGGAGGCAGGTAACACAGCATAAGTTAACAGCATAACACAGCCACTACCATGCCTTATTAATCATCTAAATTTCTAACAATTAAACATTTGGACTCAAGGGACTTTGGGAAGATTAATTTGAAGGTATTTGTAGCAAAGAGCTTATTTTTGTCAGCCTGTAAACCTCCTAGTGCCAGAGCTTCTGATTCTGAGCAGGTTGACTCAAAGGATTAAGGATTCTTGGAAAAAAGGAACAGAAGTTCCATGGAATTTCAGGGTTTCCTTTGTTTATAAACCATAATTCTGGGAGGAAGGAAGTAAACACTTGTTAAGAGTCTTGTAAGTGTCAAGCACTTCACATAAAATAAATAATTTAATCCTCAAAATAACTACAATGGAGAAGGGATTATCACCATTTTTACAGAAGAGGAAATAGGATCTGAGAGTCTAAGCAAGTGGCTCAAGGTGACAGGAGCTGGATGAAACCCAGAGCTGTTTTATTTTAGAGTCTATCCTATTTACATCTTATTTATATAGCACCTTCTGCACCTCACATCTAGGCAAATATTAACAATTTATATATCCATAGATATAGATATCTATAGATTGGGTTTCCCTGGTGGCTCAGACGGTAAAGAATCGTCCTGCAATGTTGGAGACCTGGGTTTGATCCCTGGGTTGGGAAGATCCTCTGGAAGAGGGAATGGCAACCCACTCCAGTATTCTTGCCTGGAGAATCCCCATGGACAGAGGAGCCTGGCAGGCTACAGTTCATGGTGTCGCAAAGAGTCGGAGATGACTGAGTGACTAAGCATGGATATAGATCTGCAGATATATCTATATACATACATACACAGATACATCTATATACATACACACACACACACATATACACACATACATACATACCTATTGGGATGTGCTGTCGTTACCTGTTAGACTCTGCCAAAGCCCTTAGAAAAAAGTCAACAGTCTACAGAACATGCAGGCAAATTGGTTACATGGATAAGCGGATTTTGTAATTTATATAAAGCGATATATATTGAGTTGATCCCCAGTGTTCTAGTTACAAGTACTGAGAAGTTTTCTTATGGCCTAAGAATTGTGTTCTGCATTTTAATGGAAACAAAATAAGAATGAGATAGAACGTCTACTAGCAAAGAGGGTATCATGTTGTTGGTGAGGTGAGGCATTCAGAGAGAGACGGGGTGTCGTGACTGTGAGGGCAGCATGATTCTAGGAAGGTCCCAACTGCGGGGAGGAGAACTAGAGGATGGGAAGTTGAATGTCTAGTTGGGAGGGGTCTCAATATCCAGAGCTTTAAAAAACCAGGCAGTGAAGTTTTCATGACTTGCTTGAGTTTGCATGGAGAGCTATAATAATAAAGTACAATCAAGTGTGAGGCATCCTGCCCAGTTACACAGTTGGCCTTGCCTCTCTGTGGGTTTAGCAGCTCAGGATTTAGCCAACTGTGAATCAAAAATATTCAAAAAAATTCCATAAAATTCCAAAAAGTCAGATTTAAATTTACAGTGCTGCCGACTATTTACATAGCATTTACATTGTATTAGGAATTAGAAGTAATCCAGAGATGATTTAAAGCGTACATGGAGGAGATGCATAGGCTTTGTGCAAATACTGGGCCATTTTATACATGGGACTTGAACAGGTACAGATTTTGGAATCTGCGGGCTGTTCTGGAACCAATCCCATTCGATACAGAGACTGTACATCTTACCAATCTCTGTATTCATCAAAAGCTGAAATCTTTCCCTCATGAGAACCAGCCTCAACTAGCTGTAAGCAAAGAGAAAAAAAGGACACAGCATCAGAGTCCTACTAGAGACAGACAACACATTCAAAAGGGGTAACAGAAGGGCGTTCCGTGGAGGAGGGCCCGTTGACAAAGGTGGATCAGGCTCAGAGAAAAACAAGAGGGGATGGCGAAGCACCAGGACCAGAAAAGCAGGAAGCCACTGCCCCAAGCTGGAGGGGCAAGGGGAAGGAGACGGGTGCCAGAACCAGTGTGCGGAGCCTCAGGTCCAGGAATACATACCTCTTTCTCCCTGTCCCCACATCCTCCAGTCAGTTGCTGGTTTCTCCTATTAACCCAAACCAAGAGGAACCTTAGGGGCCTGAGAACTATGTGGGCTCAGTCCCCAGAGGTCAGCAGCCTGGGGTACAGGACAGGATGGAAAGGCACAGCGCATGGATTTGGAAGGAAAAATGGACAAGGTCAGTGCAAAACCTGGGCGAGGGGGATCTGGGAAGGCTTTTCTGGGCAGTACATCAAAGGAGCTATTCCAGGTGCCCTAGAATCTCAGAGTTTTAAATCCACTCCTTTTTGTAATCCAACGGCTTTGTCCTGGTTCTTAACAGCAGCTCTATAAACCCAGGACCTTATTCTTTTTGGAGTCATCATTTCCTGCAGAACCCAGATATAAGTGCCAGCTGTTTAGCTCAAGCCCTGGCTGAGGAGGCGGTAATGGGGGCTATTCTTAGTGAGCACATTGTCATGGGTTAGTGACTTGGAGTTCAAGGTAGTGGGTGCCCAGATAACTCTGAATGATGGTGGTGTTTGTCAGTTGGAAAGAGGTCTTCCTCATTAACTCATTATCTTGCTGGAGAGGCAGTAGCACTTTGGCTCCAGCTTTTCAATGATAGTGGCTCCATTTCCGACTTGCTTGGAAACTATTATTAACTATTATTCCAAACAATACGCTTGCATATTTGACAATCCGGAAACCAAATTTAGCCAGGCAAATTATAGACAACTGCTCTCTTATAATGTCACTGTGATGTCCTAATTTTTTAAAAAATGGAAGATTAACAGAGCCAGCTTTAAATGCTTAAGACAATATTTTATGTTAGAAACCATTTCCCCCCAAAGATACTTAGATCTCTGAAATGTTACCAGAGCTCTCTGGAAGATAACTAATGTTTCTTTCAAAGGAAGGGGAAGTTGCAGAACATCAAATATATGCAAAAGGTCTTCAAAGCTGGATGTGCTATCAACTTATAAGGAATTATGATGAAACTAAGGAAAACTTAAGAGGTAATTTAAATGATTTAAGCACTACCCTCTTCCCTCCTTCTCTAATACCTCCTCCCAACCCAAGACAAAGCTCATAACATTAGACTGACCTTTAGCATACATGATTTTAATGAAAACCAAGGCGTTCCCTGCTCCTGAACACATCTCAAACCATTCTTTAAGGTAATGATCTCTTGTCAAGTCCCTTGCTCTGACATGTGAAGGAGGAACGTCTGACATTTGAAAAATATTGTACAGGTTTGAATCACCTAAGTATATTATAGCTTTATTTTTGTAGATAAGAGAAACTGAGAACAGTGTGAGCAACAAAGGAATCTGTTAATTCGGCTGGATTTGGATGCCACATATTTGGGTTCCACCGTGTGACTACAGGCGAGTTGCGTAACCTCTCTGAATCTCAGTCTTCTCATTGCAAAGTAAGGATAACAGTACTGTTCGCCATGCTTATTGTATAATGGCAAGTGGATTTGTGTGAGCATTAAGGTATTTTTCCTGAAGGTACTTGTTATATGGAATACAGTGCGAGAAAGCCGGCCACAATAATTCACGAGCCTTCTCAGAGTTCAGGTCTCTTACTGAGAATGCTATGTTGGCAGCTGACCTATGAGGCAAAGAAAATGTGACCTTATATATGGAACCTGAAAAAAAGGGTCATGGTTTTTAACAAACCAATCTAGCATACTTGAGCTTGAGGGGGCTATGCATCTATTTTCAAACTTGTCTGTCGGGGTACCACAACTAGCCTGCTTTGCCAAGGATGTTGATATGAAATTGTGACCTGGCACAGGTGATGATGTTTCAAGAATTAAATAACTTCCCACTGAAACAGTTTCAAAGGATCGAAGCTCTTTAACAATCCAGGCTCTTTGTTTCAGTAATCTTCAAACCTCTCTGCCCAACTTCAGAGATCTGCTAAACTTAAATCTTTGGAGCAAGGAGTAATCTGTCCTTTCTATTTTTCTGATTTTTAAAAATAAATCTTATGCAATGGGCAATCATTTTATAATGTATGCAATTTGTAGGCATCAAAATGTTTACTTTTAAAAATTCTTGCAAATAAAATACTTTTGAATATTTTTGGAAATTGAAACTTATTTTAGTATATTTCATATGTACTGTGATCATCAAAGCTAAATACAGCATAAAACAGAAGGAACGGGGAGGAGAATTAGAAGAAATTTTGGCAGTCTGCTGCCATATTTGCATTAAAGGGGCAATTAAAAGTAAATTGCCCAGATTTTGGAAGCTTCTTCCAAATCCTAACTCAACCACTTAACAGTTATGTGAACCCAGGACAAGTTATTTAATTTCACTCTGCCTCAGTTTCTTCGACAACAAAATGGGAACATAATATAAATATGTTATGAGATTTAATGAATTAATATATATTACATGCTTAGAAAAGCAATAGCAGATAGTAAGCAGAATCTAAGTCTCATCATTATTGTCACTTTCTAGACTCACTCGCTAGAATATTCCTGAAGATTGGTGATTCAGCCTTTATTGTATTTATTTATACTGCTTTTCATATTATCAAAGCTATATATAAAAATCAAATTGTACTTAAAGAGTAATCATGAAAATCAGGCTTCCCCATCTCTACAATTAATCTGTGATCTTGCCTCCAGAGGCAGTCACTTCTCATCTATTCTTTTAGCTGATTACTTTGCTATTTACTTCCTTAAGTAAGGATATTACTTCTTGAGTTATCAATACTGCTATTTCTTGATTTATCAACTATAGACATTATCTATGAATTTCTATTGCAGCAGTCAAGTTTAGCTTTTGAACTCTTCCCCTTTTCTTTCTCCAATTCTACCAAATTATGCTTAAATCATATTTTATATTTACTTTATTATGATTGTGTATATATTGTTGACCCCTGAGCCAAGTGATGTGCCAAAATTGCATTTTATTTTGTTTTGGAAATTTTTGCCTTTATTGGAGATAATTAATTGCCTTACTTTTTCATTTCCTTATCTCTTTAATTCCTCTCCCCAGCTCCCCCCACCCTCCCCGCCCCTCATACACACACACTTGATCATTCAGGTCAGTCAGACATCTCCTGTTTCATTTCAAACTATCAACTCTCTTGGATAAGCAGTTGATTCCACTGTACCCCAAAGGCTCCCCTCTCTGAGCCCTTCATCCACTTCCTTCAGTCTGGGCGTGGCTGTACATTAGGCTGGTTGGTCGGCTGCATCCCAGGTTTTCCTTACACCTTTCCTGTGTTCTCCATCTTCATACTATTTTACTCGATTACTTTTCTGAAACACAGCCTCTGGAAGCATATTTTAAAAGTGTGCTTCGCAGGTAAAATGCTTGACTCCCTGAATATCTGAAAATGTCTTTCCTCTGGCCTTACGCTTGATCCCTCATTTGGCTGGTTGCAGAGTTCTTTCTAGATTGAAAACAATTTCCTCCAGAATTTTGAAGTTAGTATTGGTTTGCTGTCTTCATGCTCCCAAGCCTTCTGATGCCTTTCTAGTTCGTGTCTTTTGTGTGTGACCGTTTTTGTTCTTTCTAAATGCTCCTAGCCTCTTCCTTTTTATGCCGGCCTACTCTCTTCATTGTTTATTATGCATTGTGCTGAGCACGTGGTGGCTATTTTCAGTCCAAAGTCTCATATTGTCTAGTTCTGGGAAGTTTTCTATTATTCTTTGACAATTTCCTCTGCTACGTTTTCTTCATCCTTTTCTTAGAACCACTGTCAGTTGATGTCAGACTTCATAAATTGATTCTCTAAATTTTGTACTATTTTTCTTCTCTTTTCCTTTTGTTGCTCCTTTGGGGTTATTTCCTCCAATTTATCTGTCGATCTCTTTACCGAGCACTTAAAAAAGTTCATGTTTTATTTATTTTTTATTGAATAATACATGCTCATGTTAAAAATTCAAAATTATGAAGAAAAGAGAACACAGGTAGAAGTAAGCCTCTTTGTCGCCCTCATTCCTCAGACACCCAGTTCACCACGTTGGCAGGGATGTTTGGAACAGCTGAGGGTGGAGCTGCAAACAGGGTTGTTCTATGAACGTTTGCATGCTGAGTGATGGAAGGACGCCGCACACAGCTCTCTTTCTTAATGAATGCAGCCATCCAGGAATATATTCTCCTAGATAGGAATTCGCTGGGTGGCTTTGCTGGAGAAAAGAACCTTGGCTGTCACACCTTTGGGACTTTTCTCCTGGGTTGGTAAATCTCCCTAATGTAGGACACTCTAGCGTTCTGTTGGAAAGTGTAAAACTGAAGCCTGGCTGCTAACATTCTCAGCGAGAGAGCTGGAGTGCAGCTGGGGCGTGTTTGGGGGAACATTTCCATGCTCCATTTGTAAATTTCTACTTCATCATTTTGGTTTCAGTCTTGTGCCACCCACCACCCAGAACTGTGCCTAATCTCTCAATCCAGAGGAAGCTCCCCACCCCCGCCACTTTTTACCCTTTCTAGAGACTTAGCCTGTTTTATCCTCTTTGGTCTTCTCTTGGGGTAGAGGAGGGGAAGTCATTGGGCTGAGTTGAACAACGGTAGGGATCTTAACTTTGTTTGGGCTTTTTCTGTTCTTTACACTTAATTTCTTTCTATTGATCTCTTCTTGCTTACAGACGCTTTCCCTTGTTATCACCATCCTCTGTTACCTAGCCTCCCCACGAAATGTTTTATTTCAGATACACTCCAGTTGACCCTTGAACAACACGGGGGTTGGTATCATCAACCAATCTGAATGAAACTTAAGAGCTGATCCTCCCATCACACAGTTGCTTCATCCAGTGCTTCCCCATCAGGGATTCAACCAACCCCAGATCAGGTAGGACTGCTGTATTTACTATTGAAAAGAATCTATGCACACATGGATCTGCTCGATTCAAACCCATGTTGTTCAATTGTAGTCAGTTTTAAGTTAAAAAAAGAAAAAGCTTCCAATATGCTGAGATTTTCCACCTTTCATTCATGACAGGTATATTTTCTTCTACTTTATTCACTATAGTTATAATAGATGTTTTAAAGTCCTTGTTTGCTACTGTAAACATTTGGGTCATGTCAAGGTCAGTTTCTATGATTACTTTTTCTCTTGAGTGTGAGTCACATTTTCCTGTTTCTTTGGATGTTGAATCATTTTGGATTATATTCTAGACATTGGGAGTGTTGTGCTGTAGATAATCGGGAGGAATACTGTCTTTTCCCATTGATTTGTCTTAGTAAGCCCTTGGTTGCATTCTAGTTGAAAACTTTAATTTTGGTTGGCGGCTCGAATTTTCCTTTGTTTCATGTCCCTTTAGCTGTGCTGTTGGCAGTTCTCCCTGTGCCTGGGTAGCCTGAGAGTCACTCAGACATTCAGAGTTTACACGCATAATCTACGGCTCCTCATCATGGACCTCGACCTTCCCAATATGGTGACTTCACTTTCCACTGGCCGTGGTTGCCTGAACTCTGCTGGTTCTTCAAAGCTGGAAACACTGCAGGTTTCCTATTGGGGTTTCAGCTGTGCCCTGTGATCAACTTCCTTGCATCTAAGGGGGAAAAATGTGGGGGGAATCTCACCTTGTCAACCTGTGCCAGCCCCCTTTTCCAAATGTCACCTGCCCTCTCTAGAATCTGCCTGCTTTTTTTCACTGCATGCTGCCTTCAGATGGGTTTTGTTTTTGCTTTTTATAAATGTTGCTCTGTGAGTTGAAGTGAAAGTCGCTCAGTCGTGTCCGACTCTTTGTGACCCCATGGATTGTAGTCCATGGAATTCTCCAGGCCAGAATACTGGAGTGGGTAACCTTTCCCTTACAAGGGGATCTTCCCACCCCAATAGTTATTATCTGGGATGGAGCAGGTTTAGTTTGAGCTTAATCTACTGTACCAGAGGTAAACTTCTAACTTCTTTTTAAACAATTACATTTTCAGTCATTAACTCTACTTCCGAAGTAACTCAGTGGCACCAATATCTGAGCTTTTTGGAGGTCCTTTGTCCAAGTGACAGTACCGTTGCTACTATATTCACCCTGAAAAGCTCTTTTAGCGAGCATGAAATGACACATGAATAAAATGGGAGGTAATGGAACGCTGCGGCACAGATCCTTCTAAATTAGACGGAATCTCTGCTGCTCCTCCAGTTAGCCTCAAAGTGGCAGAGGGTAGGTTTTTTTAGCTTCATGTGAGCCAAAATAAGAGTATTCTTTTAAGGCAGCATTTTAAAAAATGTGGCTAAGAACCTCAAACAGCAGAATCACTTGGAGTTCTTAAAATAATGCAGATTTCTGGGTCCTGCCTTAATCTTCCTGAATCAAAATTATAAGGGTGCAGACTAAGGATTTACAGACTCAGATGGCTCAGAAGTAAAGAACCTGCCTGCCAATGCAGGAGACATGGGTTCAATCCCTGAGTCAGAAGATCCCTTGGAGAAGGAAGTGACAACCCACTCCAGTATTCTTGCCTGGGAAATCCCATGGATGGAGGATCCTGGTGGTCTACGGTCCATAGGGTCGCAAAGAGTCAGACGCAACTGAGCAACTTCACTCACTCACTAGGCTGCTTAAGCAACAAACAGCCCCCTGATGTGAATCTGATGCACTGTTACCATAAATGGAACTGGTGTAAGGAGTGAGACGCAGCTCCTGATTTTAAGTCAGTAAATTTGCTTCAGGATGACAAACACAAATCTTTTGGAAGCATGTTGCATGATAGGAAAGAGCTTTTTGCTGTTTTTTTTTTTTTCCCAGGGTCAATTTGAAATAGGGATTTTGAATAAGATTTTAGTTCCTAAATTTGGAACTGCTCTTAATGTGCATACTCTGTAAACTCCTAACAGGAAATCACTACTGTGTACAGCAAACAAGACCCCTTTGCTGTAAGAGGTCGCCATTCTTTCTGGCTTTCTCTCACCGGCATTCGGGTAAGCAATATCAACTGTATTGCTCAGTATGATGGTAACCCCACAGAAACCGTCACTTCAGGACCCTGCATACACACTGGAAAGCTTCGTGAAGTTGTTGCATTCATTTCTGGAAGTTAATTGTTACTCTTACCTTCCTATAAATTCAAGAGACCAGACAAAGGAATGTAGTAATTGGTCTGTTAGATCAGCTTCATTAGAAATTGACTTCATTCTTCATTCCTGCTACTCTAGACTATTAGCTTAGGTCTCAGTAAATTTGTTCTAGAGAAATTCGTGTACTTTTAAAAAGACCCATTTTCTATCAAGGTACAGATGGGGAAATTGAAAGACTGAAGCGGTAAGCATTGTGCTTATGTCTTGGTTACACACACCTTTTGAGGGGAAACCAAGACAGAAATAAAAGGTAAGTCATCCTCTAATTCAAGGCTATATAACCTCTACTACTGGGCTCTTTGGGGCTTCCCTGGTCACTCAGATGGTAAAGACTCTGCCTGCAATGTGGGAGACCTGGAATTGATCCCTGTGTTGGGAAGATCCCCTGGAGAAGGGAATGGCAACCCACTCCAGGATTCTTGCCTGGAGAATTCCACGGACAGAGGAACCTGGATGCTATACAGTCCATGGGGTTGCAAACAGTCAGATACAACTGAATGACTAACACTTTGACTAGGCCCTTTATGAAGCTGTAAGTCAGTGCTTCACCCTCTGGGGTACCTGAGCCTTTAGGGGGTCTTTGAAGGAAATAAGAAGGATTTTTGAGTGGTTTTCATTAATTTCAAAAGGTCCAACAGAAACTGCACATTTCCCTAAATAAAACTGCATGAATTAAGTAGAATGTCATGGTATTTTTGCTTTTGATTAGCGTTAAATTAATTCAGTTTGATAACATTGATTATCATGCTAATTTGAAGCTGTGATTGCAGTTATATATGTCTTAGATGATTAAAATGTAAAAATAGGTTAATTATGTCTTAATAAATGCAGTTTGTTTGATAGAAGTTTATAACACCTAAACTCATCAGAAAAAATATGATAAATTTTGGGCACTTTCTACATATATCTAGAAATAGGAAGAGTGTTTCTAGTACATATAACTCTAAAACACACCTCTTCCAAAAGTCTTCTGGAATCACAAGATTCCACATATTTGTTCTTTCTGGTCACCTTAACATGCATAGTATAAGGACTTCCCTGGTGGCGAAGTGGATAAGAATTTACCTGCCAATGCAGAAGACACAGGTTCAATCTCTGGTTGGGGAAGATCCCACGTGCCCTGGGACAACTAAGCCCGTGAGCCACAACTATCGAGCCTGTGCTCTAGAGCCAGGAACTGCAACTACTGAGCCCACAGACCTAGACTGTGCTCCTCAACAAGAGAAGCCACTGAAATGAGAACCCTGTGCGAGACAGCTAGAGAGTAGCCCCTGTTTGCTGCAACTAGAGAAAGCACTCGCAAAACAACAAAGACCCAGCACAACCAAAAGGGAAAAAGACAAAACCAAAACACACGCAGTATAAAGTCAAACCATCCTTTCTTATACTTTTGATGCCAGTTGTGACTACAGCCCACTGACAGTTAGTGTCCATCACTGACATCGCTGGCTATTTAGCCTTAGCTATGCGTACAGTTTCAACTTGATGGGTGGATGCCTGTGGAAGCTGGTAGCGCACTTAAAAGAAGGTTCTTGAAAGCAGCAACATAATCATTGCACTGAGAAATGGGCAAGAGAGAAGCTTAATCTATCCTTCTGCTAAAACTCAATGGATACTTTACCTGGGTGCTAACAGCACATGGCAGTTGACAATGGCAGTTCAGCTCGTTTGGAAAGTATGAATAGAAGCGTAACATATTTTCTGAACTCATGAATCATTAGGCTCGTTGAAAGACATGTCTTTGAGGAAGTACTCAACGTGCTTCCCTGAGCTAAGCCCCCAGGGTGGGGTTTTCGTAATCGCGTTACCATCTCTGTGGCTTTAGGCGTCACTTATGTGACTCACCTGGTTTGGGCTGCTTTAGACAAAGGGTCCAGAGTTCAGTCTGCTGAAGGGCACTGACTGAGATCATTGTTTCCCAGGGCATGGCCTTTAAAGGTTAAATCGGTGGGGAGAGGCTCAGGAACATGTGACTGGCTATATTTAGGCTGCGTTCTTCCCTAGAAGAATCTGTTCCAGAGATCATTCTGGAATGCTTCTTGGTTCTAAGGAGAGGTTAGGCATCATCCCCTCACCCCCTACCCCATCCCCATGCTGATGTCCATGAACTTGGAGGTAAGAACAGAAATTGCTAACTCTCAGTTGCAGCGGTTATTCGTATGATCACCACGTGTCTGTTGGAACACATTACACAACACCATGTGATGTGATGGAGACTTAATCTATTCAAGTTCCTCCTGTGTAAAGGAGGATAGGGCACACGACCACTAAGGATCTCCCAGGCTCTGACCAGCTCCGTGTGACTCTGAGCTGCTATGTAGAGTAGATCTCAGAATAAAGATTGCCCTTGTACAACACTCTTGACCAAGCTGATGCCAGACAGGTGGCAATTTACATGTGTGGGAGACTCTCACTGCGGGTGGGGAAAGTGGGGTGGAGACAAAGCATGTGCCTCAAAGTACTTATTTTAACCTTTAAAAAAACCTTTAAATGTTCCACTCATGTGAGGTGACTCTTTTCCTTCTGTTTCTTCGTGCTGGTGTAAAAAGCTATCAGCTGGGACACTTGAAAGCATCCGCACTGGAACTCTTGTTCCCAGGGATTTGGAGGGTTCTCAAAGTTTTAGTTATGCAATTTACTTTGTTTCCAGATTGTGTCTTTAAAGTTCTTAAGGTTCTGTCTTTCATCCTAAACTTACTCCCCTGCGTAAGACATGTGGGTCTGGCACCTGTGAGCCCACTAATATGTGTTTATTAATAATTAATTATAATGAATAATTATTGATAATTATTATAATTAATAGTAAGCTGTCATCTATTTAGACTTTATGCCAGTCCCCATTGCTTTAAGCATATATTATTTAATCCTCAAAATAACCTCATGATTTACTCTTGTCCTGTCTTACAGACAGAAATGGAAATTTTTGAGAGGCTGAGTAATTTGCCTAAAGTCACATACACTTGGGAAAACAGGATTCAGGCTCACGTGCATTTGACTTGAGAGAGTCTATGTGCTTAATCACTATGCTGTATTGTCTCTCTTTCTTTGTTGAAAAGATGAATAATATGAGCTCTTTCACACTGAGAGGAGTGTAGTATTAGCAGATCTCCTCTGCTTGAAGACATCTTCTGTGATGGAGAGGAAGAGGCTTGGGGTTGGGAACTCTTTTACCAACTTTACCAGCAAAATAGACATCCGGTCCACAACCTAATAACATTTACAGAAGTTTAAAAATACTCACAAAGCAAAAGTCCACACTTTACAAGAGCACATTCAAGCAACATGACATATAATAAGCCCCTTATAATGGTTTCTCTTGGGGTACATAATGAGAGTGGGAAGCAGGGCTAAAAGGCAATGAATAAATACCTAAGACAGGAGAGGGGATTCATGAAGGCCCAGTGATGGTGATATATGTGAGCTGAGAAATATAATGAACTTGACCTTTGCACTTGAGTATCTCCCCTCTGCTTTAGAAAGAATAAGAGCCAGGACAAGGGAAAAATAGATCAGGTTAAGGCAAAACATGGAAGGGTAAGGAAGGCAGGAGTGACTGCCTCCTTCCTCACATTCAGGGGTTTTATTTGGACCTAGAATTGAGGGGCTTTCCTGTAAACACAGCTACATGTAGATCGGCCCCACCAGGAGTTTAAGTTTTGCCGGAGGATAAGGCCCCATCATCCCTATACTGGGGCTTCCCAAGCGGTGCTGGTGGTAAGGAATCTGCCTGCCAATGCAGGAGACATAAGAGATGCATGTTTGACCCTGGGCTGGGAAGATCCCCTAGAGGAGGAAATGGTAACCCAGTCCAGTATTCTTGCCTGGGAAATCCCATGGACTAAGAAGCCTGGCGGACCACAGTCCATGAGGTTGCAAAGAGTGGGACAAGACTGAGGCAACTTAACGCATGTGCACACACACACACACACACACACACACACACAGACACAAACACACCCATATGCTAAAGGAGAAGCCATTTCAGAACATGTGAACTAGAAAGCACAGTCAGAGTCACTCTGCAGATAAGAAAGCCAATGGCCAATGTTCAGGGTGGTTGAAGGACTAAACCAAGATGGCACAGCTGGTTTGGACCAAATCCTGAATGACAACCTAGCTCTCTTCCCATGGGCCCTCACCCCTTCCCCAGGCACATCTGCCTCAGCTGGGCTCTAGAAGCCCCTTGCACGTTGACTTCTCTCTGTTTCTCTTGTTGAAGTAGCGATGGATTTGCCTGACCAATATCTCTCCCCTTCATCACCTGGACTCAGAAGAGTCTTTTTAAAAATATGTCAATTTTTCTTCCAGTTTTATTGAGATATAATTGACACACAGCCCTGTAGAAGTTTAAGGTGTACAGCATTATGACTTGACCTACATAGTCCATTAAATGATTATCACAGTCTAGTGAACACTCATTGCCTCATATAGATGCAGCATTAAAGAAATGGAAAAAATATGTCTCCTTGAGATGAGAAATCTCAGGATTTAGTCTTTTAACAACTTTCATATATAATATGTGGGAGTGTAGATTTTATTGCCCATGTTGTATATTACATCCCTAGAACTCATTCATCTTATAACTGGAACTTTGTACCTTTTGACCATATCTGTCCAGTATGCCCTCTCCCTAAGAGGGAGAGAGCCTTGACTTTGGAAAAGTCATAAAAGCGAAGTGAAGTGAAGTTGCTCAATCGTGTCCGACTTTTGGGGACTCCATGGACTGTAGCCTATCAGGCTCCTCTGTCCATGGGATTTTCCAGGCAAGAGTGCTGAAGTGGATTGCCATTTCCTTCTCCAGGGGATCTTCCCGACCCAGGAATCGAAGCCAGGTCTCCTGCACTGCAGGCAGGCACTTTACCGTCTGAGCCACCAGGGAAGCCCAGCTTTGGAAGGTGCTCAGTAAATATTGGTGACAGTGATCACTGATACTACAGAAGATGTTCTTCGACCCTCCAAACACTTGGGTAAGGAAGTGAACTCTATACTACTTGTTCTAGATTGTTGTAGCTTCTTATTTTATTCTAGTTTCAGCTTGGGTGTTAACTAGCTGTACAAATGTGAACTGGAAGCCTTATCTTGGATTTAGTTTCTTCGTTTGTCCAAAGGATGGAGTGGTTTTTAGAGCTTTCTAGCCAAGGATTCTGTGGTTAGGGCTCTTCTGGGACTCCAGAATTAATATTTTCCACCAAGACAGGCATGGGAGAGTGCATGCTCACAACGGATGCTCTGGGTAGCTCATTTCAGTGGCTCAGTCTTACAGGACTCCTGTGTTATCTATGAATGAGCAGCGAGATGCTCACCAAGAGCAACGTGCCTTGTAGAGATGGACAGTCCTTGCCTTCCAGGCATTGTCATCTTATTGGAGAAAAGATAGTATAGATAGAAAAGATAACAACAGTTAGAAGCACGAGCGTGGGTGCGTGTGTCCCTTCAGCCATGTCCGACTCTGTGTGACTCTATGGAATGAAGCCAGCCCGGCTCCTCTGTCCATGGGATTCTCTAAGTAAGAATACTGGAGTGGGTTGCCATTTTGTTCTCCAGGGGATCTTCCCAACCCAAGGATCAAACAGGGGTCTCCTGCATTGCAGGTGGATTCTTTACTATCTGATCCACCAGGGAAGCCTGGGTAGAAGCAAAATCCAGGCTGGGAGTCCAAATGCCTGTGAGTGGCCAGGGAAAGCTTCTCAGAGGAAGAGGGATGCTGGGCTCTGAAGGGAAGTAGGATTCTGATAACAAAGGCAATGAAATGCAACAGTACAGGTGAAAGTCACAGACCAAAGACACAGTCAAGGCACCCAACGGTTGCATCTGCAAAAAACTGTATTACTAGATCAAGAGATAAGGGGGCTCAGAACTCAGCTAGGGAGGTGACCGACTGAAGGCATTATTTACAGCAAATACTCAGGGGGTATTTGAGTGTCTATCTGTAATTGAAAGGATGAGACAGTGGATTAAAGGTGTTTGGAGTTGGAGCCAAAAGCGGAGTGTGGCTGCAACAGGAGAATCCGCACGAGCTGGGCACGTCCTGGGGGTGGACTGTAGCTACCTGACCATCTGCGAGTGGACACAAACTCACTGGGAGTTAAAACCAAGGCAGAATGAGGACATCCAACCTACCGAGAAGTGACACAAAACTGTTTGTGAGTAACAGATAGGTGTTGGAGAATTAGGAGGTGAGCGGAGATCACAGAACGTCAGAATGATTTTTAAAGATAGCTTAAAAATTAAACTTTTCTGAACAAGAAATAGTGAATCTAAGAGAAGATAATGTTACTAAGAGCTCTTCTGCCCATATTGAAAGCATATATGTAACATCTGAACAATTATATTTTGCATTTGAATAAGTTCGTGTGGCTATTAGAGTCAATAAATAAACGTCTACGGCCTCAGATACAATTTAAGTCAGTGGGTTCCTGAAACTTGGAATAGTTTTCTCCCATATGGTTATTTTTATATATGTAAAGATTGATAGGTGATAGATACATACCTGTATGTATGTACAGACACATAGATAAGTAGGTAGAAGCTCCAATACTTTCGCCACCTGATGTGAAGAGCCAACTCACTGGAAAAGACCTTGATGCTGGGAAAGATTGAAGGCAGGAGAACAAAGAGTCGACAGAGGATGAGTGGGTTGGATGCAATCACCAACTCAATGAGCATGAATTTGAGGAAACTCCAGGAGACAGTGAAGGACAGGGGAGCCTGGAGTGCTGCAGTCCATGGGGGTCACAAAGAGTTAGACACAACTTAGCGACTGAACAACAGCAATAAATATGACACTGAGTGGAAGCAGGGTGATTAAATTTTTTTAAACATCAGAAATTTTTATTTTTTAAATTTATTTTATTTATATACTAATTATTATAACTGGACCAATATTGCTTTCTCCTCTCAGAAGTTTCCTTTTTTAAAATAAAATACTATAATCATTACAGTGAAAATACAAGAGGAAAAATATTTGAACTCGTATTTGAACCTACAACTTTCTACCATCTTTCTGATTCATTTCTCCCTTTCTAAAATTGAGTTAATATGATCATTTAAAAAATTTTTTGTAGTGTTTTTTTACATTGAAGTATGGTTGACTTGGGCTTCCCAGGGGTACAGAGGTAATGAATCCACCTGCGAAGTAGAAGATGCAGGTTCGATCCCTGGGTCAGGAAGATTCCCCTGGAGAAGGACATGGCCACCCACGCCAGTATTCTTGCCTGGTAAACTCCATGGACAGAGGAGCCTGGCAGGCTACATACAGTCCATGAGGTTGCGAAGAGTCGGACACGATTGAGTGACTGATCACACATGTTGATTTACAATATTATGTAAGTTTCAGGTATACAGCATAATGATTCACAATTTTTAAGGGTTGTACTCTTTATTTTTGTTGTACTTTATATTTTATAAAATATATGTCATATTCTCTGTGCTATACAATATATCCTCATAGTTTTTTTTTTTTAAGTTTTTTTTGATGTGAACTATTTTTAAAATCTTTATTGACTGTATTACAATATTGCTTCTGTCTTATGTTTTGGTTTTTTAACCGCAGGCATGTGGAATCTTAGCTCCCCGACCAGGAATCGAACCCATACCCCCTGCATTAGTAGTTGAAGTCCCAACCACTGGACTGTCAGGGAAGTCCCTATTTTATGCATAATGGTTTGTTCTTCTTAATCCCCAGCCTGCTTTTGCCCCTCCCGACTTCCCGCTCCCCACTGGTAACCATAGCTGCTTCTCGGCGAGTCTGTTTCTGTCTTGTCACATTCACTAGTTTATTTTATTTTCTAACTTTTTATTTTGTATCGGGGTATAGCTGATTCGGAGAAGGCAATGGCAGCCCACTCCAGTACTCTTGCCTGGAAAATCCCATGGACGAAGGAGTCTGGCGGGCTGCCGTCTATGGGATCACACAGTCGGACATGACTGAAGCAACTTAGCAGCAGCAGCAGCGGCATAGCTGATTGACAAACAACACTGGGGTAGTTTCAGGTGAACAGAGAAGGGACTCAGCCATACATAGACATGTATCCATTCTCCCCCAAGCTCCCCTTCCATCCAGGCTGCCACTTAACATTGAACAGAGTTTCACGTGCTGTACAGTAGGTCCTTGTTGGTTATCCATTTTATATATAGCAGTATATTCACTAGTTTGTTTTATTTTTTAGATTCCACATAGAAGTTGCTACTGCTGCTAAGTCGTGTCAGTCGTGTCCGACTCTGTGCGACCCCATAGACGGCAGCCCACCAGGCTCCCCCGTCCCTGGGATTCCCCAGGCAAGAGTACTGGAGTGGGGTGCCATTTCCTTCTCCAATGCATGAAAGTGAAAAGTGAAAGTGAAGTCACTCAGTCGAGTCCGACTCTTCATGACTGCATGGACTGAAGCCTACCAGGCTCCTCCGTCCATGGGATTTTCCAGGCAAGAGTACTGGAGTGGGGTGCCATTGCCTTCTCCACATAGAAGTTAAATCTTACAATACTGGTCTTTCTCTTTCTGACTTATTTCATAAGCATAAGATACCGTCCAAGTAGGATAGTTAGAGTCTTAATAGAATTCAGGAATAATTGCCCATCTCTGTTGGGCATGTCTTCTATTCAGCAGGTAGCTACTTTTCCCTTCAATAGAGGGAAATGGCAGGAAGCAAACAGAATCAAAATTACGTGAATTAAAAAAAATTACTTGAATTTTTAAATATATATATATTGTTCTGGAGAATATTATACCAATATCAATGGGACTCTCTTACATCTGTGATGCAGTAAGCAGCTTACAGCATAGTTCCCAATATATTTTATATTTAGAATCTCAGTACTGCTCTGTGATTATCAGGCTGGTATTAATATCCTCACTTCTCATTTAAATATAGGAAAACTGAGGCTCAAAGAGTTTATATGCATTGCCTGGGAATTCACAGCCAGTGAGCTACAGAGCTGTGATTGAAATTCAAATCTTCTGACCCCTGGTCCGGTGTTTCTCACTTACTGTCACACACAAAAAAGCAGCCTTGATTTTGATCCTGCATTTGTAATGTTCTTTTCTAGTAGTTTGTTCTTCTCCTCAGGTCTGGAGATGCTGCTGACCTCCAACAAAAATGGCTGTCAAAGGCCAAGGCTCGACCCTGACTCTCCCAAACAAAGGTTTCGGTCCAGAGCACACCACCCCGCTCACATGCTTTTATTTGCACAGAGAGGATTGGATTACAGGGTCATCTTTGTTTCCATCCACGCTTCCGTGTTCATTTGGATACAGAGAAAACTGTGCTTGGGATTTGCAAAGTACAGCTGAGTATTTCCTTGTTTCATCACTGGCATTTTTTTTTTTTAACCCAATGGTACACCTGTCCTTTAAAACTTGACCATAGGAGTGGAGTTGTGGGTGAGTCTGAAAAATGTTGCGGGCTGAGTGTTTCCAGAGGGAAAGATACTCTGACGATGTCACTTGATAAGCTTTGTTTATGGAGGCAGGAACAAAGCTCTTTTGAGGAGACAGAAGTAAAGACTGATTTTCACTTGATGGTAGGGACCCTGAGGTTTTTTAAAAAACTTTTTACTTTGAAATAGATATTTACAGGAAGTTGCAAAGATAGTATGGAGAAGTCCTATGTAACTTTTAAGAGTGTGCTCCAATAGTTACTTGTGGCATAAATATAACACATCAAAACCAAGAAATCGGCATTGGTATAATGTGTGTGTGCTAGATCTTTCTAGCACATGCCAGACTATGCATCTAATACACAAGGTGCAGAACTGTTCCTTCAACCACAAAAATCTCCCTTGTGCAAGCTCTTTATAGTTAAAACCC
The DNA here is from genome assembly GCF_002263795.3 of Bos taurus. Lineage (NCBI taxonomy): Eukaryota > Metazoa > Chordata > Mammalia > Artiodactyla > Bovidae > Bos > Bos taurus. The sequence goes on from NC_037354.1 coordinate 25,862,051, forward strand.
ACCTACTTTCCCCAAACCACAAATGTTTTCCATCACTCTAATTTTGAAAATGTTAGATAAATAGAATTATACAGTATGTGACCTTTTGAGAAGGGCTTTTATCTCTCAGCTTAATATCCTTGAAATCCATCCAAGCAGTGGCGTGTTATCCATTGTTCATTTCTTTTTATTGCTGATATAGTATGCCATAGTATGGAGGTTCCACAGTTTGTTTAATCACTTACCTGTTGGAGGACATTTTGGTTGTCCTATTTGGGGGGCTGTTATAAACAAAGCGGGTATGAACAATCATGTACACATTTTTGTGTGTATATACGTTTTCATTTTTCTGGGGTAAATGCCCAAGCGTGTGATTGCTGGATCATATGGTAAGTGTGTGTTTAGTTTTTAAAGAAAACTACCAAATTATTTTTCAGGGTGTCTGTGCTACCTTATATTCCTACCAGCAATGTATGAAAGATCCTGAGTTATTTATCTTCTCATCTCCCCCCTGCCCTTGGCCAGCACCTAGAAAGGCCCTGCCCATAGAAGACACTCAGTACATGGTTGTCTGCATGAATGGCTAAGGACCCCCACAACCTACTGGTACATTGCCATTCCAGGATTCCATTCCCAGTCATAATTGAGGACTTTAAGTAGCTTTGAATAACCCTGTCAGTCTGAATTTAGATATACCAATCCAAACTAAGCCACGGAAGGGGGTCTCCTATGAACCTGCTCCAATGGAGGCATAAAATAGTTCTATTGAGAAGCGGAGTCATTAGTAGCTTTATTTCCCTCCCATGCACCTCTGCTCATAGAAAAATGAGAAGGTCAAATATTTCCAACACCAAGCTCCCTCTCTAGGGTTTGGCACCTTGTACCTCTCTTGAGCTGAGAAGGAACAACGATGACCTTGCAGGCTCGGCTGTACCCAAAGGAGCCGTGTGGTGTGGACCAAGGTCAGTGTGCGGGACACCAGGAAGACACCTGCCCCCATTCTCCCAGCCCACAGTCACCCATTAGCCATAGAGAAGAGATGCTTGGAGCTACCCTGTGAGTTTTCCAGAACGCTGACTCCTCCATGGAGAACTCCTCTGAGGAGCGCTTCCCAGAGTATAATCCATGGTGTAACAAAGACCACTATTTGCTCTGTCAAAGATTTGGTTTTCTCCTCTGTAGAATATGAATACCGGGAACTGATAAAGTTGTTTGTAGAGTCAATGAAATGACACATGTGGAAAGAACCTGTCCAGGGCTGGGCTCCGTGGAACTATGGGTTCCCAATATCATTTCCTCTTTCCTCTTCTCAATAACTAGACAGACGTGAGTTCCGGAGTTCTTGTTACACCTTCCATCCTCTTTTCTGCCTATTTGGCTCCTCTGCCTCAGAATCCTGTTCGAGTCTCATCTCCCTTGCCAACTTCCTCTCAAAAGTTTGCCTTACCTTGTGGACTTCCTGGGTTTCTTAGAGCAGAGTGGTCCTGGATGAGCTTAAACTCAAGGTGTCCTTAGGTGAGTTGTTTTTGCTGGAAGCAGGACCCAGAATGGGATCCTTGCCTAGAAAGTTTTAGGTGCTAAGACACCCAGGGGAACCAAAGGAAGAGATGGTGACAATGGAGGGGTGTCATTGGGAGAGAAAAGTCATCCTTCTCCTCATCTCTGTTTTCCACAGGGACCAGCCTGGCTCTCAGATGGTGAGGGCCAGAGTAACGCAACTCTTGTGTGAAGCACTGGGAGGCAGGGCAGGTGTGGAGACATGGGAAGACAGATCCTGGGCAGGGAGCACAGCCTTTTCCCAGTGGAGATCAGGTGGATGCCCAGTGGGGGAAGAACAAGCCCAGAATTGTTCAGAGACATCAAAGACATTCTCATGGGACTCTGAGATCCTTGAGGGAGGATTTTGAGAAGACTTTACATAGACAAAAAGGATGATGAGACAGCAGAATTTATGACGTCATTCACACTCACTAGCTGATTACACTTCAAAATAATGCAAACCTCTCCACTCACAGCTTAACATCCACTTGCCAGGTAGTGGAATCAATCTTGCACAGGTATGTGGGTGCTTCCTGTGTGTTGTGGATTGCCTGATACAGCAACTGGTGCCTGGAACTCCGCTGCCTTCTAGAGTTTGAGATTCAGAGAAAATGGGGAGAAGAGAACAATTTACTGTTTGTTAGGACTTCATCTGCACCAATAAATCCTGTTCCACAATTCAATCTCCCAAACCCAATCTCCACCACCCATGGCATTTTTCTCTCCTTCTTGCACTTTAATGAAGGTTTCTGCATTAATTTTGCACAGGTTTTTACAAAACTTAGTTGATGTAGAATTGTACTGAGAAATACCTAATAATATTTTGGTTCCCATGTGGCCAAGAGAGGGTTTTAACCTGTCTGTGTCAAATTTAGTTCAGTCTCTCAATCGTGTCTGACTCATTGTGACCCCACAGACTGCAGCATGCCAGGCTTCCCTGTCCATCACCAGCTCCCAGAGCTTGCTCAAACTCATGTCCATAGAGTCTGTGATGTCAGCTACCCATCTCATCCTCTGTCGTCCCCTTCTCCTCTAGCCTTCAATCTTTCCCAGCATTAGGGTCTTTTCCAGTGAGTCAGTTCTTCCCAACAGGTGGCCAAAGTACTGGAGTTTCAGCTTCAGCATCCGTCCTTCCAATGAATATTCAGGATTGATTTCCTTTAGGATGGACTGGTTTGGATCTCCTTGCAGTCTAAGGGACTCCCAAGAGTCTTCTCCAACACCACAGTTCCAAAGCATCAATTCTTCGGCGTTCAACTTTCTTTATGGTCCAACTCTCACATCCATATATGACTACTGGAAAAATCATAGCTTTGACTATACAGACCTTTGTTGGCAAAGTAATGTCTCTGCTTTTTAATATGCTGTCTAGGTTGGTCATAGCTTTTCTTCCAAGGAGCAAGTGTCTTTTAATTTCATAGCTGCAGTCACCATCTGCAGTGATTTTGGAGCCCAAAAATATATGTTTCTCCACCCATTTGCCATGAAGTGATGGGACCAGATGCTGTGATTTTAGTTCTTTGAATCTTGAGTTTTAAGTTAGCTTTTTCACTCTTTTCTTTCACTTTTATCAAGAGGCTCTTTAGTTCCTCTTCACTTTCTGCCGTAAAGGTGGTATCATCTGTGTATCTGAGGTTATTGATATTTCTCCCGGCAGTTTTGATTCCAGCTTGTGCTTCATCCAGCCTGGCATTTCGCATGATGTACTCTGCATGTACGTTAAATAAACTTACATGGGTTAAAACCAAGATAAGAGCTGTCATCAGGGATTATTCGGTTTAGCTGTATTTGCACTCAGTTCTTTTTAAGAACTGGGCTTCCCTGATGGCTCAGTGGTAAAGAACCCACCAGCCAAAGCAGGAGATGCAGGTTCAATGCCTGGGTCGGGAGTATCCCCTGGAAAAGGAAATGGCAACCCATCCAGTATTCTTGCCTGGGAAATCCCATGGACAGAGGAGCCTGGTGGGTTACAGTCCCTGGGGTCACAAAGAGTCAGACACAACTTCGCAACTAAACAACAACTTTTTAAGAATTGGTAACTTCTTGAGTTATTGAAGCCATTACTGCTAACATAAGAGTTTAGGGATCCAAACTTCCTAGAAATTCTGAATGAACGTCTTTTCATTTGATTCCAATCTTTTTTTTTTAAGTGAGATGCTCAAGTCACTTCCTGAGTTAAGTCACTGAACTTGTAGGTTGTCCAGCTGCCTCCCTGAGGTCTTCGTTGACCAAGGAATCAGCTGCGAGGTCTGACTGAGTGTTCAGACTGGTGTCTGTTATCACATAACCTTTGTTTGTGGCCTGGAGAGCTCAAGGATTGGCCACAGAGAACAGGCAGGGTCTACCCCGTGGTGGCATGGATGAGCTTCCAGGATGAACAACTCTTGACAGGCATCCACTTTCAGTTTCAAAGCAAGTGCCTGGCAGCATTCTTCTTAGGCACATGGGCGGCTTCCCCTTCCTTCTCCGAGGTGATTACATAGTATTTCTCACAGCCTACAGCTAGCTTGGAAAGTGAAAGTGTTAGTCGCTCAGTGGTGTCTGACTGTTTGTGTCCCCATGGACTGTAGCCCCACGAGGCTCCCCTGTCCATGGGATTTCCCAGGCAAGCATCCTGGAGTGAATAGCCCTAAACCTTTTAAATATAAAAGACATGGAGGACGCTAGGGCCCTGGGGACAGTGGCCACAGCCACAGTGCTGTCACCCTCTGCCGTCCAGGTGCGCGGCTGGATTTCATTGAATGCCCCATGTTCTTGGCACGCGAAGAACCCTAAGTGTGGTCCGGTGGCTTGGGCTGGCTTCCTGCTTGTGTCAATGCTAAACCGGCAGGATTCTTCTGCTGCCCGGGAGGCTGCCAGTGGCCCCTGGCTCAGACTTGAGATGCCCTTTTGTTCCTCACCACTTGGCCCTGGAAACAGCTGTCTTCTGACAGGCTTATCAGGAACAGACTATTCTCAGAGCTCCAAAGCTCTTGCCAAAGAAATAAATGACCAATTCTTTCCCAAAGTGGATCTCACTCCAGGAGTGCCTGTGAGCGGCTCACAGGGGGCAATTGATAAGTATCTGTTGAGGGAACTGGGTACACAGAACATCTTCTGGATCGCTTACCTGCTTGAAAACATTCTCATGTGGTGGTAAGTTTGGCTTAAGAGAAGCTCCAGTGAACCTGGACTGCAGAGCCTAGATGCCTTCTTTCGATGTTGCTCCCAAGCAGTGGATGACCATGTAGAAGGTTGGATGGAAGGGAGCCATATGGCAGAGTGCCGGGAGCTGGGGAGGCTGACAGACAGCATTTCTTTCCAGAAGCTCCCATGTGCCAGGCCCTGAACCAGGCATGTTACATGTATTATTCACTTTATCTGCATAGCAGTGTCCTAAGGAGGAAATGAGGCCCTGCTGTGATGGGCTTCCCTGGTGGCTCAGCTGGTAAAGAATCTGCCTGCAATGCGGGAGACCTGGGTTCAATCCCTGGGTTGGGAAGATCCCCCGGAGAAGGGAAAGGCTACCCACTCCAGTATTCGGGCCTGGAGAATTCCATGGACTATATAGTCCATGCGGTCACAAAGAGTTGGACACAACTGAATGACTTTCACTTCACTTTAGTGACGAGGAAGTTGAGACTTAGTGAGGGGGAATCACTTGCTTGAGGTCACACAGCTTGTACAGGGTAGAGCCTGAGGTAGGAGTTCTGTCGAGACCTCTGCTGTTGCCATCGTCCTATGGTCAGGTAGCTGCTGGGCTCAGGGTGAGTCAGGATGAACCAGGCCCTTCTGGGCTTCCTCACTCTGAGGTCTTCTGAGAAAAATTCAAGATACAATAAACAATGCTTATTTAAAGTAAAGTAAAAAAAAAAAAAAAATGTCTTTACCTGCGCTGGGTCTTCAAGCTGCATGTGGGGAGGCTTCTTTAGTTGCTGCTCATGGGACCTAGAGTCCAAGGGCTCAGTAGACGAGGCACCAAGGCTTCTCTAGTTGTGGTGCTCGGGCCTGGTTGCCCTGTGGCATGTGGGATCCTAGCTCCCCAACCAGGGTTCGAACCCATGTCCCCTGCATTGGAAGGGGGATTCTTAACAGCTGGACCACCAGGAAGGTCCCCAACAGCATGCTTTAGACTTGAGTAGCACTTGAACTTACAGAGTAATTTTACATCAGTGTTTCACTGGCTCTTCACAGTAACTTAGTGAGTTACTAGCCACATATCACCAATGAGGACTTCCATGGTGGCTCAGACAGTAAAGCATCTGCCTACAATGTGGGAGACCTGGGTTCAGTCCCTGGGTCAGGAAGATCTCCTGGAGAAGGAAATGGCAACCCACTCCAGTACTCTTGCCTGGAAAATCCCATAGATGGAGGAGCCTGGTGGGCTACGGTCCATGGGGTTGCAAAGAGTCGGACACGACTGAGCAACTTCACTCACTCACTCATCACCAATGAGAAACTGAGGTTTGACAGGAGACAGAGAGGTTGGCCTAGAACTCAGAACACCTCATGATGAACCTAGAGCTCTTTTTACGGAGCACCTTTATTAAGCATTGTGAAAAAATGTTAATACAACTTTAATTTCAAGTATAAAATACTAGACTGGAAGCTCCTTACATCAGGAATAAATAAGATTTATCTTTGTGTCCTCAGCACACCGCCCAGCGTGGGGCTTACTGCAGGTTATCAATATCCCTAAAAATCTATGCCATTGGTAACTGTGAGTCCTCTGTCTATAAAGCAAAGAGCCTCATAGTCCTGGCTTCAGAGTTGTTCCTTTTTTTTAAAGAGTTGTTCCTTAACCATAATTGAGTGTCATGTTTATTTTTAGTGCAGCAGTTTGTAACTAGAACAGTGGATTAAAAATGTTTTAGTGGTAGACAACTCTTTTTCAAAGGAAATCTTAGGCAGAATCTTGACTCAGGAAATGGCTTTTAACAGAGTTTACTGGACAATCGTATCTTCATCTGATGGAAAATATTTCATGGGAAACTCCTGCAAACTGTCTTGGCTGTCCTAGGTCCTAGTCTTCAGACTGCCAAGGTGCACAGTCTGAAGATCACCAAGTGAATTAACTAGATTGACCTGAGGACTGTTCATCTCTTAACCTTGTCAAACATTAAGGTGCTAGGTGGGGGAAAGGAAGAAGGAAAAGAACAGGAGAGGGAATAAGGGTGAGTGTCTGGTCTCAACCTCAAGGACCTAGGCTGGAGGACATATTTTAGAGGCCACAGTCTGTATCACACAGTCTAGAAGACACAGGCTTGAGGACACATAAAACAACTGGAAAGATACCCATAACTATTCTGGTGTTTTATTTGCAGCCCTAGATTCTCACAGCAGACAATGCTGTCAAGGAAAAGCCCAGCCTTGTACCAAGTTATCAATATCAGCCGCGACCGGGTGAGGGGAGCCATCCGTCCTCACAGAGACATTAGCACGTCTTGAATCGCCCCTGGAGCCTCTATTTGAAAGGTGCATCCATCTGCATGCAGCACCGATGACACTGGCCTTGATGTGAACAGCAGAGAACTTCATTTTGCTCGTTCCTGTTAAGACGTGGGCGTCACTTTGTCGCTGGGGTGGCAGCCTCCTGTTCAAAGCAACCTGCACAAGTCAGTCAAAGGTGAGATGAGTTCTGATTTTTATCTCCAGGTTGTGAAAGGAGAGTTGGCATGAAAGAGCCTGACATCCCTCCTCTAAATGTGTGTTAAATGCACTGCAAGTTGAGAAGTGATTTCATTTTCTAAATTATGGGGCAACAGACTTAAACAACAGAATTGGGTGGGGCGGGGGGGAGGATGGTGTAAGATGACTTGCAAGTTAATAATACAGTTACGAGGTTGCTCTCTTATTTTCTCTGTAGCCCATTTCCTTCCTCCGAAGTTTCCCTCTGGTTGAACCGTCTTTGCCTCTGCCCTTCCTTCCTGCCCATAGACTGGGCTGCTCCTGGGGAACTGTAGTATTGGCGCTGATACTCTGAATAAATCGAGTAGTGGGTATTGAAATCTTGCCCCAGAATCCTTGGGAGGAAAACTTGCAGCCTCCTAAAGTCGCACTACGTAGTTCTGACCTTATTTACTTGGGCTTCTACTTGTGAAATCTCGAGTTCAGGCCAACAGGCATTTTTTTCTTTTTTAGCCCTAATATGTGCTGGACACTAGGCAAAGAGCTAGGGATAGACATATGAGTAATACCCACGTCTCCTTAGCTTATCACGGAAAAATTATAGGTTTATAACTAAAGCAACCAGGACACAATTAATTTTTAATCACTGTTATTATGAGATATGTAAACCAGACAGCTATTTTGTCTTGGGATGTCTAAACAGGTGTCACAGAGTCAGGGGGCTTCCCTGGTGGCTCAGATGGTAAAGAACCTGTCCACAGTGTGGGAGACACATGTTCAGTTCCTGGGTCAGGAAGATCCCCTGGAGGAGGGCATGGCAACCCATGCCAGTATTCTTGCCTGGAGAATCCCATGGACAGAGGAGCCTGGCAGAATACAGTCTATGGGGCTGCAAAGAGTCAGACACGACTGGGCAACTAACACTTTCTTAAGAAAACAAGAGGAAGGTACTTGCAATTTAAACAAAAGACAACTAAGATCTCACAAAATGCTAAGTCACTTCAGTTGTATCTGACTCTGTGCTACCCTATGGACTGTAGTCAGCCAGGCTCCTCTGCCCATGGGATTCTTCAAGCAAGAATACTGTAGTGAACTGCCATGCCCTCCTCCAGGGGATCTTCCTGACCTAAGGATCAAACCTCAGTCTCTTATGTCTCTTGCAGGGGCAGGCAGGTTCTTTACCACTAGCACCACCTGGCAAGCCCTCTCACAAAATGATATACAAGTATCCTGTGAGTATAAACTCTCCTCTGAAATGGAAGAATGAGGCCATTGGATTAGCTGATTTCCTTAGATCCTGATTTTTGATTCATCACTGTAGGATTCTGACAATAAGTGCTTGGAGGTCAGAGTTTTATCGTCTAAACAGGTTTTATTCTCTTCTTCTTATTGCATTTACATCAGAAAGCAATGCAGAGAAGCAAGTTATATGGAATTAAAGTTGGCTTGCAATCATAGCTAAGTTCTATTATCTGCATCTTGCATGCAGGATGTATTATGTCAAAATATTGACCAGTGAACATACAGAGTGGTACTGAAGTTTCTTTACTTATGAACAGGTTAGATTTATAATGTTATTCTTTTGTTAGAATTTTATTTTATTATGGTATGTGCATGCTAAGTCGCTTCATTTGTGTCCAGTTCTGTGTGATCTCACGGACTGTAACCCACCAGGCTCCTCTGTCCACCGGATTCTCCAGGCAAGAATACTGGAGTGGGTTGCCATTTCCTTCTGCAGGGGATCTTCCCGACCCAAGGATTGAACCTGGGTCTTCCTCATTGAAGGCAGATTCCTTACCATCTGAACCACCAAGGGAGCAAAACAATCTTGTTGACTGTAAATTAATGTTGCACGCCAGATCTCGAGAACTTATTCACCTTGTTTAACTGAAACTTTACTACGCCTGTTGCTTAACAACTCCCCATTTCTCCCTCCCCCGCATGCCCTGAAAACCACTATTTCACTTTGGTTTTCAGGTCCTTCTTAGATCTAGTTGTTTGCAAGTTCAAAGTGTCTCCAAACCACCAACATTTGACATTTTCTCACCACTGTTAATATTCTTATTTCTATATTAATTTCATTGGAAATTCCACCTCTTCTTACAAGGACCTTCAACATTCTTATTATTTTTGATTCCATCAGATATAATGAGGTTAATACTATTTGCAAAATTCATTAAAAAAACAAACACAACAAATCTTCCATTCTCTACTGACAGAGGTAAAGAGAAGACTTGGTCTTGGAGTAACATGGCTTCTCCAAATATCCAGAACTTCATATACAAACTCAGAGTCACTTACAGGTATTAAGAATGATCCCCAAGCTCAGGAATTAAGACCTGGCCTCCCTAAGCCTTCTATTCCACCATCCTGGGGCTCCAGAGGGGGCCTGATGGCCTCACCCCTCCTCACCATTCAATATTTACAGCTTCATCACCAATAAATGAATTTCCTACATATGAACCTTCAAGTTGCAAACTTTCAAAGATGTAACTGTGCATGCCAGCCCCAGTATGCCAGCTGTTGTACTGTACTACTGTACTTTTAAGGTATTATACCATAAGACCAAAAATGTTTTCTCTATTTTTGGTTTGTTTTTATGTATGTGTTATTTTCGTGAAAAGTATTATAAATCTATTATGTGCTAAGTCGCTTCAGTTGTGTCTGACTCATGGTGACCCCATGGACTGTGGCCCACCAGGCTCCTCTGTCCATGGGATTCTGCAGGCAAAATCTGGAACAGGTTGCCCTCCTTCTGGGATCTTCCTGATTCAGGGATGGAAACTGTGTCTCTTGCATTCCTGCATTGGCAGATGTGTTCTTCACCCCTAGTGCCACTCGGGAAGCTCAAACCTATTACAGGAAGTACTACATAACTGATTGTGCTTAGTTGGGTACCTAAGCTAACTTTGATGGACTTTCAAATTGGACTTAAGATGTACTCTCGGAGTGAACGAAACTTGTTCGTATGTAGGGGACTTCGTCTATTTGTCTTGAGTCCAGTAGGATTAATCTCAGCCTGCCCTGCATCCCAGGTTATCCTAAGAAGCCTCAGCCTCTCAGGTCATCCCCCATCTCCCACACTCTAATCCCTATAGGTTCTGAGTACCCACTATTCTCTCTCTGTCTCTTTCAGCTTCCTAACTCTTGAAACTTCTACCGTGTCTCCGCAATTTCTTGTCCATCATCAGCAAAATCCCACATACCATCATCTCTCCTCTTTGCCTGAATCTCCCCTGAGGATGGGCTTCCCCAGGAGCCCCTCAAGAACTGACTACTTTTCTCCTGTAGTCTTTGTAGCCCCGGCTCTAGAGGAGAGTTCAGTGTTTGCTGTGATGCTCCTGGATCCTTAAGGCCCTTTTCTTCCTCCCCTCGCTACAGATCACCAGCTTTGACTTTCATATCAGCTTGTGTCGCTCAGCACCCTTCATCGTTGCTGACTTCGATGAAGGGGGCCACTTCCCCGCTTATATCTTAGGTTTCTTAGCTCCTGGTTTGCTGTTACTCTTTTTGATCTTTCTCTAATCTGAATGTTTGGTGATTTCTGGGTTCCTATACATACATGGTCTTTCCCCCACCCTGGCCTTTCCAGTCCTGTGACCTCCTCTCCTCCAGCTCAGCCACCCACTCCCCAGTCACACTTCATCCACACCAGATAGGAGGCAAGGTACTTAGTGCAGATGTGGGAGGAGGTAGATGGGTTGGTAGGGTCTGCGGTCCTCTCCTGCACACGAAGTCTTCTCAGGAAATAAGAAGCAAGGTCATCAGCCGAGAGTGAGATGAGACAGAAGGGTTGAGGAGGGAAGAGAAATCAGGAATGAATTAGGAATGAATGTTTAGGATTTGGGTGAGGTGTCCTTGGGGAACTTGCTTAACCTGTACACCTCACTCTCCTAATTTATAAAATGGGGGTAAAAATAGTAGCTAATTTAGTGGTGTGTTGTGAGGACTATTATACTTCATTAAATCCAAGATGTCATCCATTGGAAGGTGTACCTTTCCTTCATGGGCTTCCCTGGTGGCTCAGACAGTAAAGCGTCTGCCTGCAATGTGGGAGACCCGGGTTCGGTTCCTGGATTGGGAAGATCCCCTGGAGAAGGAAATGGCAATCCACTCCAGCACTCTTGCCTGGAAAATCCCATGGACAGAGGAACCTGATAGGCTACGGTCCATGGGGTCGCAAAGCGTCAGACATGACTGAGCGACTTCACTTTCACTTTACTTCATGCACCACTAATACAGAAAAATATCCACCAATATCTGAGCACCAGGATTGTTAGATGTGGCCTGATTTCCCAGATGTTAAAATGTGAAACAAAATACATCATACAATCAATGAAGTGTGGTAAATGTTTTAAATGAATCATACACTTATGGGATGAAGTGTGTCCTCCCAAAACTAGTATGTTGAAATTTAAACCCCTAGTCCTCAGAATGTGACTATATTTAGAGATAAGGTCTTTAAAGAGGTAATTAAGTAAAATTACATCATAGGAATGTACACTAAGCCAATATGAATGGGGTCTCTATATGAAGAGACGACTAGGACACAGAGACACCTGTGAGCCTGGGAGAGAACCCTCTGAAGAAATAACCTTGATCTTGAACTTTGAGCCTCCAGAACACTGTGAAAATAATTTTCTGCTGTTTAATCCACCTAGTCTGTGGTACTTTGTTATGGCAGCCCTACCAAACTACTATCCTGTGCTGTTCTTAGTCGCTCAGTCATGTCAGACTCTTTGTGACCCTGTGGACTGTAGCCCGCCAGGCTCCTCTGTCAGTGGGATTCTCCAGGCAAGAATACTGGAGTGGATTACCATGCCTTCCTCCAGGGGATCTTTCCAACCCAGGGATCAAACCCAGGTCTACCGCATCGCAGGTGGATTCTTTATAGTCTGAGCCACCAGGGAAGCCCTACCAAACTACTATAGATCCCTCAATAAAGCTTTCTAACTCAGGACAAGGAACTTCTATATGTGAGAGCCCTGTCTCAGGTCTCCAACCCACCCTCCCAGGGTCCCTTATACTCCATCAACCCAGCCCCAAGTTAGAGCTTCCCTTCCACTTGGGTCTCCATTCACCAAGAAGTCAACTGTCTACTCGGCACATGAGAGCTATATGTAAACTAGATCCATTACCACTTGACTTCTTATTTTTTTTTAATTTCACTTATGTGGCCAGAAGGGGAAAGTGTGATGAGCTTTAGATCAACACACTGTTAGCAGGATTCAGACCAAAGTACACAGTTCACACTTAGCTCAAACCATCTTTAGCAAAACTGACTGACAGTCGGCACTTGACATTAAAAAGGTCTATAACAGCAGATTGTCTAGATTAATGAGCTCTCTGAAAAGGACTGACACCTTCCCACCCCCCAATACCCTTGACTTTTTTTCTAGACCGATCTGACATTTGTGCATAATATGAAGAAAGATTGTTAAGCCTGTAACGTGGCTGCTAAGAGGCTTCAGCTCATGTTTGCTAATCTCCTGTATGGTGAAACACTGGCACCCGGACAAACCCTCATTCACATTGGAACAAAGCGCCAGTTATGTGTGTTGAAATTCCTTCGAGAAAATGTCTTGCAGGCCATTGGGGGAGTGCATGAATGCTGGAAATACTTCACCAAGTGTTGCTCAACATCCTGGGAAGACGGTCTCCTGGCATCTGGACGCTCACCCTGGAGACGGGTTGCAGCCCTCTGGGGCACGTGGGTCTGGTGAGGACAGAGGGAGCATGGGTGGAAGAGGGGGTGGACATGGAGTTGGATGTTTTCTCTGTAATTGTTCCAGACTGGGCTGGAGCCAGCCCCAGACTGCCCACTTGCTTAGTCCATTGAGAGTATCTAACCCCAATGCTGGGAAAGATTGAGGGCAAAAGGAGAAGGGGGCAGCAGAGGATGAGATGGTTAGACAGCATCGCCGACTCAATGGACATGAATTTGATCAAACTCCAGGAGAGAGGGAGAACAGAGAAGCCTGGCGTGCTGCAGTCCATGGGGTCGCAAAGAGTCAGACAGGACTTAGTGACTGAATAGCAACAACAAAGTCAGGTTTATCACCAAGGCTGCCACCTTCCCTGCTGGGAACCAGATTTTCCTGTTTTCCGATCATACATCCAAGTTACATACGTGGGTTTCTTCAGCTTTGACTTGAAGAAGTAAGAGGGTGGAGAAAGAGAGGAGAGGGTTTTGATCGACACTGAAGGTGTGAAATGGTTAGGTGGGAGTCCCTTGATGGAGGACGCAAGCCAGATCCATTATGGCTCCAGTTGTGTGCTGTGCTGTGTCTGACTCTTTGCAACTCTGTGGACGGTAGCCCGCCAGGTCCCTCTTTACTTGGATTTCCCAGGCCAGAATACTGCAGAAGGTTGCCATTTCCTCCTCCAGGGGATCTTTCTGACCCAGAGATCAAACCTGGTGTCTCCTGCAATGACAGGCAGATTCTTCACCACTGCATACCTAAGAAGCCCAGTTGTGTGGAGGTAACTCCAAAAGATGGGTTTGAAGAAGTGACCTTAGGGAGCAGAGGATGGCGGGTGGGATCACCCACTTCCTATGGGGTGATGTGATAAGTGCACACGACCAGAAGGGAGAGGAGAATGGTGCAGAGCTAGAGCAGGGCTTGGCATGGTGACCAGCAGCATCAGCACCACCTGGGAAAAATGCAAACGCTCAGCCCCGCCCCAGGTCTGCTGAATCGGGAACTTTGGGAGTCGAGGCCAGTCATCTGTGCTCGAACAGATACACCTGGTAATTCTGATGCTGGCTACAGTGCGTTAGGAGCCCTTCTGGAATGAGGACAAGACAGTCCTGGTATTAATGGTTGGGGGAGAGTTTGGGGGGAGGAAAGAGTAGAGAATGGACTCAAAGGCAGAAAGATGTTCTGCTCCATACACATGAAAAGTGATGAGGGATGCCAGGATCAATGCAGAAGACTGTAGTTTCTTCTATTGTGGGTCAAGACTATAGCTTCCCAGGATTTCCCTGCTGGTCCAGTGGCTAAGATTCCAAGCTAACAATGCAGGGGGCCCAGGTTCGATGCCTAGTCAGGGAACTAGATCCCACATGCCACAATTAAAGATTTTGCATATTGCAATGAAGATCCCATATGCTGCAGCTAAGAATCGGTACAGCCAAAGAAATAAGCAAATATTTTTTAAAAAGGACTTTAGCGCTCAAGGTATCTTGAATCCTTAGTTTGCATATACTGACCACAGATGTCGATGCAGAAGTTTTAAGGAGAGATGTGGCCAATAAGAGTAAAAGAACAAATGTGCGTGCAAATTACTCTTAGAAATTAGAGAAAGGGAATTACATGGCTGAGATCCACGTGCAAATGGAGGGTGGCTCATTTATTCTTTCCCCTCTACTCTGGTCTGTTATGGGCTGAATGGTGGCCCTCAAAAGCCAAACTCATGTCCTAACCTCCAGAACCTGTGAATGCAACCTTATTAGAAAAAGAGTCTTTGCAGATGTAATCAAATTAAGGACCTCCAGCTAAGATCATCCTTGATTATGTAGGTGAGCCCTGAGTCCAAGGAACTGTCATCATGAGACACAGAAGAGGAGAGAGACACACAGAGAAGGAGATGAGAAGCAGGAGCCTGAGAAAGAAGAAGATGGAGGCAGAGACCGGAGCTACACAGCCATGCTGAATCTAGAGCCTGTTACACAGAATGAAGTAAGTAAAAAAAACAGATATTGTATATTAATGCATACGTGTGGAATCTAGAAAAACGGTACTGATGAGCCTATTATCAGGGCAGGAATAGAGATGCAGACACACAGAACAGACATGTGGACACAGAGGGGGAAGAAGGTGGGATGAACGAAGAGGGTAGCACTGATGTATACCCACTACCATGTGTAAACTAGGTAGCTGGTGGGAACCTGCCGTTTAACACAAGGAGCTCAGCTCAGTGCTCTGTGACAACCTAGAGGGGTGGGATGGGGCAGGGGCGGGAGGGTCAAGAGGGAGGCAATATATGTCTACTTAGAGCTGATTCATGTTGCTGTACAGCAGAAACCAATGCAACACTGTAAAGCAATTACCCTCCAATTAAAAAGAAAGTTTTTAAAAATGGAGGGAAAAAAAGTTAAAAAGAAGATGGACAGCAAAAGAGACACTGATGTATAGAACAGTCTTATGGACTCTGTGGGAGAGGGAGAGGGTGGGAAGATTTGGGAGAATAACATTGTAACATGTAAAATATCATGTAAGAAACGAGTTGCCAGTCCAGGTTCGATCCACGATACTGGATGCTTGGGGCTAGTGCACTGGGACGACCCAGAGGGATGGTATGGGGAGGGAGGAGGGAGGAGGGTTCAGGATGGGGAACACATGTATACCTGTGGTGGATTCATTTTGATATTTGTCAAAACTAATACAATTATGTAAAGTTTAAAAATAAAATAAAATTTAAAAAAAAAAAAAAAAAAAAGAAGATGGAGGCAGAGATTGGCGTTAAACAGCCATAGACCAGGGAATGCCTGAGCCACCAGAAGCTGGAAGCGGCCGAGAAACTTTCTCTCGGAGAGACTTCAGAGTGAGTGCGGCCCTGCCAACACCTAAATCTCAAACCCCTGGCCTCAGACCTGTGAGATAATAAATACCTGTAGCTTTTAGCCTGTGTTCTGTGGAAGTTTGCTAGGGCAGCTCTAGGAAATGAATACATCCGGCCTAAGGAAAAAGATTTGGAGTCAGAGGGCATGTATCTTTAAAAAAAATTATTTTGTTTTTTCATTTTATTTCCTTGGGTGTGAAATGAACTCTCAGTCACAATGGCCTCTACCTGGCTTGTGTTGCTCATGACTTTACCAATTTGCCTCCTGTGAGCATCTGAGCTTGTGTCACACTAGCATTCTAGCACGGGGATGGATGTGTGTGTGCTCAGCAGCACAGCTGTGTCCGACTCTTTGTGACCCCATGGACTGTAACCCACCAGGCTTCTCTGCCCATGGGATTTTCCAAGTAAGAATACTGGAGTGGGTTTTCATTTCCTACTCCAGGGGCTTTTCCCGATCCGGGGATCAAATCAATGTCTCCTGTATCTTCTTCATTGTGGGCAGATTCTTTACCCACTGAGCCATCAGGGAAGCCCAAGGGGATTGGGGAGGGAGGTGTCAAAAACCCAAATCCTTTGGAGAATACTTTGAGGTGATGCAATCTATAAGTCTTTGAATAGTTTGGTTGATTTTATATGGAGGATGAAGGAAATTTCTTCCTAAAATATATACCAGGATGACTTTTCAGAACTGGGAACTCAGTGATTTTTCATGAAGGCATGAAAGAGCATCTCCTGCCTGGGTTTCAGCCGCCCCTTCCAGAGGGTAGGAAGGTATGACTACAATGGGGACTGTGGGTGAGAAGGGCCTGCCTTGCTGAACAGAAGAAATAAACACAGGCCTGTGGCAGGGATGTTATATCGTTGGGTCACTATTATCCTTGTGTGTTCAGTTCAGTTCAGTCGCTCAGTCGTGTCCGACTCTTTGTGACCCCATGGACTGCCTCCCTGTCTATCACCAATTTCCAGAGTTTACCCAAACTCATGTCCACTGAGTCAGTGATGCCATCCAACCATCTCGTCCTCTGTCATCCCCTTCTCCTCCCACCTTCAATCTTTCCTAGCATCAGGGTCTTTTCCAATGAGTCCGTTCTTTGCATCAGGTGGCCAAAATATTGGAGTTTCAGCTTCAACATCACTCCTTCCAATGAATATTCAGGACTGATTTCCTTCAGGATGGACTGGTTGGATCTCCTTGCAGTCCAAGGGACTCTCAAGAGTCTTCTCCAACACCACAGTTCCAAAGCATCAATTCTTCAGCATTCAACTTTCTTTATGGTCCAACTCTCACATCCACATATGACAGCTGGAAAAACCATAGCTTTGACTAGACGGACCTTTGTTGGCAAATGTCTCTGCTTTTTAATATGCTGTCTAGGTTGGTCATAGCTTTTCTTCCAAAGAGCAAGTGTCTTTTAATTTCATGGCTACAGTCACCATCTGCAGTGATTTTGGAGTTCAAAAAAATAAATCTGTCACTGTTTCCATTGTTTCTCCATCTATTTCCCATGAAGTGATGGAACTGGATGCCATGATCTTAGTTTTCTAAATGTTGAGTTTTAAGCCAGCTTTTTCACTCTCCTCTTTCACTTTCATCAAGAGGCTCTTTAGTTCTTCTTTGCTTTCTGCCATTAGGGTGGTGTCATCTGCATATCTGAGGTTATTGACATTTCTCCCGGCAATCTTGATTTCAGCTTGCCACTTCATCCAGCTGGCATTTTGCATGATGTACTCTGCATGTAACTTAAATAAGCAGGGTGACAATATACAGCCTTGACGTACTCCTTTCCCGATTTGGAACCAGTCTGTTGTTCCATGTCCAGTTCTAAATGTTGCTTCTTGACCGGCATACAAATTTCTCAGGAGGCAGGTCAGGTGGTCTGGTATTCCCATCTCTTGAAGAATTTTCCACAGGTTGTTGTGATACACATAGTCAAAAGCTTTGGCATGGTCAATAAAGCAAAAGTAGATGTTTTTCTGGAGCTTTCTTGCTTTTTCAATGATCCAGCGGATGTTGGCCATTTGATCTCTGGTTCCTCTGCCTGTTCTAAATCCAGCTTGAACATCTGGAAGTTCACAGTTCATGTATTGCTGAAGCCTGGCTTGGAGAATTTTGAGCATTACTGTGCTAGCATGTGAGATGAGTGCAATTGTGCGGTAGTTTGAGCATTCTTTGGCATTGCCTTTCTTTGGGATTGGAATGAAAACTGACCTGTTCCAGTCCTGTGGCCACTGCTGAGTTTTCCAAATTTGCTAGCGTATTGAGAGCAGCACTTTCACAGCATCATCTTTCAGGATTTGAAATAACTCAACTGGAATTCCATCACCTCCACTAGCTTTGTTCATAGTGATGCTTCCCAAGGCCCACTTGACTTCGCATTCCAGGATGTCTGGCTCTAGGTGAGTGATCACACCATCGTGGTTATCTGGGTCATGAAGATATTTTTTGTATAGTTCTTCTGTGTATTCTTGCCACCCCTTCTTAATATCTTCTGCTTCTGTTAGGTCCATACCATTTCTGTCTTTTATTGAGCCCATCTTTGTAAGAAATGTTCCCTTGGTATCTCTAATTTTCTTGACGAGATCTCTAGCCTTTCCCATTCTATTGTTTTCCTCTATTTCTTTGTATTGATCACTGAGGAAGACTTTCTTATCCCTCCTTGCTATTCTTTGGAACTCTGCATTCAAATGGGTATATCTTTCCTTTTCTCCTCTGCCTTTAGCTTCTCTTCTTTTCTCAGCTGTTCATAAGGCCTCATCAGACAATCATTTTGCCTTTTTTGCATTTCTTTTTCTTGGGGATGGTCTTGATCACTGTCTCCTGTACAATGTCACAAACCTCCGTCCATAGTTCTTCAGGCACTCTGTCTATCAGATCTAATCCCTTGAATCTGTTTGTCACCCACGTGTGAGGCAAGCGTTATTTGGAATTGTTCTCAAGTTCTCAGCTTAAAAATATATACAACCTGAAGTCAGTCTTTCCCAGAGTCTGTGTGTTGTTCAAGGAAATCTCTAGCGTGAGTTACTCCAATAGAGAATTATATAGTAGATACATCAGTACTGTCTCCATCCAAGGGAATTTATTTCTCGAGTACCAGAAAACACACCAGTTACTAGCACTCTGCTGCTAGTAAGGTCCCAAGCTATACTCTGATGCTTTGTGGTAACCGATCTTTGGTGGCTTCCTCCCAACCCCTGAAACCTAGTTTCCATCTGGCTCTGCCTCTGGGGCAACACTCAGACTTCAAACTTTCACCTTCTTTCTCTTTCTTTTTGGCTGTGCTCGGCCTTCATTGCTGGGTGGTCTCTTTTCTCTAGCTGCAGAGATCGGGGGCTACTCGCTAGTGGCGCTGCATGGGCTTCGCATTGCCATGACTTCCCTTGATGCGGAGCCCAGGTTCTAGGCATGTGGGCTTCGATAGTTACAGCACGTGGGCCCAGTAGTTGCAGCTCCCGGGCTCTAGAGCACAGGCTCAGTAGTTGTGGCTCATGGACTCTGTTGCTCCATGGCATGATCGGCTCCATGTCTCTGTACTGGCAGGAGGACTCTTTACCACTAGGGGCTTCCCTGGTGGCTCAAATGGTAAAGCGTCTGCCTGCAATGCGGGAGATGCAGGTTCAATCCCTGGGTCGGGATGACCCTCTGGAGAAGGAAATGGCAACCCACTCCAGGACTCTTGCCTGGAAAATTCCATGGGCAGAGGAGCCTGGTAGGCTACAGTCCATGGGGTTACAAAGAGTCGGACACAACTGAGCGACTTCTCTCTCTTTCTTTACCACTGAGCCACCAGGGAAGGCCCTTCTTCTTGTCACTTTCTATCAAAATATAGCTTGTCCTTAACCTCAACCCTTTAAAGTTTGGATCTGTGGATGAACAAACGTCCTAGCAGCCATGGGCATCCTGCATTCCTAAGTAACCCATTTGCATTTCAGAGCCTTCTTGACTCTAATGGCGGGAATTTCAGAACCATGGTGGACTGGGCAGTGACCGAGTGTCCCTTAGAGGCCCTCAAACCACAGAATGTGTTTGACCACCAGCTGCACCAGTAGACCAACAAACTCAGGACCAACCCAGAAAGGGAATTAATTTGTTTGGATCTACAGAGGTTCTTCAGCTTTACCTTGGAAGTCAGAGCCAGCAAAAGCAATGTTCGCTCGAGCGCCTTCTAAAGAAGGCTACTCTCAAACAGCTGGCAGGATGATGGGCAAGGAGGAGGCTGAAAGAGCCAGGGTCACCACTGCTGGGGTTGGCTCAGCCCCAACTGGCCAGGTGATCCCTTCTCTTAATTCCTCCGAGTTGCTTTTGTCACCTATAAAAGTTAGCAGTAAATCAGGTGAAATTAGGTCAGTGTCTGGTCAGAAAAATCATTCAGGCCAATGGTAGAGAAATCATTCAGGCCATTGGTTAAAAAAAACCTGTTCTCGGGGCCTCATGACAGACCACCTGACTCTGACTCTCCATGAACAGACCTGGGCATCTCTGTGTGTGATAGGTGCTGCTGTGGTCGAAGGGATCAGGGTGTGGGAAACAAACGTAGGTGGTATCTCAAGACCCTTTCAGCCTTACTCTCCTGTGATGTCCAGAAAAAGAGTAGAGCAATGGCTTCAACAAAAGCCTGGGAGCCCAAATGCCTGAGTTCAAATTCTGGCTATGATTTATCAACCCCGTGTTCTTGGCCAATCATGGCTCCTTGCCTCAGTTTTCTCATCTGTAGAATGGGCATGATAAGAATATCAACCATGAAGTCTTGTTGCTGATTCAGTTCAGTTCAGTTACTCAGTCATGTTCAACTCTTTGCGAACTCATGGACTGCAGCATGCTAGGCTTCCCTGTCTGTCACCAACTCCTGGAGCTTACTCATGTCCATCGAGTCAATGATGCCATCCAACCATCTCATCCTCTGTCATCCCCTTCTCCTCCCACCTTCAATCTTTCCCAGCATCAGGGTCTTTTCCAATGAGTCAGTTCTTCTTATCAGGTGACCAAAGTATTGGAGTTTCAGCTTCAGCATCAGTCTTTCCAATGAATATTCAGGACTGATTTCCTTTAGGGTGGACTAGTTGGATCTCCTTGGAGTCCAAGGGATTCTCAAGAATCTTCTCCAGCACCATAGTTCAAAGCATCAATTCTTTGGCACTCAGTTTTCTTTATAGTCCAACTCTCACATCCATACATGACTACTGGAAAACCATAGCTTTGTTGGCAAAGTAATGTCTCTGCTTTTTAATATGCTGTCTAGGTTGGTCATAGCTTTTCTTCCAAGGAGCAATTATCTTTTAATTTCATGGCTGAAGTCACCATCTGCAGTACTTTTGGAGCCCCCCAAAATAAAATCTGTTTCCATTGTTTCCCCATCTATTTGCTATCTATGCCATCTATCCACAGTCTTCTGTGTTCAAAAATTGAATCTATGATACCTTTTAAAAAATCATTTGCCATGAAGTGATGGGACCAGATGCCATGATCTTAGTTTTCTGAATGTTGAGTTTTAAGCCAACTTTTTCACTCTCCTCTTTCACTTTCATCAAGAGGCTCTTTAGTTTTTCTTTGCTTTCTGCCATAAGGGTGGTGTCATCTGCATAGCTGAGGTTATTGATATTTTTCTCAGCAATCTTGATTTCAGCTTGTGCTTCATCCAGCCCAGCATTTCACATGATGTACTCTGCATATGTTAAATAAGCTGGGTGACAATTAAATGATGTCTAATAAGTGAAGAGTACAGAACAGTGCCTGGCCAACAGCCAGGGCTCAAGACAATGTTTGTTACATTAAAACTACAAAGGAGAGAGTGAGAAAAGGCACCTGCCAGAGTTTTAGAACTCAGCTCAGTGTCAACCCTCTCTGCAGCCTGCTCTGGAGCCCTGAGCCGGCCGGGCCCCATCCCTTACTGCTGCCTTTGTGACTCTCCTGGGCTTACCTAGTGCACGTTCTGTTTGACTATGTTTATCTGCACGTCCAAATCCCCACCAGAGTCCAAGGGCCCCAAGGGCAGGGCTGGGCAGGTTTATCACTTTTCCTTCTGTGTAAGCAGAGCTGGCAAAGGGCAGACCCCCACATCTGCACGAGCTGAGTTCATCTCTCTGGCTCTTAGCTCTCTCCGCTTCCTTCTGTCTGCCTCCTCTTGTCTCTAACTTTGTCTCCCTGGGTTGGAAGGTCACACTGTTCCAAATGGGACGTAAAAACTGGCCTACAATAGGGAGGTAAATGACCTTTCTCTTTCCACATTCCATGGTGGAAGGTGTACTCTGGAAGATTCCAGGGTCAGAGGATGGACAGGAGTCTAAGGCAAGCAGGAGTCTTAAAAGTGAAGCTGGGGGGCTTCCCTGGGGGTCCAGCGGTTAAGACTCCAGGTGATTCCACTGCAGGGAGTGCAGGTCCCTAGTCAAGGAAGTTACATATGCCGCAAGGAGTGGACAAATAAAGAAACACATAAATAAAGGGGGAATCTTCTTTCCTGTCCCTTAAAAAAAAAAAGCAAATCTGGGAGGACCAACCTCAGTCGCGTGTCCTGAACCCTGCAGAGAACTGTCACTGAGCAGCGGCTTAAACAGTGATGTTGTCCTAGAAAGTTGTCCCATTTTCCGGGTGCCGGGCATCTATCTGTTCAGCCTCGTGCCCCTAAGGGAGTCAGGTAAGTTGGCCTAGAGGCTAACCTAACTGCCACTGAGGGAGGGGCCAGGCTGTGGGATCCCTCCCAGACACACCCAGAAAGGCGTTGGACCAAATATCTGGGCCCCCTCAGACCCAGTCATGTTGACAAGTAATGTTACCCGTCACAAGTCATATCTGAAAAACACAATGCCACATCCTCAGAGGGACACAGCTACACCCTTGTGGTCCTCGGGTGAGCTTGGAGCCATCGGGATCTTCTCAGGGACGTGGCTGCTGGCAGACACGGGGACAGGATTCAGGCAGAGATGCTTCCTTCTTGGGGTCTCCAGCCCTCTCCTGATTAGATCTGGTAGGTAAAGGACCCCAGAGAGGACAAGGGTGACTTCTGGGGGTCACAGGAGACCTTACTTAGAGCATTGCCTTTAGAGGAAAATCCAGAGACTGTGTTTCTTGGGCCTTTGCGACTGGGCCAGTTCACAGGTGGGAGCGTGTGGGGACACGTGGGGGCACGGGGGGGCCCTCTGGTGCTTATTCTCCTCCTCCTCCTCCTTCCCTGGTTGTTGAACTTTAAGGGACAAGTAGGTGGGGGAGGCTGCCTGATTCTGGGGACACCAGTCAATTTGGGCAGGAGGTGGTGTTGCAGCAGAATTGAGGAAGTGATGGGGGAGGTTGCTAGGTTTGATGAGAAATGAAATGTCAGATCCAGGAATGCCTGGCTTCTCCCCCATGGGCATGGCCAACCTGCATGGCTGGCCCTCTTGTCTCTGCTGTTTTCTATCTTGAGGTTTCTTGGGAAAGCATGTTTCTTTTATTATATAATAGTTTCCTGGGAGAAGGTGGGACAGAGTGGATGTCACGTGAAGATACAGCAAATGGGAACTGGACTTCTGGCCGGGTCACCACAAGTTGATGTAGAGGACATGGTGCCCAAGTTTTCTTCCAGCTCTGCGCCTGGTGTGTCCTAAGCACTCAAAGAAACTGCGTTATCGAGCATATTGAGCTAAATCTCCAGGCGCTCCAAGGACAGGTGCGGGCTGTTTCCTGAAGAGGCGGAGCAATCCCGCCCAGGTGAGCCGCCATATTTCTCCTGTACATCTGAGTCCGGGGAGCGGGTTTACTTGCAGGCAGGTGACACCGGAGCTCTGATTGCCTTTTGTCTCTCATGTGATTCTGACTTCTGTTGCACCTTCCTGTAACTTCCTGCAGCCAAGTCAACCTACAGGGCTGTGTTAGAATGTTCTCCCTTTGTTCCGGATCTTCTCAATGCCACCCATCCAGGGGAACACACACCGTGCATCATGTCCAGAGCCTTCTGGGATGTTCTGGGTGTTGTGAAGGGGCCCTGGTGGGCGCTGAGGGACACTCCTCCCATCTCATGGACTCGGGCCTTTCGTCAGGCTGCCACCCCCTTCTTGCCTTGGCTCTTCTCAAACTCTCTCCCTTGAGGACCCTTCCCTTCCTCTCCCAGATCCTCCCCAGCCACTCATCCTGCACCAGGCTCATCTCTCTCTTTGCTGAGGGTCCAGCTTAGGCTGCATGAATCTTAGGGAGCTTGTCCCCTCTTATGTTCTTCCCGCTGCTCCTCACTGCAGCCCCATCAGCCGTTGAGGGGAGTCAGGAGGTTGGAGGGGCCAGGCCATAGTTAATAGCAGGAGAGTCATCTTCGCAGGTGGACCTGGGGCGAAAAGGATGGGTGGATGTACTGGGAGGAAAAAAATGACATTCAAGCAAAGAGTACAGCTGAATCAAGCATTAGTCATAGAACCCTGGGGAGAGGCTGCCCTCTCTGCGAGGGGCATGTGTATAGGGGGGTGGGGCATGATGGGGATCTGAGAAGAGACCCAAGAAGGCAGGGGGACCTACCACCTGAGGGGGCTGTTTATCGAGTATAGTGTGAGAATAAACGCTGGATCATTTAGATTCATGAAAGCCCATCAGTAAGCATCCATGAGGGCTACCATATGTGTAACTGTGTGTGTTGCCCCACGGCTGCTTGATAATTCAGTTGCCTTTGAAAAGGGCACATGGGCAGAAGCTAAAGCACGCAGCTAGAGGGATGCTGGTGTTAGACTTCACAGTGAAAGAAGCATCTATTTTTCTGGAACGTTTTTCAGAAAAAGCATGAGTACCTTCTCTGTCTAAAACAGGTGAGGGCCAGTCTGAAGGTCAGGGTGATGCCGGTTTATCTGGGAACAGCCCTTGAAGATCTGTGGACCCACAGCCTCTCACTTTATCATCTGGGGACAGGAAGCCATGGTCCTCGGGCTTGGGGACTTGGTTTCAATCAGAAGGTTGGAGGTCAGTTAGCCTGCATCTCTCTCCTTGAATCTCCTCTTATTGCTTTTGCAAGACATTTGGTTTCTCCCCTCATTCCCTCTCCTCCCCCAGACTGGCTCCCTCAACCTGGCACCGATCATCCACATTTCTGCCACATGTACCATCCCTGTCTGGTCCTGAGGTCACAGACTCTGTAGTCCACTTGGATTTAGTGAATTCACTGAGCACTCTTTTACTCATTTCCTAATATCAATCCTGATCCCTCCTCCCCAATTCCAGTGTTCTTACTTCAACCTTCTTTTCTTCTGCATACTACTGTCCTCAGACAGCTCTGGGCCATCATAACATCACATATGATCTCCAAGCTATCGATCCTCAGCTGGTATTTCCCCAAACCTCCCTGAGATGTGCTTGGGTGATGAAACAATGGACTGGGTCAAGAACATGCAGCAGAGGCCTCTCCACTTGCACCAAAAATCCATTTTCTCTCCCAGGCAACATGGCTGGCCCACTTTTACCAGCATCCCATGTATTTAAATGTAGCAAACCACTGAGTTCCAAGTAGGGGAATCTGCACAGAAGGACCAACACATTAACAGAGCACCAGCTAGAAGAAAACAGCAAGGAGGCTTGGGTGATGGCAGCCTTAGAAATGGAAGATACCCAGGCCCTGAATTACCCTGAGGAGGAGAGTCACCACCAACAAGACTGGACTTCCAGCCATAGCAGCAAGAAATAAGCTTGTTCCGATCTTACTGTATAGCACAGGGAACTCTGCTCAGTGTTATGTGGCAGCTTGGATGGTGGGGGTGGGGGGTGGGTTTGGGGGAGAATGGATACATGGATATGTATGGCTGAGTCTCTTGGCTCTTCACCAGAAAGGATCACAACATTGCTAATTGGCTATACTCCAATATACATTTTTAAATTCATTTATTTAATTGGAGGCTAATTACAATATTGTAGTGGTTTTTGCCTGGAGAAGGCAATGGCACCCCACTCCAGTACTCTTGCCTGGAAAATCCCATGGATGGAGGAGCCTGGTAGGCTGCAGTCCATGGGGTCGCTAAGAGTCGGACACAACTGAGCGACTTCACTTTCACGTTTCACTTTCACACATTGGAGAAGGAAATGGCAACCCACTCCAGTGTTCTTGCCTGGAGAATCCCAGGGACAGGGGAGCCTGGTGGGCCACCGTCTATGGGGTCGCACAGAGTCGGACACGACTGAAGCGACTTAGCAGCAGCAGCGGCAGCAGTGGTTTTTGCCATACATTGACATGAATCAGCCATCCAATATAAATTTTTTTAAAAAGAAGAAGCTCGTTTTGTGCTTGAAAATATTTGGGTCAACTAAATATTGACCCAAATGTGTCAACCATTTGAAGTCCAAGATCCTCTATATGATTTTTCAGGGCTCTCACTGTTACCCCTTTCCCTATCTGGCTTCATTTCCTACCGTTGCCGCCTCTGCCCTCCACTCTGGTCACCCAGGTCTGTGTCAGCCTGCCTCCTGCCCCGAGCCTGCCGCTCCTCCTGTCCTCTGCCTCCTTTCCTCTGATGACCTCCATCTCAAATTCTTCTAGGAAGAACCTTGGAGAATTCCACCCCCACTCGCCTCTCTCTTCCCTGAATGAATAGGTCAGTCATTGCCTCACATGTGCTAGTTTTCCTTCTCACAGGCAAGAACTGTCTTGGTGTTTCTCCTCCCTGTTGAGTGTTAAATAGAAGTGAAATACAATGTTTTGTGAATTGACTGCAGTCTAGGGTCCTCAGACTTTATCCCTAGATATGAAAAACATGAAGTATGCTCTCTAATAGATCATTTGTTCATTCAGGGAAAGATTTCCTGAGTGTGAACCTCTTTACAGTCCCCACCAACACAGTGAAAGTTGCAGGGAGCACATGACGAAGTTACTGACCTTCAGCATATATGTCAGAATGTGAGATGAGTTTGATGATATTTCTGTCCTGGTTAGTCCCTGAGGTTGCTCATGTATTTTCACTTTCCCCTGAAATCTTTGGTTCCCTATCAACACTGTACCTTTGACTTGAAACCTCGAGGCTGGACACACCCAAGGAAGTGCAGGGCAGGTCCCCACTTGACTTTGAATCTCAAAGTTGACTTTCTTTGCCTGTTTATCAGGATAATACTCGTGGAAGTCAGGTTTTGTAGAAAGAGGGGACTTTTTCTAAATCCCAAGTATTTCCCTTTGGCTTGTTAAGAGCCGAAAGCAGCTGGATCTGTATCAGAGAGTGGAGGAGACAGCAGACACCCCCTCAACCTTTCCCTGTTCACTGCCCAGAAGGGGGTGAATGAGGGCAAAGGGAGTTGCTGCCAATGAGAACGATAACGTGAAATGCCTTCTGGCTCTCTGGAATGTGGAACGGAGAGTGGGTTGAGATGAGTATGCCTCTCCCCAGCAGAGGGGCAATGTTCGTTGAGAGGGGGGCCAAGACGAGACGGACTTTTGCTCCCCATCTCGGGACTCTGGGAGGAGACCCCTAGGCAGACACCTGCTCTGCTGTCATGGAGTTGCTGGAATGTAGGCTCCGCTAAGGCAGGGATCTTTGTTTTTGTTCACCGATCCCCCTTATCTAGAACAGTGCCCCGAACATAGTAGGTGCTCGATAAATATTTTGGGAGTGACTACATCAGAGTAAAATGGATGGGACGTAGCTCCCGGACAGAACTCCCCCATGTGGTTTGGAAGACGTCCAGGAATTTCCATGAGCCCTGCAAGGGGGACTTGGCCAAGTGGGGAGGGCTGGATGGTGGCCTTGTGTGGGATGTTGCCACACTAGAGGCTTCCAGAAGGACCCTGTGGGCTGGAAGCGCCATAGTGTCCTCAGCCAGGGTCAGGGGGACACTCAGCTCCAGTGAGAGCCCGAGGGGGCTGAGTCGGCAGCGGAGACCCTGGGCTTGGTTGACCGAGAGGGGCCACAGCACTGGCAGCATCAGGCAGACAGGGGGCGCTATGGCCCACAGGACAGAAGCACAAGGACAGAGGTACCAGGGCACCGTGGGCATCAGTGACCACCTCTGCAAACACAAGGAAATAAGAGAAGACTCAGTGTTAACAAGCCGCTCTGAGTCTCCTTTCTTTCAAGTGCAGTGGATATTGGCACCTACTTCATAGGGTTGCTGGGAGAATTAGATAAAGGGCACGTAGAAAGCATTTGGTATCTGACAAGCTGTAATCCATGTCCTTGCTGGGACTGTTGTTCCCCAGAGAGGTGGCACTGCTGGGGACAGCTAGGTCAGTTATGAAAAATAAGATTTTATATCTATTTTGCAACATCTGAACATAGTGTGAAAAAAAATTGCTATCATGACACTTAATAACAACACGGTCTGGAAGGGATTTTGTGGCGTACAAAGCACTTTCAAATATTGTTCCCTTGAATCTTCTCAACAATGCCACAACAGGGGAGATCATTTCTACCCTGAATTTACAGATCTGGAAACTAAAACTCAGCGAATTTGACAGGCTCACCCAAGGCCAGATTTCTAGCAAATGCTGGAGCCAGCTCTGAAATCCAGGATTCCTGACCCCAAATCCCCTTCTCTTTCAACTCCAGCACTCCTGGAAATGGGCTCCCTGCCACCAAAGAGGGCAGGACCTTCCACCTACTCCTCCGATCACGAGACCTCCCTCCTACAAGGACGCTTTTGTTGAGTTGGGCCAGGGTGCTGAGAAAGGAACCGAATTACAGAGAGTCCCAAACATGTGGGGCTGAAAGAACAGTCTGCGGCTAATTTAATAAGCACTGGGTTCATTTGTGCAACAATCCTGCCTGTGGAAAATGAGTTTCAAGGATCCTGAGGTCTCACCAAGGGTTCCCACCAGCGTCGTGTGGTGGCTGAACCATCTGCAGTCTTACAGATGAGCAGCTCAGACACGGAGAGGCCAGGCAGCCTTCAAAAGGTCACACAGAGGTGACTCACATGTGAGGAAACTCCATCATCAAAATGTGGAAGTGGCAGGTGGAGGTGGTCAATGTCGCATACAAAGGAAATGGAGTCAGACACCCATGGGTGAGATAAAGTGCAGAGAAGAAGAACTTTCTCTTCTATTTTTTCTATTCACACTTTTATTTATTATTTTACAGTTCAGTTCAGTCGCTCAGTCATGCCCTACTCTTTGCGACCCCATGAACCGCAGGACGCCAGGCCTCCCTGTCCATCACCAACTCCCGAAGTCCACCCAAACCCATGTCCGTTGAGTCGGTGATGCCATTCAACCATCTCCTCCTCTGTCGTCCCCTTCTCCTCCTGCCCCCAATCCCTCCCAGCATCAGGGTCTTTTCCAATGAGTCAGCTCTTCACATGAGGTGGCTAAAGTATTGGAGTTTCAGCTTCAACATCAGTCCTTCCAATGAACACCCAGGACTGATCTGCTTTAGGATGGACTGGATGGATCTCCTTGTAGTCCAAGGGACTCTCAAGAGTCTTCTCCAACACCATGGTTCAAAAGCATCAATTCTTCGGCGCTCAGCTTTCTTCACAGTCCAACTCTCACATCCATACATGACCACTGGAAAAACCATAGCCTTGACTAGACGGACCTTTGTTGGCAAAGTAATGTCTCTGCTTTTCAGTATGCTATCTAGGTTGGTCATAACTTTCCTTCCAAGGAGTAAGCGTCTTTTAATTTCATGGCTGTAATCACCATCTGCAGTCATTTTGGAGCCCAGAAAAATAAAGTCAGCCACTGTTTCCATTGTTTCCCCATCTATTTCCCATGAAGTGATGGGACCAGATGCCATGATCTTAGTTATCTGAATGTTGAGCTTTAAGCCAACTTTTTCACTCTCCTCTTTCACTTTCATCAAGAGGCTCTTTAGTTCTTCACTTTCTGCCATAAGGGTGGTGTCATCTGCATATCTGAGTTTATTGATATTTCTCCCAGCAATCTTGATTCCAGCTTGTGCTTCCTCCAGTCCAGCGTTTCTCATGATGTACTCTGCATATAAGTTAAATAAGCAAGGTGACAATATACAGCCTTGATGTACTCCTTTTCCTATTTGAAACCAGTCTGTTGTTCCATGTCCAGTTCTAACTGTTGCTTCCTGACCTGCATACAGGTTTCTCAAGAGGCAGGTCAGGTGGTCTGGTATTCCCGTCTCTTGAAGAATTTTCCACAGTTTACTGTGATCCACACAGTCAAAGGCTTTGGCATAGTCAATAAAGCAGAAATAGATGTTTTTCTGGAACTCTCTTGCTTTTTCAATGATCCAGCGGATGTTGGCAATTTGATCTCTGGTTCCTCTGCCTTTTCTAAAACCAGCTTGAACATCTGGAAGTTCACAGTTCACGTATTGCTGAAGCCTGGCTTGGAGCATTTTAAGCATTACTTCACTAGCATGCACTGTCTTTGTTGCTGCTCACAGACTTATCCTACTTGCAGTGAGCGGGGGCTGCCCTCTAGTTACGGTGCTTGGCCTTCTCACTGCAGTGGCTTCTCTTGTTACGGAGCTGGGACTCAGTAGTTGGCACATGGGCTTAGTTGCCCTGTGGCATGTGGGATCCTCACCAACAAGGGATCAAACCACTGTCCCCTACATTGCAAGGTGGATTCTTAACCATTGGACCACTGGGGAAGCCCTCTGTCTTAGTTTAGATCCTTTTCGTGGCAGTTAATGGAAGCCCAGGTAAAATTTCCTTTAATACTGAACAAGGGTTATCTGTTATTATTTTTTTAAGTATATGACTAAAACAGGGCATTATAAGGGTCCGGGGTGATTTACAGAATGCATGTTATGGCAAGACCCGGGTCCAGGAACTAGAAAACCCTTGGTGCTGCACCTGAGTGGCATGTCTTCTGGTCAGTCTCCTCCTCTCTCCTGCAGGTTAGCTGGCCCCTTTCTCTGGCCTCCTGGTTGTCTATAAGGCTAACTTCTGTTGGCAATTCCAGAATCCCAGCCTAGAGGGTGTGATCAACCTGGATGGGGCGTCTCCACACCTACCCAGGCTGGATTGGCTCTAGCTATTCTCCTGAAGGGCTCACAGGGGCCGTCACTGGGCCTGCCCCCCAGAGAAGTGGCCAAATGCAGGCAGGCCTTTGGGCCACAGTGCAGGAAAAAACCATTTGCTTGTTGAGGAGGCTTAGTTTATTCTGTGTTCCATTTTCCATTTCAGAAGGCCTGAGTTTTTCTTTCCATTTCAGCCTCTTCCTCGCAATCCGCTCTCAGGACAGTTCCCACTTTGGGCCTAGAGGTGGCTGCTGTATGTAAAAGGCAAAAGTCATTTTTCAACAAAAAGAAAATGAAGTCGCTCAGTTGTGTCCGACTCTTTGTGACCCCATGGACTGTAGCCTACCAGGCTCCTCCGTCCATGGAATTTTCTAGGCAAGCATGCTAGAGTGGGTTGCCATTCCCCTCGCCAGGGGATCTTCCCAACCCGGGATGGGCCAGGTCTCGTGCATTGCAGGTGGATTCTTTACCAGCTGAGCCACCAGACCACCCCCTAAGTGCTTGAAAATGTCCAATATCCTCCACGTGTCCAAAAGTCACTCCTTGGTACCTGGGAGGAGATGCTCTCTGCCAGGGGAGCAGAAGTGAGAGACCAGCCAGCGATGGGGCCCCGGGTTCTCTGCACACTTAGAGCACTGAGATTTGTGGTCTTCGCCTCCTCTTACATCCAGTTTTGTCATCGGATAGATTCTCGCTTTGGGGCTCAACTTCTGAAGAAACCGAGTCAGAAAGAGGTGGCCCAACTTCACATGACGTTTTGGTTTATGGGCAGCGGGGGAAGGGTGTGTGTGACTGTCCCGTGTGGATGGTTTCCATTCTGAGAGAAAAATGTGAGGGTTTGTCTCTCTTCACATTCAGGCCCCCTATTGTTGAACTTAGGGAATAACACAACAGGGACTTTATTGCAAACTCATTTCACAGGCAAGTTATAAAGCGGAGCATTTATACGTGGCGCTTACAGGCTTAAGGGCTTCCCTGGTGGCTCAGACAGTAAAGAATCCACCTGCAATGCAGGAGACCCAGGGTCCTATCCCTGGGTGGGGAAGATCCACTGGAGAAGGAAATGATAACCCACTCCAGTATTCTTGCCTGGAGAATCCCATGGACAGAGGAGGCTGGTGGGCTACAGTCCATGGGGTCTCAAACAGTTGGACATGACTGAGTGACCAGCACACACTTTTACAGGCTTAAACTCTCTTTTCCTGTAAAGAGTGTAAACAAGTGGTCAGACCAGCCTCACAGGAGTGAAAGGCATACTTGGTTGAACTTCTGGCTGGAGCCAGGGCCGTGTTTTTGAAGCTGCATACAAAAATACTTTATTCTTAATATAGTGCTAGAATTTAGTATCTATCACATATTTTTTATTTTTCTTTTTTTTAATTTTATTTTATTTTTAAACTTTACATAATTGTATTAGTTTTGCCAAATATCAAAATGAATCTGCCACAGGTATACATGTGTTCCCCATCCTGAACCCTCCTCCCTCCTCCCTCCCCATACCATCCCTCTGGGTCGTCCCAGTGCACTAGCCCCAAGCATCCAGTATCGTGCATCGAACCTGGACTGGCAACTCGTTTCTTACATGATATTTTACATGTTTCAATGTCATTCTCCCAAATCTTCCCACCCTCTCCCTCTCCCACAGAGTCCATAAGATTACTTTCCATTTACAGTTATTATGAAATTATTGACACTATTCCCCAGGTTGTACAATGCATCCTTGAGCCTATCTATCTTGCACCTTCCACACCCGCTGTATTGTCCTTCCTCTCTCCTTCTCCCCACTGATAACCACCAGCTTTCTGTCCACATCTGTGACTCTGCTGCTTTTTTGTTATTTCCCCTGGCTTGTGGTTCTCTTTTGTGGCCTCACTACCTGCTCCTCTGTACCCAAGTCACCATGTCAACCAGGGTCTCGCCCTCTGGCTGCCACTATTGAGGCGTCCCTCCTCTGCACGGAGGCGTCCTTCTGATCCTCCCCCTCCTCCCCCCACGGCCCCTTCTCTGCTGGACCACTGACAACACAGGGAGGTCACCAAGGCACACGTTGCCCGCAGTGGGGTAACATTCTATTAATAATAGAACGTTAGACACCAAATGAGACAAGCTGTCTCTACAATTTCATCCAGCATCCCTGGTGATTCTCCTCTTTGAGTAAAATTAGTCTTTGTGTTAATGATACCGTCCATCATAAAAGTCATGAGGAGAGAAGATGGGGATGTGTTCATGATCATTTGCTATAGGCGATTCATGGGGTCGCAAAGAGTCGGACACGACTGAGCGACTGAACTGGACAAGGGATGACATCACACAGAGGGCAGCTGCGGTGACGGCTCTTTATGAGTACACTTTGGTGCCACCATCATCAACAAGACCAGGACGGGTCAGAGGCAGGAACTGCCTGACCCCAAGTGTGTTCTCTCTCCATTTAGTCATTTCCGTCTGGTGTTATTATAGCAGAGAGAGGTTCTGCCCTGTTCTTCTGGGTAGCATGGGAAGTTAAGACAGAAGTATGGAGGTGGGATTCAAGACTTTTCCCACCCAGTCCATAATGTTGTGTTTTTTTTTAAAGATTTTTTTTTTAATGTGAACCATTTGTCTTTATTGTATTTGTTACAATATTGCTTCTGTTTTATGTTTTGGGTTTTGGCCACGAGGCATGAGTATTCTTGGCTCCCTGACCAGGGGTCAAACGTGCACCTGCTGAATTTGAAGGCCAAGTGGTGGGAAGTCCCCCATAAGGTCTTTATCATAGTCTATTCATGTTAGGTAACAATGGAAGTGGCAAAAATAATAGGCATTCCCTTTTTTTAAGATTAGAATTTTTGTTTAATTAAAAGGAAATATTTATTATATTTAAGAAGCATATTCTGAATGAAATATCCACTTGAAATTTTAAATGAGTACTATTTAAAAACCTATATTTTAAGATGGTTTATGAAACTAAATCTCTCAAAAATCATATTTTGCTATTAAAAACTACTCAAAGAAGTCTATTTTCAAATGAATGTGTAACTCTTTGTATGTTAATGCTAAATATTATTTGTATATCTTAAACTTTTAGGGGCTGAATATGATTCTTCTAACAATAGGCATTTCTTTTAAAATATAATTTTATTTATTTATTTTTATGTAATTTTATTTATATAAAATTTTATACAATTTATTTATTTATATAATTGTGCTGTGCTTAGTCACTCAGTCATGTCTGACTCTTTGCTGTCTCATGGAGTGTAGCCTGCCAGGCTCTTCTGTCCATGGGAATTCTCCATGCAAGAATACTGGAGTGGGTTGCTATGCCCTCCTTCAGGGGATCTTCCCAACCCAGGGATCAAACCCAGGTCTCCCACATGGCAGGCAGATTCTTTACCATCTGAGCCACCAGGGAGTGGGTAACCTATCCCTTCTCCAGTGGATCTTCCCGACACAGGAATCGAACCGGGGTCTCCTGCATTGCGGGCGGATTCTTTACCAGCTGAGCTACCAGGGAAGCCCATTTATATTTATATAGCTAATCAATTAATTAATTTCTGTGCTGAGTCTTTGTTGCTACACAGGCTTTTCTTTAGTTGTGACGAGCTACTCTGGTCTACTCTGCAGTTGTGCGTGGGCTTCTTATTGCCGTGGCTTCCCTCGTTGTGGAACACCAGCTCTGGGGCGCACATGCTTCAGTGGTTGTGGCACGTGGGCTCAGTAGTTGTGGTTCCTGGTCTCTAGAGCACAGGCTCAATAGTTGTGGTGCATGGCCCTAGTTGCTCTGGGCATGTGAGATCTTCCCCGATCAAGGATTGAACCCGGGTCTCCTGATTGGCAGGTGGATTCTTATCCAGGGAAGCCCTAACAATAGACATTTCTAATACTCTCGATGAAAGTGAAAGTGGAGAGTGAAAAAGTTGGCTTAAAGCTCAACATTCAGAAAACGAAGATCATGGCATCCGGTACCATCACTTCATGGGAAGTAGATGGGGAAACAATGGAAACAGTGTCAGACTTTATTTTTTGGGGCTCCAAAATCACTGAAGATGGTGACTGCAGCCATGAAATTAAAAGACGCCTACTCCTTGGAAGGAAAGTTATGACCAACCTAGATAGCATATTCAAAAGCAGAGATATTACTTTGCTAACAAAGGTCCATCTAGTCAAGGCTATGGTTTTTCCTGTGGTCATGGATGGATGTGAGAGTTGGACTGTGAAGAAAGCTGAGCACCGAAGAACTGATGCTTTTGAACTGTGGTGTTGGAGAAGACTCTTGAGAGTCTCTTGGACTGCAAGGAAATCCAACCAGTCCATTCTGAAGGAGATCAGCCCTGGGATTTCTTTGGAAGGAATGATGCTAAAGCTGAAACTCCAGTACTTTGGCCACCTCATGCGAAGAGTTGACTCATTGGAAAAGATTCTGATGCTGGGAGGGATTGGGGGCAGGAGGAGAAGGGGACGACAGAGGATGAGATGGCTGGGTGGCATCACTGACACGATGGACGTGAGTCTGAGTCAACTCCGGGAGTTGGTGATGGACAGGGAGGCCTGGCGTGCTGCGGTTCATGGGGTCGCAAAGAGTTGGACACGACTGAGCGACTGAACTGAACTGAATACCCCTTTATCATTGCAGAATCACTCCAGGCTGACCCCACGCTAATTACTGGGGTTCACAGTCCTAGGAATTGCAAAGGAGGGAAACAGACATCTGCACAGAGCCTTGGTGCCTGGATTCACCCAAGAATCTCCACATCCACGTAAGCATCAGGTAAACCCTTCACTCCCGCCGCCTTAATGCAGTAGAGAAGGACAAGGCTGGACTGGGGATTTTATGTGCATTACTGAATTCCTTCATGCCTTTCTTTTGAATCAGATTTTGTGATTTCCACGGTAGTGCAATGACCTCGAGGCTCACACCTCTGAAGAAGTGGCCAGGATTTTCTGGCACCAAAGACCGCTGTGGGCTCTTGCCTCAAGTTATCCAGCAGATCCTCAGAGGTGTGAACTTCCTTCAGTAAGGTATGATAAGGGGTCCTGGGAGGCGTGCGGAAGTCTCAGACAACAGTGAAACCAGTAAGGTCTGCATTTGAGTCCTTGTAGCAATCTCCACTTCTGACACCAGTGACAAGTGCCTTTCCCAGCCTTTCTGAATAAGATGCACCATCACACTAATCAAAAAAAGCTGCAATAGTTATATTAATTATCACAAGGTAGATTTCAGAATGAAGAATATTGTTAGAGATAAACAGGGACATTACTTAATGTAATGTAAAGAGGTCAGTTGACTAAGAAGGTATGTATGTTAAAGCTCTCTTGTTAGGTACGTTCCTACTAAGGATTTTATATCTTCTTGTTGAAGGTGAAACAGTGAAGCCTCAAAATACATGAGGCAAAATGTGATCCAGTTGAAAGGAAGAGTAGACAAATCCACAACTATCAAAAGAAAAATCTTTGTTCAATATTCCTGTCAATAATCGATAGAACAAATGGACAAAAACTCAGCAGATATAGAAAACTTGAACAATGTTATCTATTTATGGCAGAAGTTGCCTTTCTCCTCTCACCCCACCAAATCCTACCTTCCTTCCCAGAGATACACACTGTCAACTAGCTTTGTGTGTATCTTTCTAGACTTGTAAAAACATACAAACATATGTAGACAGACACTTTATTTGTGTATATAATCTAAACAAAATGGGACGACTCTGTGTCTATTTTCCTGCTGCTTGCTTCTTTTGTTTAACAATGTGCTGTGTGAAGTTGATTCAGTTGTGTCTGACTCTTTGCGACCCTATGGACTGTAGCCCGCCAGGCTCCTCTGCCCGTGCGATTCTCCAGGCAAGAATACTGGAGTGGGTTGCCGTGCCCTTCCCCAGGGGATCTTCCCAACCCAGGGATCCAACCTGCATGGGCAAGTGGATTCTTTACCACTAGCATCACCTGGGAAGCCCTGTTTAACTATTTTATATATATATATATATATATATATATATATATATAATCTTTGTCATAGAGTACATCTGATTCTTTCCTATTCTTTTTAGAGAGTCTGACACCAAGCATGTCTCCTCAGAGAGCACAGTCTCTTCGTCCAGAAGTAAGGGCTGATGGAACACGTCTTGGTCACGTACCTCTAGAGCGCCATCTTCCAGTCTGAGGTGTTGTTTGTTGTAGGACATTTCTCCTTGTGGAAGGCTGTCTTTCGGTTTGAGAAATCATGCCAACCAGCAAGCATTTCTTCTCTTCCTGCACTGTCTGTTTGTTTCTCTGTCAAAAAAGGAGGGTCACCCCTCCAAGCATTTCTCCTCATGGAGCTCTGTCACTGTGCAGGTCCAGGAGGCCTGGGCATCTGGCATATCTCCTCAGGGAGCTCTCTCTCTCTCAGATGGAGCACAGACCATCTGGCATTTCTCCTCACAGGGCACCGTGTCTCTTTTTGAGATGAAGACCCTACCACCAGCCTTTCTCCTCAGAGCACTCTCTGTCTGAGGTGCTATTTATCTGTCTGCTTGTCTGTCATCAGGCATTTCTCCTTGTGGAGGGCTGTCTATCTGTTTGAGAAAGCATGCCGACCAGAAAACATTTCTCCTCTTCCAGGGCTGTATCTCCGTTGCAGCATCTTCTCTCATTTCACGTTATGGAGAATTGTTGGCCTGTCTGAAAAAGAGAGCTGGACATCTGCCTTTTCTTCTCAGAGCCCTTTCTATGACTGAAAAAGAGGCTGACATTCAGAATTTCTCCTCATAAAGATCTGTCTCTCTTTCTCATTAGAGTGCTGTCTCTCTGTCTGAGTTGGAGAAGGTCACCCATCAGGCACTTCTCATCAGAGAGCTTTATCTCTCTGTCCAGAAAGTGAGCTGGGAATGGCTCCTCAGAGGGTGCATCTCTGCCTGAAGAGGAAGGCTGGCTCGCTAGCATCTCTCCTCCCAGAGTCTAGAGCGCTGTCCCTGAGTAGATGCGGGCTCCCAACTCCTGTCTTTTTCCTCTGAGGGCTCTGTTTCTATGAGATGGAGGGCTGGCCATCAGGCATTGCTCCCCCTAGAGGCTCTCTCTCTGTCTAAGGAGTAGGCTGAACCTCAGCCATTCCTCCTTATAGGGAGCTATCTGCCAGTTTAACAGAGAGTGTTTCTCCTCACCGACCATGCTGTATTTCTCTCTCCAGAGCTCTGTCTCTGTGTTGGAGGGGGAGGTTCGACCCACTGGCATTTCTCCTTATAAAGAGCTTTCTCCCTGTCTGACAAAGCAAGCCGGACATCCAGCATTTCTCCTCAGAGGGTTTTCTCTCTGTCTGAAAAAGGCCGGCCATTCAGAGTTTATCTTCACTGAGCACTGTCTCTATGTGAGAAGATGGGCTTTCCCTCCGTAATGTTTCTTCATAGAGGGCTGATCCTTAGTCTGAGCTGGAGGGCTTGACAGCCAGCATTTCTCCCCATCCAGCTCTGTCCCTTTGTCTGGAAAAAGTCAGCTGGAACATTGACTTTCTCCTCACAGGGCGCTGCCTCTACTGAAAAGGAGGTCCAACCCTGCGGTATTTCTCCTCCCAGAGCGCTATTTCTCTGTCTAATGGAAAAGCCTCGGGGTTAGTGTGGCCATTAGGGAGGTTCTGCCACACACTAGCCTCTACACTCATGCCTCATCTTCTGAGGGCACGCCTGAGACCTAGGCAAGGCTGCAACAATTGCGTTGGGCACGGGGCAAGCAAATCCTTGGAGATATTGATATGATACAGATGCCTGGGAATGCCTTCTTCTCACTTGTAACCACCCTGGAACCTCGTATATTTCTTAGGAGTTGTGTGGTCAGTAGCCAATTCCTCTCCTTTTGAATCAGGCAACCCATTCTTCTTGATTGGTGCTGATGCTCCAGGTCCACGTGGGAGGATCTTGTTAGTGACATCAGCCAGAGGCATGAATGACTGCTTCAGCAGACAGTGGACTTTAGGAGGCCTGAATACTTGTCTCTCCTGACTTCATGACACCCTTTAAAATTAATGCCTTGCTCTTGTCTGTTTCCTGTCATGGCCTCCAACTAGCTCTGATGTTGCTTCTACTCTTAGCACTTCATGCCAGTTCTTTTCTCTTTTACAAGGATCGAGTCCCTGATTTTCAGGGTTGCCTTCTTGCTGAACTGGAGGAAGAATGGTTATAATAGTGTGTACTCAGAATGTATGCTGTTACAAAGATGTGGATGAACTGAGGGTCTCTTAGGAGGATGCTCTTTCTGAGCATCTTTTATGTATCAGGCACTATGATAAGTGCTTTATATCACGGTATTTGATTCTTCCAAATATCCCTTTAAATATAATGTGATAATCTCCATTTCCCACATGAGCAAACTGAGATTCATCGAAGTTGGGTGAATTCCTCCCAACTAGCATGTGTTTACATGGCAAGTATTTACACTGATGTCTCCCTGGAGCCAAATCTTACAACCTCTTCCTCTTGCCCAGGCAGCTCCTTGGGATGGGGAGGGTGAATCCGAGGATCCAATTTTTGGACTGTGTTTTATTCAAACATGAATTACTTGCAGATAAACACTCTAACTGTGCTGCTGCCTCCACCAGAGCCCATGGGCATGTGCCAGAGGCTGGTGTCTGCATCAGAAGAAGCCTCTTCTACGTCATTCTGGAAGACAAGGGCCAAGACCTTGGCACACTCATCCCCTTGCCCTGACTCAGCTTTTGCGTGATCACAGACCTGCCCTTCAGTCTTCCTGGTTATTAATCACAATTTCAGTCCAGGAGATGGAGATGAAGGAAATCAGGAATTAGTTCAAAGAAATATCATGCATTTTCTTAAACTCAGTACTCAGCGCCGACACTTGGGGAGGAACTTCATTGCTTGTGAAGGATGCTACCATTATGATTTGGTTACTTTTAAAGCCTCATGAGGCATCCTTGCAGCAAGAGAAGAGATCTTGCCTTTAAAATAAGGTTGGATTTTTCTTGAGAAAGAGAACATTACCCCAGCTCTCCCAGCATTGTCTTCTCCTCTGTTGTGGGATATATGAAAATAAAATGAGGTCTGCTTACCCCTCCCTGTAGATCAGGAAATACCAAACCTTGAGGCTTCAGGGCGATGGCTAACCCTGCCTTTGGGTCCATGCCATGTCAGGATAAGATTTGAACTGCTCTCCTTATGGTACCTTACTGTCGGTTTGCTCCTATCAAACCCATGGCTTTTTTTTTTTTTTTTTTGAGTCACTCAACTAATGATTGAGGCCGGGAGAATGAATGGAAATTGTGGAAACTGAAGTTCAAAGGCTAGATTTTCCACCATTGTTTGGCCCTCATACTTGACCCTTTACTCAGGCCCTTTATTCTGACAAGTTATTCTTTCTGAACCTGAACTTGTGCTGAGGCAGTAGGGTGATTGTTGGCTGACTAGGAAACAATAGTCCCAGGCGTGCCAGCCTCCCTGCCCTCCCCAGCACTGTTTACTTTGCCTGGCACGTGCTTCCTTCCATGTCTGCATAGCCCAAAGCCGTCCACCCTCTTCAAGGCTCTGGATAAGCATCTTCACGTTCATGAACGCTTCCTTGGGGTTCTCCAGCTGCCAGTTAGAAGATCTCAGGGGGCTGGATGAGAACAAAGATTCTGGGACCAAACCACCACCCCAGTTCAAATCCCAGCTCGGTCACTTTCTAGCCACAGGATTTTCTTAAAATTTCTCACTGTGTCCTAGTTTATCCGTCTGTAAAATGAGGATAATAATAGTAACTTCCTCAAAAATTACTGCTGCTGCTGCGTCGCTTCAGTCGTGTCCGACTCTGTGCGACCCCATAGACGGCAGCCCACCAGGCTCCCCCGTCCCTGGGATTCTCCAGGCAAGAACACTGGAGTGGGGTGCCACCTCCTTCTCCAGTGCATGAAAGTGAAAAGTGAAAGCGAAGTACTAGGCACATTCAATAAGCTATTACACATTCAAGTGCTTAAAACAGTACCTGGTACATAGTAAGGGTTACAGAAGTGTTTACATAAAATAAAGAGTATTTCTTCTTCTGAGCTACTAATAGCATTTCAGAGATATCTTCTATAGTTCATATCAGTTTCTACTTTCTATTATACACATTTTCTTCTTTTTCTAGAGTGAAAGTGCCTGGCAGGAAAGCCGTGCCTGTCTCTGCTTGGTAGCCCTCACACTCTCTTGTGCATGGCAGGCACTTTGTAACTATCTAGTGAATGCTTCGGAGAAGGCAATGGCACCCCACTCCAGTACTCTTGCCTGGAAAACTCCATGGACGGAGGAACCTAGAAGGCTGCAGTCCATGGCGTCGCTGAGGGTCGGACCCGACTGAGCGACTTCACTTTCACTTTTCACCTTCATGCATTGGAGAAGGAAATGGCAACCCACTCCAGTGTTCTTGCCTGGAGAATCCCAGGGACGGGGGAGCCTGGTGGGCCGCCATCTATGGGGTCGCACAGAGTCGGACACGACTGAAGCGACTTAGCAGCAGCAGCAGCAGTGAATGCTTTCCAAGGTGATTGCTATCACTTCATCCTC
The DNA here is from genome assembly GCF_002263795.3 of Bos taurus. Classification (NCBI taxonomy): domain Eukaryota; kingdom Metazoa; phylum Chordata; class Mammalia; order Artiodactyla; family Bovidae; genus Bos; species Bos taurus. The sequence continues at coordinate 25,903,084 of NC_037354.1, forward strand.
TATTGCTAGTCACGAAAACTATGGGCTTCCCTGGTGGTTGAGTGGTAAAGAATCTGCCTGCAATGTAGGAGACATGGGTCTGATCCCTGGGTTGGGAAGATCCCTTAGAGAAGGAAATGGCTACCCACTCCAGTATTCTTGCCTGCGAAATCTCATAGACAGCGGAGCCTGGTGGGCTACAGTCCATGGGGTCACAAAAGAGTTGGATACAACTTGGTGACTAAACAACAAGAGCTCACAAAAAGCATCGTGAGTTGGGTGTTATCTTTCCTATCCATAAAGAGTTTGGTTTTTTTTCCAATTATCCTCTCGGATAATGTTCCAGAAAATGCACTTCCTCTCAGGGAAAATACATTGGAATGTACATCCTGCCAAGCATCCATTCATCCCACGGTCACTGGAAACTTGGTGTTGCAGTGAGGAAGTGTGTCAAGGCTGGCTTCCCCGGAGACCTGCTTCCTGGTGGCATCAAAAGATGCAGAAGTTTTTGTCAGCTCACTCAACGAGAGTCTATCTGTTCATGCTGGCCTGGTTCATTCATACTCAACTTCCAAGACATTGTTGCCTAAAGACCAAAACGACAAATCATCCATTTTCATTGAGAAAGAGATCTCGAGAGGAGGTACTTAAAAGCTTCCATTGGCAATTTTTTTTTTTAATACGGAAACATATCTGAGAAGCCAAATCAATATCAGAACGCTGCCCTGTGGATAGACAGAGCTGAGTAAAGTGAGACGTTGTTCATGTCATGACCGCTTGATACACCCGATTACACTAGATGGAGTGTAGACCAGAAGGAAGGGGGTCCTCTCTCAGCAACACTGGAAGTCAGTCCAACAAATGCCCATGGTTCTGCACCTCTTTCTCAGTATTCCTGGCCAGTCATGAAAACTCCTGCAATGGCATTATTTCCTCATAATGGATATGTTTCAGTGTTCCAAGATTACCACTCACTTTTCACTTTGAATTCTAAATAAAGGCTTTCCTTTTGGGGAGGGACTCTGTAAGTACTTGGCTTAGTATTTTTAAAATGTTCTAGCTTGCTGTGGTGCGGTGTCACGTGTCTGTGGGTTAGCTGTGCCGTGTCCTTGTCTTGGAGTGCCCTCCCCGCCCTGCTGTACCCACACCCCCAACACCTCTGTCTGCTAAACTCTCAGTCATCCTTTTCATTCCAGGGACAAGTGTCATCCCCTTCAGAAGCTCCCACACCCAGAGCAGGCTTAGAAGGTCTTTGCTCTGTGTTCCTATGTTGGAGAAGGAAATGGCAACCCACTCCAGTATTCTTGCCTGGAGAATCCCATGGACAGAGGAGCCTGGCAGGCTACAGTCCATGGGGTTTCAAGAGTTGGACATGACTTAGCGACTAAACCACCACCTATGTTGTTTGTTTATCCTTTATTCTAGCCTTTGTCATAGGCTGCAAAGGCAGGCTTGTCTAGCCGTCTTCCCCACTAGATTGCAAACTCTCAGGAAACAGGAACTTGGTCCATCTCATGGACCCGGACACAGTGCCTGGTACAGGGCAGGTATTAGATAGGTGCTGATACTTGATAAAATCAGTGAGTGGCATTAACATTAGCCTACAGCTCTCCTAATGATGTCTCAAAAGCATGCAAACCCCATTTTATTCTTCAGATGACTTTTGACGCCTCTCGTTTATAAAAGGCAATGTTCATAAAAACCTTAGGGTTGGCTTTCAAGGTGATGAGATGCGAACCTAGTCAGGTGAGCGAGCGTCACTATCCTTGGGGGCACATGGCTGCCAGAAAGAGGCGCTCTCTCCATGCATCTCTTCACTACCAAGCTGGTCAAGGATGGAAACTGCAGGCTTCCCCTCAGTGTGTCCCAAAGCCCATGGTCCTCCCTGTGGAGAAGCCCGACTGTCCCAAGCTGTGTCCTGAGGGGTTGGACAGCGAGAACCAACTTCCCTTTCCCTTCTGGTGGTTTCTCTTGGTGCAGACCAAAATGAAAAGTTATCTGAAAATTCTGGAATCAGACACACGTTTGTGGGTAAGAAAGTGAGAAGAAAAAGATGAACTATCTTTGTGGAGACATGGAGAATGTACTTTGCTGCTGGGTGGGTTTGGTGACCCTGACTCTCTTAGGAATAAAGGAAAGCTCTCAGGAGCCTTTTGTGTTCTTGATTATATTGTTCTATTAGCTAAATCTCCAGTGGTTCCCCCCCACTCCCCCTGGAGAAGGAAATGTCAACCCACTCCAGTATTCTTGCCTGGAAAATTCCATGGACAGAGGAGCCTGGTGGGCTACAGTCCATGGGGTCGCAGAGTCAGCCATGACTGAGTGACTGAACACAAGTTTTTTTAAAAAAAAACTTCTTTTTAACATTTAACTGGTATATTAGAACTAGTTTGACTCATCTGGGGAATTTTACCAGCTCCCAAAAGGACACAATCACCTACATTATCTTTGTTGGAATGAACTAGTTTCCCTGCTCATTCAGTTCTTATTCACATTAAGGGTTATCATTTCTATTTAAAAAATATCTACATTCATCGTGACTGTCCAGAACACTGATTTCAGTTTAGTCATACAAAAGATATAATACACTCCACTGGCAGACAGAGTCTCTGAAGCAAGAATTAGCTTAATTGGCTATTCTTAAACTGCTCTCAATTATAACCTGCTTTTGTCCACCATGTTGTATCTGCAGTAGAGAGACAGAAGTCTCCTCTCACTCTGGGCCGGTCTCTATACGAGATCATTTTTAACACTGCTCCATCTAAACTCTTAGTCCTTTCAGCAGATGGACTTATTATAAACATTTTTTAAAATGGACAGACTCAGATGCAGCAATGCAGCCTAGAGTTGGGAAGCACGTGAACGTCAGGTGAGTGGTTATGAAACGTGTTGCAAATATACTTACTTTCCTAACTACTCTGGACCTCAGTTTCCTCATCTCTCAAATAAAGATCTTGAGGGAGATAACTTCTGGAGGTATTTTCAGATTCCTATGGTCTTAGGTCTATCTAAACTTCGTGTCATCACTCCTGGAATGGGTGCAAATCTTGCGGTGGGGAAGCCCATACCTGGGAAGGGACAGAAAGGTCCCCAGAACACCCAACCGTCGGGGAGGCAAGGCGATGAGCTCTCCTGACTCACCCCTGGCACAGGGTTGTGCGCTGCGCAGAGGATGTGCGCTGTTGAACCGGGAATGGGCGCCCCCTGGAGGGGATGTGGGGAAGGTGCTCCCGCTCCTGAATCCCTGGGTAGCTGAGAGCAGTAGCCAGTGGGCTGCCCACTGCCCTTCCAGCTAGCTCTCCTTCTCCTCGCCCCAGTCCCTAAGGATGAGGAGACCTGGAGGGAGGATTGAACCAACTGGGCTGTAGGGGAGAGAAGAGCCTGTTCTGAGCGGAGAGGTGGTTCTATATGGGGAAACCGAGCAGAGCCCGTTTCTGGGCGCTGCTGCTGCAGAGGCAGTCCACAGCACTCAGAGCCTGGGACACCGGCAGGCAGTGGGAGAGAGAGTGACTTGGGTGTATGAGAGCCTTGCCTTGTGAGCGCTAGTGCTGAAGATGGAAAAGACAGGTTCATACACGTCTTTGCCGTCTCCCCTCTATCATGGTGGATTGGGGCTGCATCAGGGCAAGTGGCCTGCTCCCGACTTGTCCCCTGTGTCAGACAAGATTCTGGAAAGGCAGGTGGATGTGGAGGGGAGGAAGTGAGTGGCTGGCAGTTCTCAGCTCCAGGTGGCCCTCTAACCTGTGTCAGCCACACCCCAGGAAGTGGAGGGAGCCAGCCAGCCTCTGAGAGTCATGTGCACACCAGAAACCTAAGCTGAGCTTTAAAAGTGGCAAATAAATAAATAAATAAAGCCAAACTGGTGTTGCAGTGGCAGGGGGCGGGTGAGGTAGAGGCATTTTAGCAATGGTCATTTATTCAACAAGACAAACTAATTCACAGAAATCTTTATTAAAGTGCCTGTTGCATGTTTGAAAAATCAACCAAGATGCTTATAAAAAAAAAAAGCTTTTCAATGGATGCGAAATTGCTCTTTCTGGCTCTGTCTGCCTGATCCCACCTCATTAAAATTCCAGATGTCGGAAGGAGGCTATGCTCCTTCCATGATTTAAGGCCCCTTTGTTAGTTCAAAGCAACCTGGGCCGCCCTGATGCAGAATGCCAGGTTCATGCCCTTAGCCACACTTCATCAAGAAGAGTGCCAGGTGGGCCTGTCTCCAGAGAAGGGTGATTTTTCTTAAGACAGGAGTTCTTTGGAGTAACCAGCCCCCAAAGTATGTGTGAATCTCCAGAAAATAGTTTTTGTTTTTTTTTTTTAAACAATAGGGTCTGTAATCATTATCAGATTCTTTAAACAAAAACAAAAACTTCCTTTTGTATTGGCGTATAGCCAATTAGGTTCATGGGGTCGCAAAGAGTCCAACACTACTGAGCTGAGCGACTGAACTGAACTGATAGCCAATTAACAATGTTGATAGTTTCAGGTGGACAGCAAAGGAACTCAGCCATACATATACATGTATCCATTCTCCCCCAAACTCCCTTCCTATCCACAGCTGCCACATCACATTGAGCAGAGTTCCCTGTGATCTACAGGAAGTCCTAAACTCCCTATCTCTTCCCCCATTCTTCCCACCCCCCACCCCCAACCATAAATTCATTCTCTGAGTCTGTGAATCTGTTTCTGTTTTATAAATAAGTTCATTTGTTTCACTTCTTTTTAGACTCTTAAAAAGAAAAAAAAAAAGAATAAACAGAAGACATGAATAAAGCAAGAGCCTCTCTCCCAGGACCACCATGGAGGTCAGGGGCTACATTAGGCCATCAACCCTTCTGTCATATGGAAATAAGCAAAGACCTTTCTGGTTAGGTGAAGAACTGGGCTTAGACCAACATAGCAGGCAAAGCAAAGTGCTGCTGCTGCTGCTAAGTCGCTTCAGTCGTGTCCGACTCTGTGCGACCCTATAGACGGCAGCCCACCAGGCTCCTCTGTCCCTGGGATTCTCCAGGCAAGAACACTGGAGTGGGTTGCCATTTCCTTCTCCAATGCATGAAAGTGAAAAGTGAAAGTGAAGTCGCTCAGTCGTGCCTGACTCTTAGCGACCCCATGGACTGCTACCTTGTCTCTAAATATCCATCCAGCTAGTCTCAGTTTCTGAGGACTCTCTCAGGACTGCGTGGGGCTGCATGGCGGCCATTCTCTGTACGGTCCAAACGTCCGCCTGCCTTTCTAAACGCAGGACACCGTCTCATGTCCCTTCCTGCTCCTTGAGTCATCTGAAGGCTCTTGCTTGGCTGCCCAGCCACTCACTGCTCAGCCGGGAAAATGCTGGAAAATGATATCGCCAGGCACCTTCAGATCCACACTGTCGTTCCTCCCCCAAGCACATATTCCAGAACAACTTTAAAATGATGGCTCCCAAAATGCACCCCCAACTCCAGGGTGAGGGGCTCTTTTGGCCGGTATGCCGACGGTGAACGCAGTGACGCCCTCTCCCCCGAAAGGGGTTGAGGAGGAAGCAGGGGGTGGTCTGTGAGGCCGCTTTAATCCCTGTGAAAGAAACACCAAGCTCTAGAATGGATGTATCTCTTCTCCTAGGCTTTTTCCTGTTTTTTGTAAAACTCCAAAACCCATTGATTTTCTTTTACCACTGATGGATATGTTTGCTAATTTGCTAATAATATTGCCTTCCCCTGACAGGAAGGACCTTGTATTTGGTTACTTAATTTTCTTTCAGATGCCATCCTGTGGGAGGTGGGGGTGTCTTGACAGTGATTAATGGGACATTTTCTTGCTAAAGAGTGCGACTTCTCATTTATGTCCGGGCTTTCTCTTTTGTTTACTCACTGCCCACCTCCTGAGACATTCCTCAGGGACTGACACCAGCTCTGATGGGGTATTTAGAGACCAGGAAAGCGCTTTTCCTCACCTGCTGTGCTGGTCTAAGCCCCGTTCTCCACCTAAATGGAAAGGTCTCATATGCCTATTTCCATATGATGGCAGGGTTGTGACCCAATAAAGGAAAAAGCAGTGAGTGGAAAAAAAAAAAAAAAAGAGTTCTGCTTTTATTGGATTTAAATTGTGGTTGGGAAGACTGGGACATAGGATGGTTCTGGAAATGGAGATGTAGAAGCATTCAGATTGTGAAGCTGGGAGTCTCTTTCCAGGAATGAGGAGAAGCCAGAATCCTTAAGATGAGCATGGTTTTTCCTAGAGAAGTAAAGGTATTCTACCCATTAGGATGGGACAAAGGTGAGTTGGATGAGGCATTTGTATAATGAAATGAGGTTTGTATAATGAAATGAGCTAAAGGATTGAGTCTTAAATCTCAATCCTGCCACTTACTAGCTCTGTGACCTCAGGGAATAACTTTCTTGAGTTTCATTTTGTCATCCATCCAATAGAAATAGTAATGTATTAGGATGGCTTTACTTCCAAAGAACTGAAAACCCAATTCAAAATGGCTTAAACAATTGGAAGAAATAATTTAGCTCATGGCTCCTAGAAAGTATCAGATCAGATCAGTCGCTCAGTCGTGTCCGACTCTTTGCAACCCCATGAATCACAGCACGCCAGGCTTCCCTGTCCATCACCAACTCCTGGAGTTCACTCAGACTCAGGTCCATCGAGTCAGTGATGCTATCCAGCCATCTCATCCTCTGTCGTCCCTTCTCCTCCTGCCCCCAATCCCTCCCAGCATCAGAGTCTTTTCCAATGAGTCAACTCTTCGCATGAGGTGGCCAAAGTACTGGAGTTTCAGCTTTAGCATCATTCCTTCCAAAGAAATCCCAGTGCTGATCTCCTTCAGAATGGACTGGTTGGATCTCCTTGCAGTCCAAGGGACTCTCAAGAGTCTTCTCCAACACCACAGTTCAAAAGCATCAATTCTTTGGCGCTCCGCCTTCTTCACAGTTAAACTCTCACATCCATACATGACCACAGGAAAAACCATAGCCTTGACTAGACGAACCTTTGTTGGCAAAGTAATATCTCTGCTTTTGAATATGCTATCTAGGTTAGTGGCCAAAGCTTCAGGTATGGTTTGATCAAGGGTCCAGATGTATTTCTCTTGGAGTCTCTTACTATCATTTGCTTTTGTCCCAGGAGAAAAATGGCAGCAAAAGTCCCAGGCCTCCCAGTTTACACATCCTGTTGCCCAGAATAAGAAAGAACTTCTCTTACCCAATCGCTGAAAAAAATCGGTGGACTCTGACTCTGACTCCAGTATTCTTGCCTGGAGAATCCCATGGACAGAGGAGCCTGGCGGGCTGCAGTCCATGGAGTCGCAAACAGTTGGACATGACTGAGTGACTAACACACACTGGGCTCCGACTGGACTGACTGACTTCATGCGCTCACTTCTGAACCGTCATTCAGCTGGGTGAATGCCGTGCACTAATTATTCTAAACCTGGGTCACACATCTTTCTCTACACAAACCACCTGTCAACTAAAAATTGGCACCTGCCATGGGTGCTTGCCGTCTTCCTCCACAGGGATTAGATCATCTGCTGGTGCAGACGCTGAAGGAGTTCAGCTGGAGAGCAGAAATGAAGCACTCTCCACTCGGCCAAATACGGGCAGGAGACATCTTCAGATAGTTAGATATTCTCAGCAGCTGATTTTATGAGCCCAAATCTTATATCTCTTCATATTTAGAAAAGCACTGAAATCCTTCGTGGCGATGACTGTTTCTCGTGACTAACAGAAGCTTCATGAGACGAGTAGAAACCTTTTGGGCAAATATGTGCCTGATTGAATGTATTCCCCCCTTTAACAAAATCACATTATATGCTGACCTTTGCTTGTTGCCTCTTTGGGATAGTCTCTCAGAGCTCTGAGGTGCCATCTCCTGGGCTGCAGTCCTCATATGGCCCCAAATAAAACTTAACTCACAACTCTCATGTTGTGCATTTTTTTAGTCGACACACCATAACAAGAGGCATGGAATTGTTGTTTGATTGAGACTGTCTGTCTTGAGGATACCATCCAAACAGTACAACTGCTTTATGCTCCATGAAGGAGTAAAGAGAGGATTAGCTAATTTAACATAGACAAACTTTCCCAACACCACCCCTAGCGCCTCAAAGATGCTCAAACATGAGTCAAATCTGAATTTGTGGTGAAATGTCCTAAATTGGTTTTCCATCACTCTATGACAGTTTATCACAAACTTAGAAGCTTAAAACAATGCCCATTTTTTAGCTGACAGTTCTCTAGGGCAGAAGTCCGGGTTCTCTGCTCAGGGTCTCACAAGACCAAAATCAAAGCATAGTCTATGCTGCAGTCTTATCTGGAGTGCAGGGTCTTTTTCTAAGTTCATGTGGGTTATCAAGAATTCAATTCCTGGAGATTGTTGGACTGAGGTTTCTTGTTGGCCCGCAGCAGGATGACACTCTAAGCTCCCAACAGGCGACCTCCATTCAAAGCCAGCAGTGGAGACGCTCCATTGTACTGAATCCTTTTCATGTGTCCAACCTCTGTCTGAGTCTCTCAACCCAGATTTAATGAGCTCCTCTGATTACATCAGGCCCACTCAGATAGTTTCCCTTTTGATGAATTCTGCTTTCACTTGTTTTCTCATCAGGTGAGAAGAACATAAGTTAAAGCACAGTAAACTGCAAAGGGCCACATGACTAACAGACGCACGATGCTGTGTTAGGTTCTCGGTATTATAATGGCATGTAAGTGCTTTCCGCTTTTCAACTAGGTTTTAAACGCACCAAATGCATGTTCACCTTCCTGTTTACTATACAACCTGCAATTCTCCCTACAACGCTGGTAGTTATGGGGAAGTTATGAAGAAAAGTGTGCACCTTCTGAATTTTGCTTCCTATTCGAAAGTCCATTTCCATGTCACAGAGAATATATTATTGGGAAGCACTAGACCATTCATGTTGAGAGTCAGAGCCGCAGGATGAGATTAGCGTGATTGAGACTTAGCAGGAAATCCTGAACTGAACTGTCTGTTTTAGTTGGTTTGTGAATTTGGATAAGTTCCATCTCAATCTTAGACACGCCGATAGGCTCTGGGGATTAAAAAAAAAAAAGAAACAGTTCCTGTCTTTCTGGAGCTGCCAGTATGGGGGTAGAGACAGAAATGGCAGCAGAAAAGTGACATCTGTCTTGGCATGTCTTAGAAGGTGGCACAGTTCAGAGGAAGGAGCTGGTGGTGGCAGCTGACGCTCATCAGAGTGGGGGTTTGCCGGGAGGAGTAGGACAAGGAGAGTCTAGCCGTGGGAAGAGTTTTGAGCAAAGGTAGAGAAAGGACAGGGAGGAGGGCAGGCACAGTACTGAGTGAGGGCCCACAGCCAAAGGCTCTGCACAGACCGGGGTGTCCCTTGGAGCCGGGTGGAGATCCGAGCAGAGCAGCACATGATGCTGCTAATAAGAAATGGCTCTGCCTTCTCTTATACAGCAAAATAAGAGAAGCATCTGGTTTAGGAACACCATGGGGGTTGCCAGGGTAATCACACGGGAGAGTTTTTCAGTGGGTTTCCCAGGTGGCTCAGTGGTAAAGAATCCACTTGAAATGCAGGAGACCTGAGTTTGATCCCTGGGTCAGGAAGATCCTCTGGAGAAGGAAATGGTAACCCACTGCAGCATTCTTGCCTGGAGGATCCCCATGGACAGAGGAGCCTGGCGGGCTACAGTCCATGAGTTGCCCGGACATGACTAAGCGAATGAGCACGCACACACACACAGCCTTAGTTGCCTCCTCATATCCTCAGCTTCCTTACCACACTCTGTCCCTCTTGGGACAACCCACCTCACCTTGGTTCAGTAGAGTGAGAGGGCACGGTCTCACACCAGTGAGGTGTCACCAGGAACAACAGGGACCTTGAGTGTGGCTTTAAGTCCTTAGAAAATGGCTGTCGAACCGATTGGCCCCAGCACCTCCACCCAACAGAGGAACGAGCCAGAAGCACAAAGTCCCAGGTTTGGTGACAACCTGGCCTCAAGGGTTGCGGAGCTGGACCCTACGTCTTCTGCATGGAGCTGCCAGGCTCGCACTGGATACAGGGATGGGCAGAGAACTGGTGTAGGTTTCGCAATCAGTACAGCACAGTCTGCCCACAAATGTTCACAGGAATAATGCTCACTCTCCTCCCAAAGACCTGCAAAAATTGCATGTAACTATGGCATCAGATGCTGTTCCATGTCCAGGATCTTGGGACTAACAACAGATCCAAATGGGGTTCCTTTTGATCCAAAGGCTTATGAACTAAAAGTACAAGCTATCTGCCTCCCAAGCACTGAATACACAGTGAAGAAACAAGCACAGGATAACCACAGTGAACACGGACATCTAAAGAGGGGAAAGGCTGGATGGCACAGCCCCCGACAATTCTGAATTCGTTCAGCATGCACGCTGCCCCGTTCCCACACTCTGGGGCCAGGCAAAAGTCCTGGTCAAGGCACTGGCTCTCCCATCCACGGGGATGGGAGCACTGGCTTTTGGCTCCACCTTCTGGGACATCTTCCTTTCCCATCACCCTCCTTCCCCACTTCTGATGAGCGCGCAGGAAAATGTGCAAAACCCTTGGCCTTTTGCCTGCTGTAAAGTTTTGGGGATTCAGAGGTCTTTTACAATTCTGAACAACTTTGATTTAGGACCTATTAGTTCAGGCTGATGGCAATTTCACCTCCCAATTCCTTGACAAATTTTCTTGGGGTTACTTTGGATCTGATTGAAATCCACTCTGTTTGACCAGATCTTTTTGAGACATGTCCAACTCTATAGACCTTTTCTCAGCTACTTCTGGCACTCAGGCTGCTATGGGATAGCATCTTTAAAGCTCCTAGAAGCCCTTTTGTCCAGCCAAGAGAGTATTCTAGGCATTGCTTTAATTCCTTCAAGGGTCTTATAACTATAAACTTGATTTGTGTTTTATTCTAAGCTTCTATCTTACTGGCAGTGGCCCAAGTTTTATCTTTTACTGGTTTGATTCACTGGAGATACGAAAGTTTTCTTTTCCATCCTAGCCTGTTCTGTACCCTCTATGTTCCCTCTCAAATCAGCTTACAAACTAACCAGCAGTAGACATGTTCAAGTTCTGCCTGGAAATTTCATTGCTCAAACCTAAAAGTTCACAAAGTACTATCTTCCACAGGCAATGGCTTTACTAATTGTTTTGCACTATTTAACATGGGTCATCATTTTTTGAGATCTCTGTAGTTTTCAGTTTTCTGCTTATTGTCTGGGCCCTAAGTCAAAGACACATATTTTAGGATTTTGTTACTGTAGTACTTCATTCACACACACTGCTTTTGTTTCATGTACCTGTTGCTGCGTAACAAACCTTCCCCAAACTGAGTTGCTTTTCAAGGTCATGATTCTCCAGATCAGCACTTGCAGCTGGTCTCATCCATTCATCTGTGGTCTGTTGAGGATGAGTTAGGTGGCTCCATTTTTGGAGATCATCTGGCTGGGCGGATTGACTCTCCTTCACACATCTCACTGAGTATCCTTTCATATAAAGGATATGAAACACACAAACTCACTGAGTTTCTTTCATATCCTTCCAGCGTGAGAACTGGGCTTCCTTTTTATGGTAAGGCCAAAGTTCAGATGCAACCCAGCCCAATGGTTCAAGAGAACAAAAGGAAGTGCACAAGGCCTCTTAAGGTCTAGACTTGAAACAGGCTTTCTGCCAATTCTGCTGCATCCTTTTGGCCAGAACAAATCACAGGCTGACCGGTTCAGAGTGAAACTCTGAGGTCAGAAAGCAAAAGGTGCAGCTACAGGGAACCATTAATCGGGGACTTCAGTTGCAGTCAGTCAACCCCAGAGAGACAAACAACCTATTTCACTAAAGTCACAGCACCATCATCTGTAACCTAAGAGTCCGCCTGGATGCCCAGCAGCATACCTGTGTCTCGCTCCTGTTTCCACAACTAAAAGGAAGAAGCATTGTCCCCACGTAAACACATCCCCACCTCCATCCAGCCTCTCTGCTGCTTGAGCTGTTTTCTATCTTGGACCTGGCCTTTGGCGGAGAAAAGGATCCTGGCGAGCATGACTGTCACTATACTGCATGTACAGTGAAGAGCATTTGGCAGTGGGGAAGTGTGACACTTCAGAGACTCCAAAATAAAAGCCATTGTATAATATCCCTATTGATAATGCCATTTTTTTTTTTTTGGCAATGACATTTTTGAAAAAGCAGTCATTTGTCTTTAGAAGACTCGCAAATGGTTTTCCATTCAAAGCCAAGTGAGTGTCCTAACTTGCCTTTAATTTAGAACATTTGAAAAACTGAAGATTTTTAGAAAAATTATATTGAGGCCTTCTGTTACGGGCTGAACAGTTCCCCCTCCCCTCCCCACAATTTCATAGGCTGACGTCCTAACCCCCAGTACCCTGAATGTGACTTTATTTGGAGATATGGTCTTTAAAGAGATAATTATTAACAAGTTAAAGGGAAGTCATTAGGGGGGGCCCTAATCTGATATGACCAGTGTGCTTATGGGGAGAGGAGCTAGGACACAGACATGTATGGAGGAAAGACCATGTGAAGACATGGGCAGACAGAGGCGCTCTACAAGGCAAGGAGAGAAGTTTCAGGAGAAGCCGATGCTGTCAGCGTCTTCATCTCGGACTTCTAACCTTCAGAACTGTCAGGACATGACCTTCTTTTATTTAAACCACCGAGGCTGTGCTACATTATTATAGCAGTCCTAGCAAACTCATAGACTCTCTGAGATGTTGATGGCTTTAGGTTCTTTTTTTGACTAAAATGGCTCACTTTTGAGTGCACACACGTTTTCTTGTCAAAGTAGATAGCAGATCTTACTAAGAACAAAATTGTATTGAGCACTTACCTCTGCTGAGGACTGTGTTTACATGTATTTTCTCATCTCGTCCACAGAACATTCCTATAAGGCGTGTACTATGTTATGTCCTACTTTTAAGATCGGGAAACTGAGGGTTAGATGGCTAAGGGGTTAAATGACAAGGCCTGAGTCTCCCAACTGGCAGAACCAGGAATCCATTCCTCTCGGGTACAAAAACACCTGAGCTTTGACATCAAATGGATTTGAGGTCAAATCCTTGTTCTGAAAATTACTAACTGTACTACCTTGAGTGGTTTACTTAACTACTCTGAGCCTTAGTGTCCAAATAAAAAAAACAGTCCCAGTGCACAGGTTACTGTGACGGTTCAGCGATGTGATTCATGCCTACTAAAATCTTTCAAGAAGCCTAGCACAATTCTTACAGCATGTCAAGGGCTCGATGAATGCCGGTCTTTGTGTGTTAAGACAACATCAGGTCGGTTGCCTTACAAGCATCTCTAATCCAGTCAGTCTGTGGGTCAGGGCCAGAGGTCAAGGCTATTTCCTGCCTTACATTTTTTCCAGTTCCTTGTCCCATCTGCTCTGGTGTTTCCTCAAAGGATATGACCTTTACCCATGACCTCGGAGTGTAGATGGGCAAGTCACAAAAGGTCTCACGCAGACCAAAGAAGCTCGGGATTCAACACAAACTATTGCACAAAGAAATCAAAGGCCACTACAATATCCTCTGAATAGACGGCAGAACCCACATGCTCAACAAGAGGGCCGTGATGTGAAGAGCAGGGTATGTTCAAAATTGCAAACTGGAAGGTGTTTCTTTCTCTAGGTGAGATTTTATTGATCATGAGTATGAAGACGGTATCATACTGCACGTTGGGGGAGATAAACCCCAAAGCAGCCCAGCACCAGATCGAATGTGAGAAGTGCCTTTAAACACATTTATGTGTGTGAGAGGGTAGAGGGTGGAGATTTCACTTTTGGTGTGTAAACATACAAAGCATCCATAGAGAGGGTGACATTGAGGTTGAACTTGAAGGAAGGGAGGAGAGAGATGGCTTTTCCAGCCAGGCACCCTCCATTCTCAGCCTGGTTGTGCGTTAAAGCGCATGGTCCGTATTTAATGTCGTGTTTGCTTGCCTATGTCCATAGTTGCTCCAGTCATGTTTGAGTCTTCGCAACCCTATGGACTGTAGCCTGCCAGGCTCCTCTCTCCATGAAATTTTCCAGGCAAGGATACTGGAGTGGTTGCCATGCCCTCCTCCAGGGGACCTTCCTGACCCAGGGATCAAACCCGGGTCTCCTGCATTGCATGAAGATTCTTCACCATCTGAGCCAATAGACAAGCTGAATTCTATTTGTAAGGAAGTATAGCTTGTAATTTACTACTAACTAATATACTCTAAAAAGTTGGCAGCAAGAGGCTATTCCAGGGACAGCTAGTTAAAGGATAAGCAGTTCTCCAGTCTTTTTTGGCTATTTCAAGATCATTCCTGGGATTAAATCATATGAACTGAGTGGGGCTCCCGGATGTCATGGCATGGATGGTACTGTGAGGCCACTGGCTGACCCGCTTTCACAGCAGGTGCCTTGGGGTAATGGGCAGGATGTCCCATCATGTGGATGCTTTCTAGGCTGCCCATCAGTGGAGAGTATCTGGACCTGCTTAGTTAGGGATCATCAGTCCCTCTGGTCCAATAGTTGTACTTTTCCTGAGGAATCCTTGTCCGGAGAGGCACCAGCTTTTCCTTTCAGGGTTGATTCCTAGAAAGCTTAGTGTCCAGTCTGTGCTCCCTTGCAACAAGCATACACATCATTATGGGATATAGTCCTTAATGTCTTGCTCTTAGCTCCATTTGAAATCTCCACCCTTGTTTTCATTCCTTCTTAAATTCCTCTATTCAATTCATGCCTTTCTCCTCTGGCTTTTACATCCTCCCTCGTGAACTACTTTCAGCCTTCTCTGGAAGGAGATGTGGTTGACTCACACTGTCTTTCCATTTCCAACAAGACTGCAGATCTTTACCCATGAGATTTCCTTTGCCTGGAAAACTCTTCCTTTCCTTTCCCTTTTTCCTCCTTTCACTTTTCCTTTCACTTTTTCCCCTTGACATCCTGGAAGCTTTGCCCTCTTCTGAGTCTGTTTTGATATCGCTTCCTTTATGGGTTAGAGGTCCCTGTGTGTGTTCCGAGGATTAAAGAGAATGATTCATGTAAAATTCCCAGCATAGAGCTTGCCGAATACTAAAGACGAGATGTCCTCTCACCTTCAACCCCACTTTCTGTAAGTGATTCATTTCTTAGCACATCATTCACAAGGAGCCGAGTCCTTCTGGGGAGCAGTGTACATTTGTCTCCAGGAGGAAAAGATACAGATACAGAGAAAGTGATTAGGGGGGGCTTCCTGTCAAGGTGGGGTCTTAACATTTAAAAGAGTTAAGACTCAGAGTTTCCCTGGAGGCTCAGCGGATGAGAATCCGCCAGCCAATGCAGGAGACACGGGTTTGATCCCTGATTTGGGAAGATTCCGCATGCCAAGAGGCAACTAAGCCCATGTACCACAACTACTAAGCCTATACTCTAGAGCCTGGGAGCCGCAACTCCTGAGCCCACGAGCCACAACTACTGAAGCCCGAGTGCCCTAGAGTCCATGCTCTGCAATAAGAGAAGCCACAGCCATGAAAAGCCAACACACCACATCTAGAGAGTAACCCCCACTTGCCACAACTGGAGAAAAGCCCATGCAGCAACGAAGACCCAGCACAGCCTAAGAAATAAACAAAAACTGTATTAAAAAAAAGGAGTTAAGACTCTAGACAATAGCCAGCCTCAGAGAGGGGTGGTAGAAGGTGGGCTGTGGGGCGGGACCAATCCTGGGGCCAGTAAACAGCCCTGACTCCATCTTTCTAGATCTCTACTCTGATTCTTCAGGCCTCAAAAAATGCAAAAGACTTGGGGCCCCATGTTTAGGGACCTCAGTGAGCATGTCCTGGGGGTGTGAGCTCCTCTGTGCATGTTTTCCCTCTTTGTGGTTCCAGAATCTAAAATACTTCCCCGCTCCAATGCCTGGGAAACTCAGTTGTCTAAGCCACTTCTCCCTGGGTCTTTCTTTCAGCCAACACCACAATGCATAGTGTCTGTTCTGTGCCCAGACACCTTTTCCCCGCTTTGGTACTCAAAGCAACAGAGCTACCATGAGCTCAGAGATCATCTACACGTATGTCTCTGAAATCGCTCCATGGGGATGGAAGAAATGCTATCTTCACTCACGGGAGACATGATTCCTTCCACAAATATGGACTGAGTCACCTCTGAGTGCCAGGCACTGGGAATAGAGGTACCCAAGGATGAGTTGTTTAGTCGATAAAAGTCGTGTCCAACTCTCTTGCGACCCTGTGGACTGTAGCCTGCCAGGCTCCTAGCTTGGTCGATTTCCCCCAGCCAGCAGGAGCTATTCTAAGAGGGGTCCCCAAGCTTTTTGGCACCAGGGAGCGGCTTTATGGAAGACAATTTTTCCAGGGACTGGGACAAAGGGGGTGTTTTGGGGATGATTCAAACACATCATGTTTATTGTGCACTTTATTTCTATTATTACATCAGCTCCACCTCAGATCGTCAGGCATTAGATCCCGAAGGCTGGGGACCCCTGTGCTAAGAGGTGACCTCAGCCTCTTTGATGCCTTCATAATTTGTTACTTCTCCCCCATCCTGACAAGTCAGCCCAAAACACATGATTCAAGGAGCTATCTTTATATCCCTAGGCAAAAGTGAAAGTGTTAGTCACTTAGTCGTGTCTGACTCTTTGGGACTCCATGGACGACAGCCCACCAGGCTCCTCTGTCCATGGAATTCTCCAGGCAAGAATACTGGAGTGAGTTGCCATTCCTTTCTCCAAGAGCAGCTTCCCAAATCTCATGTTTCCTAATAACCGCTGTAGAGCCCTTTCTACAGGAAAATTCCTGAACTGCAGCTTGAGGATCTAGGAAGAGACAGACTGCAATGCCAGTCTCAGGGGAGGAGAGGGAAGGTTTCCATTTCTTTCTGGTTCCCACCCCCCTGCCCCCCTCCATTTCAATGACTTATTCTTCCCATTTGCCAATAAAATAAAGAATGAGGAGGGAGTGGAGGAGCCACCCTACCTTTTTCACCATCTTTGCTTTCCTGCTTCTTTTAATAAGATGGATATCTTTATAGAATATGGCTACTTAACAATGCTATTAATAGTTCAAGTTGAAAACATGATATTTCAATATAGCCTTAGCTCAGGGCTGTGGCCATAGCAAAGCCTTCAGAATGACACGTGACTTACTGGGTTGTAAATCCTTGATCCCTGAAAAGAACTATGAGGCAAATTTGATCCTTGAATGCTTCTTATTTGGCATAAAACTGAGAGGCTGTGAGCAGCAAATCTTAGAACAAGGAACTCTCTCTTCTATGGCCAAAGTGAACCAGAAATGAGAGTCAGGAGGCTGTCCTTATAGTCCTCATGGAGTCCGAGATCTGAGTTATTCATCTTGAAAATGGAGAATATGCAGACATCAGAAATGATAGCACCAATTCACTGCCCACGATCAGCTGAACAAGTGTGGTACCAGCCAGAAAACTCCATTTATTAAAATAATAGTTCCTTAGGACACTATAGAATTTCCCTAATAACGGGCTGAATATATGTTTAAGCCCAGTAATAATGGCTAGCAAACTAAGAAGTACTTACGCTTAATTATACCTCTAGCATGTAGGTTGGCACAGAGGGAGGCCTTAATTATCAATGTGTTATGCCCTTGCTTTACATATAACAAATGACTTTAATGTGGCTATTCATGTTATAGTTTAAACATCTCGGTAATTAGGAAGTGGAAAATAGGTGTAGCGGAGGGAGTTGTCAGATTCTTGAGCTCTATCGTGACCTTTCGTGCTGTGTAACCTCTAAGCTGAAATTCTCAGCCAAGGGAGGCTGGACTAGTCTTGGGTCAGAGATGCAGAGTGCAGACATCCAGGCATAGGATGAGGCTAAGGAGAGAGTTACTCACAGAACTACACCCCTTTATGTAAAAAGTCTTTATTGAGTACCTACTATGTGCTGAGCACTGTTCTAATCACATGAAATGTCAGGAAAGAAAATGGGACTCAGGGAACTTCCCTGGTGGCCCAGTGGTTGAGACTCCACGCTTCCATTGCAGGAGGTGTGGGTTCAGTCCCTGGTCAGGGAACTAAGATCCCACTGGCTAGGATCTTCACTTTTTTAAAATAAAATTAACATGGTCAAAAAATAAAATTAAAATACAAATTAAAAAGGAAAATGGACTCAAAAACCTGCCTCTGTGGAGCTTGGATTCAAAACTGGTGCAGTTGTAGAACCCAAAGAGTTGATAACTGGCTCAGAGATGGTCACTGGTTGTGGGCTTGCCCTCGGCCCTATCCCATCCTGTGCTTCTTTCAACAATTCGGGTGAAGACGTAAAAGGCGTGTGATCGAGTCTGCGGAGAGCAGTTGTGAGCATGCGCCAACGCTGAGGGTGGTCCCTGCTTGATTTCTCATCCCCTCCGCAATCTTGCAAGGCACGAATTATCATCACTGCCAATTTAGATAACAGAATTCTGTCGGACTTACGTGGATTTCCCATCCAAGCTGGTTTCCCTCCCTCTGAAGATGCAAGGCTGAAGATGGTGAAATTAATACAGGATGTTTGGACCAGGATTCCAAAAGTCTTTATTATCTGCGTATATGAGCTCAAACTAATAGTTTGCACTGAGGGTATAATATAAAGTAGTAAGGTCTAAGACAACATTTAGAGACTTGAATCCTCTTGGCACTGTTTTTGATGTCTTATCTATTTCTGTGATTATTTCCTGCAGTTTATGAGATTTCTGCTTTTCCTTGGTACTCTGGAGGAAGTTGATGTTTAAAATGCAAGATTAATATATTTAATAGCCAAGTTTAAGGAGTGAGGGAATTTAGTGTTAGCGTTACTCCAAGGCACAAGCATCCTTGGCCAAGCTGATTTAGGGACTGATCTCTGTTTCAGCGATCTCTGTAGCAAACCAAGCCCAACCCAATGATGTAAAATAGCAATCATTTTATTATACTCACTGATTCTGAGTCAGGAATTTGGACAAGGCACGTCAGGATCAATTTGTCTCTACTTCCAGAGTATTTGGGGCCTCATCTGGTAGGACCGCTATGGCTGGGGGTGACTCAGATGTCTGGGGGCTGGCATTGTCTAGAAGCTTCTTCACTCACTTGTCGAGGGTCTGGGCTGGGATGACCTGAAGGCTGGGTTCAGCTGTGACTGTTTGCTGGAACTTTTCCATATGGCTTGGGCGTCCTCACAGAATGGCAGCTCAAGGTAGCTGGATGCCTTAAATGGGAGCCTGAAGCTCCAAGAGCAAGCATTCTAGCAAGCAAGGTGAAAGGTACATGGCATCATTTCACTAGAATCTATCAGTCAGAACAGTCACAAGCCTGTCCAGATTCAAGGGCAGGAAACACAGACCCTATCTTTTAATAAGAGATATGTACACACCTTTATAGATAACCAACAAGGACCTACTGTATACCACAGGGAACTCTCTGCTCAATGTTATGTGGCAGCCTGGATGGGAGGGGAGTCTGGGGGACAATGGATACATGGATATGTATGGCTGAGTCCCTTTGCTGCCCACCTGAAACTGTCACTGCATTGTTAATTGGCTATACACCAATACAAAATAAAAAGTTAACAAAAACTCTTCTGTTGTAATCCTTATTTCTGCCCAAATAAGCTTAATAATAATAATAAAAGAGATATGTTAGTTAACTTGTTTAAAAACCATTGCATTCCTAAGAAGCATATCTTCCCTGTGGACCTTTTAACTCAATTTCCTTGCCTAGAGTAAGTCCCAGTTTGTAGAAGAAAAAACTGGGGAAGGAGGATGTGACTGTGGTCTTCAAGTCTTTGAAAGCATGTCACATGTAAGAGAGAACAGATTTAACCCACAAAGCTTTAAGCACAGAACTGAGAAGCAGTGAGTAAATGTCGGAGGAGAACCTCCTGATATTTGGTATGTCTGTCAGTGGCCGGCTCAGCTAGGAAGATGATGAATTCTCTGATTTTTGAACTATCAATTAAGCACAAATCAAGAACGCTCTAGCAGAGTTTCAGGCTTTGTCTGGGATGTTGGATTAGATGATTTTTTTAGGAAAGCAAGGGCTGTAAGTGACTGCCCATCAGACACATGGCCATAGACATAGGGAACGATGGATAATACTGCAGTGCTTCACTGTCTTTTTCCAAGTCACTTCCTGAGGCCATGAATTCAGGGATACTCCTCTCCTTATGTCGGTGGCTGAAAATCCACCTAGGGAGAGATGATTTCTTTTAAGATCTTGATCCTTGTCCAAATGTAATAAAATACCCTGCGAGAGGTGAGGGCTGATGCTCTTTTGGGTAATTTGTCATTTAACTTGAACATGTTTAACTTTCAAGCCCTATTCTGTGAGCATCATTTGGCAAGAAGAGACACGGCCTTGAGTGTTTGAAGGATGAAGGGAAGCCGCAGCACAAGGAGAGAAGGGAGATGCAGGAGTTGGGGGAGATGCACTAACATCTGGGAGAGCTGAGACTTGACCGGGGCAGCCCTGGTGATGCTCTGAATTCTTCGGCTTAATATTGGCAGATAAGAAACCACAGTTTTCTGAGCAAACGAGTAGAAAGCGGGTGCCCTGTATGCTACGCTTCCTGAACTTGAGAAATGCGACGATGACCACAGACCCCTCTTTCCTGGGGAGCAGTGGAAAGAGGTTCACCCCCGCCTCCATCACAGATGCCTATCCCCGCACTCTGCTAGGACAGCGAGGCTCTGAGGCTGAACCCACTTCCTGAGAAGTCAGCCTCTGTCTAAACGAAGTAAAAACCGGAGCCACAAATCTCCGAAGCAAGAGAAATCCCAGAGGAAGACAGAGGCGGTGTGGGAGGCAGATGCAATCCAAAGGGTACACACTTCAGGTTGCGCACATTGGATCTAGTCATTTAAAAAGGACCTCTGTAGAAGAGCAAGGGATTGAAGAGTTTCAGAGGCTATAAAATGTAGAGCCTAAACAGAGCATTCCATAGAGTTCCATACAGGGAAGCATAAGTACCCGACAGACTCCTGCCTCCTCTCTCATCCGCACTACCCACACACCCCAAAGAATTTCTGCTTCAGTTGAAGATCACTCCCCCCACTTCCATTTCTGCACTTCCCTCACCTTACATGGCCGGAGCCCGCCTTTGCAAAACCAGCTGTCAGGAAAACCTTTTAAGTCAGCTGTTTGCATCTTAATTTGATGTAAAGACAATGGGCTGCCTCCCTCCAGTATTTCAACGTGAAGGCTGATTTTGGGGGCTGAGAGAGAGCGTTCTCCGAGGGAATTCAAGCTGGGGAGGAGCGACGCAGCAGAGGCTGGGGAAGGGGAGGTGGCCAAGGAGTAACCCAGGGCCAGCACCTCCATTTCCGGGTATTTGGGGGTTGGTGGGGGTTGGTGGGGGTAGTGTTTCAGTTGCTGGTTCACTCAGGGTGTGGGCTTTGGACTGGATGCTGCTCCTGGAGAACTGGAGGTGAGTGAGCTCAGGCTGAGTGGATACACCTTCAGTCTCAAGCTTTCTTCCATGGTCCAGAGAGAAGCTAGCCCACCAGGGTCCCGCCTTATAGAAGCAGGATGCTGAGCCTGTGGGATTTCAGGGCTTCCTCCCAGCTACAGGAATTTTAATTGGATTGCAAATAGACTACCTTGAGACAAAAGGAGAAATCTTCCGATGGAAACTTTGCGGGTCCTAAGACTCCAGACCCACAGAGCTCTTAGGACAAACAAGGCCCTGGTAACACCAAGTGCTGATTATTTTCTCCAATATATATAAAATGAGCCCTGAGCCTGTCATGCACTGCTAACAAGCACTGTACAGGATCACAGACACGTCAATGGTCCCCAAGGCCCTGTAAGGCTCTTTCCTAGCATTACACATCCTTCAAGCCATGGATGTCACAACTTTGTTCCAGCAGAGATTGAATGCCATCCCATTATTAGAGGATGGAAAGTTAATTCAATATACAAGATCAAATGGAGACATTTCTTTTTCTTTTCTTTTTTTACTTCCTAAACCAGTAGATCTTGGTTGTGAGGTTTAAACTTTCACACGGTTCCAATGATGCTCAAAAGCTCCACTTTAAAGGGGCCATTTGATTGGACTGGGGGAAAAGAATCAGTGGCTGAACAGATTCATTTAGCATAGGTCTTGTCCAAAGAAAGGAAAAATCTTGGAACTCGGTATGAATAAATTTAAATATGACTCAGGAGAGAGTGCATTTCTTATACACGAATTTGAGCTATGTGAAATCAGCAATAATAAACAAGACTTTTATAATACTATCCATGGCTAATAAACAAGAATGAAAGTCTGAAATAATATCACACACTAGGAACCAACTCCGACAGCCAATTCCCCCCTAGTCAGATAATAACTCTTTATGGGTCTACACACCTAGGAGTTCAAACTGGCTATGTATGGTGCAATCATGAGATTCTGCAGGGGTATATTCATGCGGCCTTCTGCTGCTCTGACATTGAGAAAAATAAAATTACTTACTCATTATTGGAGAAAACACTCAGAATCTTTCAACATTTGCATCAGTTAATCATAAAGCATTTTAGTTAGCTAGGCAATTTTCCTTGAAGATTTGTCATGCTTTGCATAAAAACTGGGACCACAACTCTTTGCCTGAGTTCTAAAGTATCTTTAGTGGGTCTGTAATCTTGATATTTCTGCTGTGGACTCAGGATATGAAAGTCTCTAGTACCTTGAATTTTCTCTTTTCTCATAGTAATTGAAGAAAAGAATGGTCAGACAGGGAGGAGCTTTGTTTGGCTTCCTAAGGAAGGAAGCTCTAGTGGTGTTTACAGGACATGTACTTGCCACTGGGAAATTTACCTGATGCAATGGTAGCTTACAATTGTACTACCAGGCAAGATAACTCTGAGATCGTGGAATACAGGGGCTCACGCCAAACCAATATGCTTGAAACATATAGTTTATTGAAACCTTTCCAAAACACTGTGAGAATCAAGAGGGAACAGATGAGGGAGGGATACACGCTTAAGATGGGGTGCAGGTAAGGGGAGGGCACACACTGCCGGATCCAGTTACCCAATATTCATGCATCCTGTCTCTCTCTCTAACTCATCGGCCTCCCTCACTGATGGAATGTTATGCAGATAACAGATGAGGTTTAAGCAAGAGAGCGCAGCCCGAAGCTGCCTGAAACCAACACAAGTGTGCTATTTCACAGACACACAGGGCAAGTCCCCTGACCAATAACTATGCCAATTAGCTTGATATGCAGCTTTGGATTTTATCCACATTCCTTAGGCAAATGGTATGTGTCAAGTCGCTTCAATCGTGTCCGATTCTTTGTGACCCCATGGACTGTAGCCCATGAAGCTTCTCTGCCAATGGGATTCCCAGGCAAGAACACCGGAGTGGGTTGCCATTTCCTTCTCCAGGGGATCTTCCTTACCCAGGGACTGAACCTGCACTTCTTGCACCTCCTGCATTGTCAGGTGGGTTCTTTATCACTAGTGCCACCTGGGAAGCCCCCAGGCAAAAGGTACATGATGCCAGGATGGACATTCCTTACTGAGTGGTCAGTGTAAGACCACATGAGTATTGAGTGTCTCATATTACTCCTGTATATTTACAGATTCATGACGACTTGTTGCGTCTTGGTCCTTGGTCTCTGTTCAGCAATACACAACTTTGTTTATTGTTGCTGTTTTGTTGCTAAGTTGTGTCCTACTGTTTGCAACCCCATGGGCTGTAGGCGGCCAGGCTCCTCTCTCCATGGATTTTTCCCAGCAAGAATACTGGGGTGGGTTGCCATTTGCTTCTCCAGGGGCTCTTCCCAATCCAGGGATCAAGCCTGGGTCTCTTGCATTGGCAGATGCTAACCTGTCTCCAGGGTTACTAATTTACTTATCTAACCCTAACACACTAGTAAAGTAATGCTCAAAATTCTCCAAGCCAGGCTTCAGCAATACATGAACTGTGAACTTCCAGATGTTCAAGCTGGTTTTAAAAAAGGCAGAGGAACCAGAGATCAAATTGCCAATATCTGCTGGATCATGAAAAAAGCATGAGAGTTCCAGAGAGACATCTATTTCTGCTTTATTGACTATGCCAAAGCCTTTGACTGTGTGGATCACAATAAACTGTGGACAATTCTGAAAGAGATGGGAATACCAGACCACCTGATCTGCCTCTTGAGAAATTTGTATGCAGGTCAGGAAGCAACAGTTAGAACTGGACATGGAACAACAGACTGGTTCCAAATAGGAAAAGGAGTACGTCAAGGCTGTATATTGTCACCCTGCTTATTTAACTTATATGCAGAGTACATCATGAGAAACTCTGGGCTGGAGGAAGCACAAGCTGGAATCAAGATTGCTGGGAGGAATATCAATAACCTCAGATATGCAGATGATACCACCCTTATGGCAGAAAGTGAAGAGGAACTAAAAAGCCTCTTGATGAAGGTGAAAGAGGAGAGTGAAAAGGTTGGCTTAAAGCTCAACATTCAGAAAACGAAGATCATGGCATCTGGTCCCATCACTTCATGGCAAATAGATGGGGAAACAGTGGAAACAGTGGCAGACTTTATGTTTTTGGGCTCCAAAATCACTGCAGATGGTGACTGCAGCCATGAGATTAAAAGATGCTTACCTCTTGGAAGGAAAGTTATGACCAACCTAGATAGCATATTCAAAAGCAGAGATAGTACTTTGCCAACAAAGGTCCGTCTAGTCAAGGCTATGGTTTTTCCAGTGGTCATGGATGGATGTGAGAGTTGGACTATAAAGAAAGTTGAGTGCCAAAGAATTGATGCTTTGAACTGTGGTGTTGGAGAAGACTCTTGAGAGTCCCTTGGACTGCAAGGAGATCCAACCAGTCCATTCTGAAGGAGATCAGCCCTGGGTGTTCATTGGAAGGACTGATGCTAAAGCTGAAACTCCAGTACTTTGGCCACCTCATGTGAAGAGTTGACTCATTGGAAAAGACTCTGATGCTGGGAGGGATTGGGGGCAGGAGGAGAAGGGGATGACAGAGGATGAGATGGCTGGATGGCATCACCAACTCGATGGATGTGAGTTTGAGTGAACTCTGGGAGTTGGTGATGGACAGGGAAGCCTGGTGTACTGTGATTCATGGGGTTGCAAAGAGTCGGACGTGACTGAGCGACTGAACTGAACTGAACCCTAACACATTTAATCAATTTTTTCAGATGGTGGCATTTGTTCAAACTTAGAGCAAAACAAATTTACAATCATAACCTGAACAGGTAACCCTGTCCCTCAGCCCCACCATGAAGTTCCTTGGAAATAATAAGGACGGTACTGTCCTGTGATTTCATTCATTTGTCCAAAATGTAGAAAGATGCACAGCAGGGAAATTGGCATCTACATATTTCTAAGTTAACACCATGTAATATTGGAAACGCTTATCTCAAAAAGATTGCTTAGCTGAGGCATTGTGGAACAATGCCATGAGTTCTTAGCTGCCCGGCTGGGTCAAGGCTGGGCTGACGCTGGCTTGCCTTTGTTTTGGGTTGACACAGGGACAAAGGGAAGTGTCCAGAGATGATTTCTGCTGAGAGCATCTTTAAAAATGAGGGACAATGGAGGGAGAAACATTACCGTGGGCAGGGCTGGTGGTGCGAGGAAATGATGATTCAGTTCATCGCTCTGACCCACGAAATGCTTTGTTTAAAATTGCACTGGGCAATTCCTTCAGCCTCAGGAAGAGAAACAATTCTCGTCGATAAATTATAGCGGATGTGGGGAAATCACTCCCAGGGTGAGGTCTGGGACTGAATGAGTCCCACGAGGTCGGTGCCCACAAAAGCAGCTGCCAAAATTCACATTTTTCTGTTTGCCCGCTGGTTCGGAGTAGTTATAAATCCACATAAAGCAGCCTGAGAGTCCCCCGGTCTGCTGGCCGTGCACAGAGATAAAGGTGAGGGGAGGGCACACGACCCTGAGCGGCTAGACTTGCCTGAGAGACACAGACTGCTTCAGAAGAACCCTACAGGGCTTTGGGTATGCTTTCTAGATGTCTGGAATCTTCTAGAAAATGTCAGTCCCTCGTTAGAAATAATTAATCTGTACTTAGCTTCCCTGGTGGCTCAGTCGGTAAAGAATCCATTTGTAACGCAGGGGACTGCCTGCGATGCTAGAGACGCCAGTTCCATCCCTGGGTAGGGAAAATCCCCTGGAAAAGGAATGGCAAATTTGTCCTTAATGCCCAAACTATACTGAGGGCAACACTATTTAAATCTAAAGGTGTATTTTTCATTATAAAAATGATACATATATATAGTAGGTATGTTGCAAAATTGTCAAGAGTACTTAAGTGCAAACAAAGAGAAAGCCCTTCTCTCTCTATTTCCCTATGAAGCCCAGGGCTGACACCAGTCTCCAAGAGGAGGAGAGAGACTGACCTTAGTCATGCTGGGGTGGTGGCTGAGTCACACACCAGTTTTTGTCTATGACTTTTGCCAATCCATCTTTCTTGTGCTGGAATAGCATTTTCCAGTTGACAAGGCACTTTCTAACACATTCGACTTGACCAATACCATGTAGACTAGGAGGACAGGGGAAGTGCCATAGTGTTGGATTAGTGTTAGTGATTAGTGTTAGCATTAGTGATTTCCACATAACAAAACTGAGGCTCAGAGATTGGAGAGCCTTGGGTCAAGGTCATGGGCACTAAGCAGAGCCAGGACTGGCATTCTGTGCTGTGACAGGCCTACCCCTCCAGGGCCCTTAGAAGGCCAGTTAGAGACCAGCCCGTGGTATACAGAGTGACTGGGCTGCACAGATCAGGGCTGGGGCCAGCGTCTGACTCAGAGAAATCCCTCGACAAACAGGTCGCCGTTAGTCCTAGAGAATCTTTTTTAAAAAAATGTGTTTGTTAATTAACTTTAATAATTTAATAACTACATTAATAATTAATTTGGGGGTTTGTGCTGGGTCTTCGTTGCTGCCTGCAGGCCTTCCCTAGCTGTGGCGAGTGGGGGCTACTCTTTGGTGCTGTGCTCTGGCTTCTCATTGCAGTGGCTTCTCTTGTTGCAGGGCTCTGGAGTTGTGGCACGCAGTTCTGCGGCATGTGAGATCTTCCCCGACTAGGGATCAAACTTGCGTCGGCAGGCGGACTCTTAACCACTGTACCACCAGGGGAGTCCACCGAGCATCTTTGGTTATCATCCCTTCTACCTTTACCACCATGACTGTATCTCAATGCAGATTTGTTTTTCTGGACCTGGCATGGCTGATGAAGCTAATAACACTACTTTTTTTTTCTCCCTGTATCAAAATGATCTATATTTGGGGGAAATGTGGCTCTTCTCTTCTATCCCTTTTTGTATATTTTGAGTCAGGAGTGATTTTGCTTGAGAAACACAGTCAGGCCAATTTCATCTGTAACTGCATTGGAAGGAAAAGGATAATGGAAATTTTAATGAAAACACCGACGCAGTGAGAATAGGAATCAGTTATTTTGCAATAGGAAGCAGCGACTTTGCTCAACAGGCAACAAAACCTTTAGTTTGTGTTCCTGAAAATTATGATCAGCTCCACAGAGATTTAAACCAAGGGAAAAAAAAGAAGAAAAAAAAAAGAATTTTAAAAGTTCAGATGCAGTTCACTCGGAAGTCTGTCTCCAGACTTGGAGAACATTTCAATTTCTCACAAGGGCACGCAAAGAAAGAGGCTGGCATCTCGTACGAAAGAACATAGATTCTCTAGATCACAAGGAAGCTAGTTGTCTGTGCTCTGCAGCTCGTGACTATGAAGTAGCAGGATTACAAATGACATGCGGGACTCACCATAATCAGCCTCAGGGCTGTGCCATGAACCCACGGCGCTGCAATGCTAGCGTTGCTTTTCCGTCCAAGTGGAACTCATGTGCTCGATGGTCCTCGCTGAGGGAGGGGGCGGTAGACGTGAGGTATGTGATGTGTGTGTCTGGGGGACAGAAAGACCAAGCTCAGTCATCTGTGATAGCCAATCTGGTGACCCAATTACTAAAGACTCCAAGGAGTTACAAAGCTGTTGCCATGCCGTGGTAGGAGGAGACCATGGTGTCTGTCCACCACCCAGTCTTCTGTGGGAAAGAGAATGAAAATGCAGTTTCCCAGAAGTGTCTCCATTACAGCCCCTCATATTATGTATGGCAGACACTGCTAATATCCAACTTTCTGGAAGAAACACCCTGTGTTCCTTTACTTAAACAGAAAAATACCCTGTGACCAGAGGTTCAGGTTTTCTGCACCAAACAATTCTGACACTAAGTACCCGGAGTTAGTGCCGATTCCACAAGTGAAAGTCCCCTAAGACTGCCCCTCACTTCAGACATCAATAGCAAGTAGGTTACTCACAACTTCAGCCCAAGTTGGCTATACATGTGAGGTTCTCGTGACTCCCTCTAGAGTTCCACCATTGGCTAGAACAACTCACAGGACTCAGGGAAGCCCTTCCTGATGTTCATTGGCTTCTCATATAATAAGCAGTATGATAAGGGATACAGATGAACAGTCAGATGAAGACAAACACAGGGCGAGGTTTGGAAGGGTCCTGAGTGCAGGAGCCTCTGTTCTCGTGGAGTTGGGGTGCACCACCTCCCAAAACATAGATCTGTTCCCTGCTCAGAAACTCTCCAAATCCCATCCTTTGAAGTTTTTCTGGAGGTTTCATCATGTAAGTATGATAGATTATTAACTTATTTTCTAGCCTCTCTCCCATCTCTGGAGGATGGGGATGGGGGCGAGGGGAAGGGGGCTGAACATTCCAAGCTTCTTCTAATCATGGTTTGGTCTTTCTAGTGACCAGTCCTGTTCCAGGAGCCCCATAAGATTTGCCTCGTTAGAACAAAAGACACTGCATCTCCCAGTCTCATTGGACAGCGCCTCCACCTTTGCATGGTATTTATTCCTTCTGTAATGTAGACACAATCCAATCTAGACATCCAGTAGCCTGGGGAATAAATAAATCGGGGGAAATTCTAAGTACAGACTCACACACTCTCACTCACTCACACATACATCAGAAAAGAGAGAAAATACAGGGAGCTATTATAGAATCTTCTGCAGCTAGCAGCAGTGAGAAGAGGGTAGAGCTGTGTCCAGTAGAGATGCCAGTGGTGCCAGGCAGACACGATGGTGCCAAATGGACATGGTGCCAGGCAGAGAGGCCTGGAGCAGAGAAGGGAGGAAAGGGGAGCTGAACAGACTGTACAGAAGAACACATGAGACCAGCCAGGGCTTCTGGAAATGCCAGAGGGAGAATTTTTGCTGGAGTCTGTGTCCCTGCATTATGAGACAAAACTTACAGAGGAAGAAATGCAAAACATGTGTTAATAAATTAAAGAGACATAATTGTGCCCCAAGAAATTAATGCCCAGTGGGAAGACAATTATTCAGTGTTCAAAATACCTACAGAGGAAATAGACATAATGTAAGATTAAGGATGTCCTAGTTTTATATGAAGAAGGAAATGGCAACCCACTCCAGTGTTTTTGCCTGGAGAATCCCAGGGACGGGGGAGCCTGGTGGGCTGCCGTCTGTGGGGTCACACAGAATCAGACACGACTGAAGTGCCTTAGCAGCAGTTTTATATGAAATGCTGAGACAAGGAAGGAAGGTAGGATGGGGCTGATCTGGGAAAGACAACGGATCACCGTGTGTCCAAAGGCCTGCACAGCGCCACTGCTGTGTCCTTGAAAGAGACAAGAGCAAGGCCCAGAGAAGTTAAGTGACTTGCTCTAGGTCACACAGGGCAAGAATTCAGCTGAGCAAGAATCCGTCAGTAAAGCACGCCACGGCAGACCATATAGGAAATAAATGTATGCTTCCCCTTGCACTTTTCACTCTCCTCTCAAAAAACAAACAAACAAAAAAAGCCACTGTGTATTTTCGATTAAGTCATTGGATCTCCTCGTGCCTCCAGTAGGCAAACTTCCCCAACTAGTCATCTGTTTCTCAGCTGAACTTTTCTGGTTAATACTAAAGAAAAAAGTAATTTCTGTTATAACAGTATCTTCTGTGCTGGGTGATGGGAAGATGCATAACTGGAAGTCAGGAGCCCTGAATTCCTCTCCTGGCTTCATCGGCAACTGGCGGGGGAGGGGCGGTGGTTTCCAAGTAAGTCACTTCACTCCAGTGGGTCTCTGCTGCTTTATCTGCAAAATGATGGCTTTGCCTTAGATCAGTGGTTTTCCAGCGGTTCTTGAGCCCTAGTACTACATGGTAGCCCCTAAGAAGCAGGTAAAGGGGGAGCCCAAATAAACGAGACTTCACGTCCCCCACTCCACTTCAATTTTACATAGTGAGGTTCCTAGGCTAAAAAAAAAAATCATCTCGAGAATTGCCCAGGCACTAATAATCTGTGATTCCAAGGCATTTTGGTTGATGGTTCTAAAGATAGATCCATGTTCACATGCCCCAAGTGAGTAAAATTTTGGGTGGACTAAAAATAAGGAAGGCTGGTTTGACTTCCGGATTTTTTTCAGAATGGCACAGAGACAGTGGACTGAGAAAAATGATTTGTGAGTGGGGAATTATTTTGCTTTCCTGCCAATTTTTATTATATAAGCACATTTTTTCCTTAGCAGCTCCAGCCCCTGTGTGAACACTACTTCACTGTAGGTACATAAACTGGAAGATTTGTATAAGCTGGGACCACACAGCATCCAGTGTGCAAATTAATCGTTAGAATTTTCTAAAAAAAAAAAAAATGTCGGTGGGAAAGATGAGTTTCTTGTTTCCTCCCCTAGAATCTTAGCCATATTAGGAATTTATTTATTTAGTTATATTATAAATACCCTATTACTATGACAATGAAGACAATGACACTGCAGATAACATTTAAAGAGAATTTCTAGGTGAGTGAATATATACAACTTTAGTCCAGAACAGTTGTTCAATGGTCTGTTAATAGAAGAGCTGTAAGAAAACAGAGATTCTCAGACTACATTGATTGATACTGAAGAAAAACTGCTCCAGATGCTCAGACTTTTAGCTAACGAATAAAAACAGGGATACATGGAACACAACATAAAAGTTAGGAAATACAGGAGTCAAGATAATTGGAATTTTTGTTTGTTAGTTTGTTTACAGATGAAGGTGTCATTAGGATTGTCTTTAAGTAAATGAAGATGCTTTGTGAATTAAATCCTTCCTGGTCATTTCCCATATTCTTTTAGGAGGAAATGGACTTATATTTAAGGGAAAAGATCTTGATCTGTTGACAGACGTGAATTGAATTTTTTTGGTAATAAAACACCAGGATGGTCAAAATAAGGTCACCCTCAGATCTCTTGCCATCTGGCCATCTGTCCTGGAGTTCTGCCCATTAAAAGGCAAATGGTTGGAGCAGAGAATGATGATTTTGATAACTGTATATGGAGCATGTCTAGGAAGTGAGCTGGCACAAATACAGAAGTATGTGTGTTGTGTGCTAAGTTGCTTCAGTCATGCTTGACTCTTTGCGACCCCATGGACTGTAGCCCTCCAGGCTCCTCTGTCCATGGGAGTGGGCAAAAGTACTGGAGTGGGTTGCCATGCCCTCCTTCAGCGGATCTTCCCAAGCCAGGAACTGAACTCACGTGTCTTACATCTCCCGCATTGATAGGTGGGTTCTTTATCACTAGGGCCACCATCACATCTGTAAAGCATTTGATGCTTTTGAACATCCTTTTCCTATGAAAGTGTTAGTTGCTCAGTTGTGTCTGACTCTTCGCAACCCCCCTGGACGGTAGTCCACCAGGCTTTCCTGTCCATGGAATTCTCCATGCAAGAATACTGGGGTGGGTTGCCAGGCCCTTCTTCAGGAGATCTTCCCGACCCAGGCATCAAACTTGGGTCTCCTGCACTGTAGGCAGATGCTTTACCATCTGAGCTACCTGCTGTCATTTGGGCTGTGGGAGGGTTCAGAGGTAGCAGTCCCTGGTGTTGGGGAATGAAGGGAAACAGGCCCATAAGAGGCAAAATGTCTTACAGCCACGCGAAAGTGAGCGACAAAGCCAGGACTAGCCCTGTTTCCTGCACCATCTGCATGGCCCCAGGCATCAACTCAGGAGAGAGACCAGCCAACAGCAGTACCTTTGAGGAGAATGTCGGACTTAGAGAAGCATTGGGATAGACAGAGGAAGAGCATCATCTGGTGAAGAAAGGCTGGACGCCAAGACGTGTCTAAGATGGTGATTACTACCCGAGAGAATTAATGGACTTTGGGACCCGCCTTCACTGATGAGGTCCACAGACTCTGGAAGGCACTCCCTCAATAACACACCACCTGCATGGACAAAAAAGTACACCAGCAATTTATTTATAACCAGAGTAATTATTTTCCCCAGGGATTGGATGGCTTCTGTACACACAGGGCTGATGACTGTATGTGAGAGGGTAGAAGCTGAGAACAAATGAGTGGTTTGTTCTAGGTACCTAGAGTGGGTACCCTATCCCTTCTCTAGTGCATCTTCCCAACCCAGGAATCGAACCGGGATCGCCTACATTGCAGGTGGATTCTTTACCAGCTGAGCTACCAGGGAAGCCCAGTGTATTAATACATGCTCATATTCTATTCCTAGAATCAAGGTGTCTGGAAACTGGAGTATTTATAAGAAGGTTATTTGGGGACCATAGAATCAGATTGAACTTGGAGAACTAGATCACAGAAAATCCTATAAAATATATCTACACTCCAGTCCTCTATCTCTGGTGAGTACCTCTATTAGCATCCCCCAGATGCCATATCCCTCTCTCCTGATAGGGCTGAAGGTACCAGACAATTCTGCCCTTTGGATTGTATATTGTAATGTTGACCCTATTACCCCTGTTTCCCTATTTCATGGCCCATTCATTCTTTAAGCACATTCTCATTGTTCTGATTCCTCTTCAGTCCAGGATATTTAATGATCTTCTTGGTGCCACTCAATCTTAAAAGGATCGCAAGGGACAGCCATATGTCTGAGGGCTGGGGGTCCCAAGTACAGCGGAAGAGGCCCCAGTTGACCAGATCAAGTCCTGGAGATGAATGACAGCCATAAATGACTCAATATACCTCAGCATGTGATCTTCTCCTTGATAGATTCATTTTCCTTTGCACAAAGCAATGAGTTGCGTTGCCAGGGAGCTGCTCTTCCACCCTTCCTCCCATCTTCCTTACTGCCAGCAAATTTCTAGCCACAGTTTAGGGGCCCACAAGGGCTGTAGCTGTAGGACACAGATATACTTTCTCTTCTTTCCTTTCTCACTCATGGCTCACTTGGTATGACCTTGCTTTGACCTTGAGATGACTCTATTGAGCCTCACCGTTCCATCTGCAGAAGGGGGCCTCAGACATGACCATCTGTAGAGCCTCAGAAGTATTCCCTTGGGAAAAGAATCCAAACTTAAGTAAGTTGGCATTGACTTTGGTTTCTGCTCTTTCTCTTTATTCTGTAGCTGCCAAGTCATTTTCTAGGTATTCGAAATTGAATGAAAAGATATCCCTCTGGGTTTAATTTCAGTTGCTCTCTGTGTATTTTTTTATTATTATTATTACACACTTACCCAGGGATCAGTCTCTAGAACTGTCCCCCAGGCACGAGTGTCCTTTTAATTCTTAGAGGCTTGGGAACCCATGTAAAGTACTCCAAAGTACTATAAAAGCACATTAAAAATGTGCATTTTGAAAACAGTTTGAAGTCATCCCCTCTTATGGTGGAAGAAAATATCTCTGTTAAATTCTCCACGGACATGAAAATGAATCTCATTGTTAGAAAGAGACTTTCTACCCTTCCAGTCCTGACTCTGGACTTTGGAACCCACCCCAGGCACTGGAATCTCTGAGTATTAGCCTCATGGGCCCCAAGTATGAGCTTTATCTGCCTTCAGTTGGATCCTTCACATGGGGGACTCAGATGCATATGCCCTGGAGACCTTAGTAGGTGTCTGGCCCAATTCACTGAGGACCCAAAGACAAGGGTTTGGGGATCAGGTTCTGGGTGAGTCAGATGTGGTTGGGTCCAGGTTCTAGACTGTATGACCTCCTTGAACTTTGGTGCTTTCATCTACAAAACAGATGGCACCTGCCAGGTGGGGTTTGTGTGAGAAGTCCAGGCAGTATCACAGGCCAAGCACCAGCGCAAGGTCCGGCCCCTGGGAAGCCCTTACATCAGTGGTAGACACTGTACCGATCACAGGAGGGAAAATGACAGATTCTTTATTCAACGGGAGTTAACCAAGAGTCTTAGGTTCTGGGCTCTGCACTAGGACCTAGGCCAACTTCCTGTGTTTGCCTGGCAACAGTCTTTTCAACTTCATCTCAGTCTTTATTTACTTCATCTTGGGCTTCCTTCACCTTCTGAGTAGAAAGGACAACTCCTTTCTGTGGGATCCTCTATACCTTGCCCATAGCTAGATTGTAGATTTTTGTAAGGGCAGGACCGTATCTTATTCAACCTTGTACCACCAGCACTTAATCTGATGGCCATAAGAAGGAAAGAAATGTGCGAGGGAAGGAAGAGAGAAAGGGGAGGAGGAAGGAAAGAAGAAGGGAAGGAGGGAAGGAAGGAGGGAAGGAGGAAGACAGCATCGGTTAATAGCCAATGATAATATGAAAGCACCTTACCTCACAGCTGGTCACTGTGGCCCTTCTCACTGCCGCTACCTGGTAGAAACTGGAGCTGTGGGAGGGGCAGATGCCTGATCAAAAATGATTATCATGGCTTGACAATAAACCATTTTCCAGGTGTTAGAAGATAGATGGGCTTCCCTGGTGGCTCAGACGGTAAAGAGTCCGCCTACGATGCAAGAGACCAGGGTTGGATCCCTGGGTCAGGAACAGCCCCTGGAGAAGAGGCGGGCTACCCACTCCAATATTCCTGCCTGGAGAATTCCATGGACAGAGAAGCCTGGTGGGCTACAGTTCATGAGGCCACAGAGTCAAGCACAACTGAGTGACTAACACGTTCACCTTTTCACATTCAGAAGACAGATGTTCCCTTCTAACATGAGAATTTAACCTCCCTTCTTTTTCTCTTGAAAAACAAACAAGGCAGAGTATTCCCAGAGTCGGAGCCTCTCGCTGAGCAGAGAGAGCAGGACCAGGCGCCTGTTTCACTAACCTGGGGCACCCAGCTCCTCTTGTGTTGAAAAGAGCCAGTGGGAGCACTGGGAGGAGGGGAGGGCAGGCGATAGTCCCCTAAGGCAGAATGAGCAGCCAGAGCTCTCTTGGAGACATCTGTCCTTCATTCCTGAGGTCACCTGCTTGACATTCAATACTCTGTTAGAGCTGGAGAGACCAATGGGGAGTGATGAGGATGAGGTGAAAGTGTAAGTGGACTAAGAGCAAAGAACTTTCATTCATTCATTTATTCAACCATCCATCTATTCACCCATTCACTCTACAAATGTTCTCTTTTTCTGCCATCCTGCATGGCATGCGTGATCTTAATTCTTCAACCAGGGATCAAACCCATGCCCCCTGCATTGGGTGCATGGAGTCTTAACCATTGGATCTCCAGGGAAGTCCCTCTACAAATGTTCCTTGAGTGACTAATATGAGTTGGATGTACATGGATGCAAACAAAGCCTTTGATAAAGAGCTCAAGTTTCTCTGTGTGTCAAGTTCTCATCCTAAATGAGAAATCTGGATAGTTTCAG
The DNA here is from genome assembly GCF_002263795.3 of Bos taurus. Lineage (NCBI taxonomy): Eukaryota > Metazoa > Chordata > Mammalia > Artiodactyla > Bovidae > Bos > Bos taurus. The sequence goes on from NC_037354.1 coordinate 25,938,566, forward strand.
GGTTAAAGTTCCCCATGACCCCAATTTCACAGTGCGATGAGTTCTCTCCATAAAAATAAACAACCACACAATTCTGCATGTTAATTGAGGAGATTTGTAGACACGCTGAAGCCCATTCATGAACACCAGGTTAAAAATCTTTGAACTAGAACGCTTTTCTAGTGTCTTCTTACCAAAAATTCAATTCTTGATTCTACAATAAAGCTATCCCAACAGAGACTCCTTGACACATGGTACTTTTTAACAGTCAGCAAAGATTTCAGTCTTTGAGGCAGGCACTTTGTTTCAAAGCAAAGCAAGGGAGCCACTGTGGAGGAGAAATATCAGATGCACAGTCTGCCCAGCTCATCACCTTCTCCATCCACCTATGTCTGCAGTGTTAGCCACTCAGTCGTGTCCTATTCTTGTGACCCCATGGACTGTAGCCCAGCAGGCTCCTCTGTCCATGGAATTCTCTAGGCAAGAATACTGGAGTGGGTTGTCATTTCCTTCTCCAGGGGAATCTTCTCAACCCAAGAATTGAACCTGGGTCTCCCACATTGTGGGCAGACTATTTACCAACTGAGTCACCTGGAAAACCCATGTCTACAGCTCATCTGGCTGAATCTGGAGTCAGTCTGGAGGCCGAAGGTTCTCTGATTGTCAGTTCCTAGTGCCTGGGCTCCTGCTTTAGGGATTTAGATTTTTCTATTTGTGGCTGGATCAGCCTTCCTAACACTATGTCTTCCTACCCAGACCTGTTCTTCCCCTTACTTCATCACTGTTCACCCAGATCTCAGACTCAGAACATCAGCTTAAGGGACCCATTGCCTTGCAGATCATTCCTTCTGGGCCCCATCTTCCGGTTGCAGATCAGAAGTCCCTTCACCCCTGTGTGTGGACTGCTAAGCAGGAGGACCTTTGCTGTTTGAGTGTTAGGTTCCCCAGCATCACCCCATCCAAGTTTCTCTGTTTGAAATGTCCCCTCTGTCCTGACTCTAACCCATCCTGCTCTTCCCACCTACATCTAGGATCCTTGGAAGTCACACGGCAAATGAAGACTGGGGACAAGACCAGAGCGAGGCAAGGGAGGCTCCTAGAAAACTGAGGAAGCATTCGTTCTTGGTGCTGACCTTGAACCCGCATGATCCAGAGAGGGAGTTCCGTCTTAGATTTTGCAGGCTAAGCACCTCTCTTGCCATGCTCTGATCTCGGTCTTGACAAGGAAACCTCCTCAACCCAGAACAGACCGAAGGCATCCTCGAGAGTTTCCTTAATATCTGTTTTTAATTTCTGGAAGGGACCACACAATCATATTATAATCCTACTGCCAAGAGGGAAAATTCATGGGGAAGAGGAAAGTACTTTATACCAAGTTCAGCAGGTTTTGTGGCTGGTGATTAATCCCTTTGTGAAAAATGGCAATTTTAACACTGACATGAGTAATCACACCTTTTCTTTCCACCGCAGTTTAGCATTTCCTGCTGTAATAATTCAGGCCTAATACTTCATTCAAGGAAGCAGAAGTGTCAGCAGGCTATTCGTTTTCTCCTCATTGACCCATTTGTGTCTTCATACTCTCAGTCTGAAGCTGCCACATTGTGGGAGCACATTCGTGATTCATGCTGGACATCCACTGAAATTCTGAAAGGGCATTGCCAAGAAGGACCTCCTTCAAAGGACAATTCCTCAACGTGGTGACAACTCAATGACCCAGCAACTTGGTCATGATCTCTTGAGCTGGGAAGTCCCCCGATCATAGATTTTCAAGGCCGCTGTCTATGGAAAGGTTGGAAGAAAGGAGAAGTCCAGGGTCCAGGCTCAAGTCTCTGGGGTTCTCATCCTAGTTCTGTTGTCTAATTTTGCTAAACTTTTTGACCTCCCTGGGCTTGTGTTTTCTCATCTGTGCTAAGAGAAGGCCAGATGGGGGCTGGATCAGGAAAGGCAGTTTCAGCTTTAGAATGTTATGGTGCTACTCGGTGTGACTCTTGGGGTTTTAAGTTATGTTTGAGAGTTCTTTGAACTCTTTCCCACCTCGACTCTCTGGAGGACTTGGACAGTAGCAGTGGGAGTCTCAGTTCATGCCCACAGTACAATTCTGGTTTGCCATGGCGCTCAAGGGAGGTGGAGAGAAGGGTTCTGCTGTGCTTTGATCTCTTGACCTGTATTCCAAGCCTTTCTCTTGTTCCCTCAGGGAATCTTCAGGCTCTCAAACCAGCTTCCCCTCTGCCGAGCTGCCAACGCATGCTCCCTGATGGAGGCCTCTTAACCAGCCCACTAGCACCGTCTCCTTCCCACTGAGGTTTCTGACTCACAGCTGCAGCAACGGCTGGCACCGTCAGAACACATCTTGCAAATTGCACTGGGGGCTGCCTCTCTGGTTTGCCCCCCTGGATACCAGATCCAAGACGACAGCCAGAACTGAGGTCTTCACAGGTTAGAGAGCATCTATTAATACTTGGGAGAGCTTTCTAACACAGACTTTGTTTTCTTTTAACATATATATTTTATATGTCTGTATATATATATATATATATATATTTCATGTATATGTTATATAATAGTCACATATGACTAATACTTAGAGTATTGTTTCAATTCTGTCATATAATTGGTTCATTCATATCTGGGTGTCTAGATAATATTAAGATTTTGAACTCTTACTCTGAAGGATATATTCAGGATAAATTCTGACACTTTTCGCTGAACATGATTTTTATGACTATCTTTGGAAAACAACAAAGATAGGACTGGGTGGCAAGTATGTTCTTTTCTCTCATCTACCAACATCAATTGATTTATAGTGGCTTCCTTGTGGCGATGTTGAAAATAATCGTGAGACAGTGACTCGACAAGGAGTGCCTAATGGATGAGCAATGTCTGCTCTGAGTAAGGAGGGGGGCCAGGCAGCGTGGGTATCACTTATGTGCCATCCTTGGGCGACATCTTTCCAGCCACTGCCTTAGCTCGTCTTCCTGCCTGAAGCTAGAGGTCAAAGCGTGATGCTCAATGAACATGACTGATGTCCAGGATATCCAGAATGTCGCACAGAGTAGGATCATTTCAGTGATAAACATCAAAGGAGAATAAGATATAGCCCTAAGTCTGGGGCTTTGCTTCTATTATCAACATACCTGGTGAATCCAGTTAAAACTGAAGTCATTTTAGGGGAGGGTAAAAAAATCTAATTGGGCTTCCCTGGTGGCTCAGTGGTAAAGAACTCACCTGCCAATTCAGGAGACCCAGGTTCAATCCCTGGGTCAGGAAGATCCCCTGGAGAAGGAAATGGCAACCTGCTCCAGTATTCTGTCTTGGAAAATCCCACAGACAGAGGTGACTGGTGGGCTGCAGTCCATGGGGTTGCAAAAGAGTTGGACGTGACTTAGTGACTAAAACAACAACAGTGATGACAAGAAAGTTCACAGAGAAGGAAACTGAGGTCCTATACAATCTGCTGCGCATTTATGATGCAAATCACCATATTCATGGTAAATAACAGATAACCACTCACTAACCTCCATTTACTCCTTACTAAGAAAATGGCAAACTCTAACCCAGGCAGGACTACAGTAAACCTCCCTGGCTAGTTCTGTGTGTGTCCTATTTAAATGTCTTTATCCTGCTCTTCCAACCCTCTTCCTCTTTGCCTCCCAGCACTCTCCCCATGTCTCTTCATGCTAGAATGGGCTCTTTCTTCTATAAGGGCTGAGCGCAGACCAAATGCTAAGAACTCTGTTTCTCCATCTGCTCTTGCTTTCAACTTTAAGGAGAGAGTTGTCAGTTGTAATCCTAGAGCTGTAGGTATCTGCCTCTTTAACTGATTACTATTCGAAATTTAAAGAGATTTCTTTTGCCTCAGATACAGAAAAATGTCCCCTTTCCCCTCCTTCTCCCCACTTCCTCCAGTCTTGGGAATCCACCCACCATGGATGGATTTCACCATCGCAGTGCTTTGCCTTGGGTCTTTGCTCTGATCACTGTGTGACCTGGCTTATCCCGTGGCCCTGGGAGGGATTCACTGAGTGTGAGAAAGAACATTATTTTAAGTTAAACAGGAAGTGAAAAAGCCTCTAAAACGTAGAGATGTAATGATATTTTCCGGAGGTCAACATCAAATGCTCAGCTCTTTCTGGCACTGCAGTAAAACAGTCAGTGGTTCCACTGTAGTGAGAATTTAAAATCCTCACCATTCTTAAGATCTTGCTTTAATGAAAAAGTAGGCTGGACACCGGAGCAGAGGTGCCAGGTTGCCTGGGGGGAGGACAATCCCAATTTTGACCTGGGTCATAAGTGGGCTCGTTTCAGGAAGCAAGGAATGGATAGAGGCTCATAAAGGCAAGTCAGAGAGAATAGGATGTATTTTGGCAAGCCTCACGAAGCAGGGGATGTTCATTGAATATTCAGTGCATTTCGAACAACCTGAAACTCCTGTGCCCACTCGGATTTCGTGTTCGTGATGCTAGTAAGCCAGCGCTGCCTGACTCTGTGCCCACACCTCCCACACACGGAATTCCTCCAGTTCCTCTCCTTTTGTTTTTCTGTCTCCCAGTGCTTTCTGGAATGCATTCTCTTGTGCACCTCTCCACCTCGCTCAGCAGTGTCACACAAAAGCCGCAGTCCAAATGTCCTCTTTGGAAGTGACTGGGGAACGAACGATGCAGTGTGGACTCCAAAGGCTAGGGTCTTCCAGCTTTAGCCCTCCGTAAGAGCGTCTCTGTTTGTCAGCGTCTGCCTATCCTCTTCCTTGTCATGGTTCTCTGCTCTGGTTTATTTCACATCAGTTCCCTTTCAGTTTGGATTAGTCAGTCCTCTCTGCCGTGTGCTAAATTCATTAGTCATGAAACAAAGATAACATCATCTATTAACTCTATTACTGAACACCGTTCTGAGTCTTTTGGGGGTTAAACTACATACAACCTAGCCCTCAATTTCACCCTCATACCCTCCATGAAACGTGTACCTGTGAAATAATAGGGAACCATGTATTTCATTAGAACTTCCCTGGGGGCTCAGACAGTAAGGAATTTGCCTGCAATGCAGGAGACCTGGGTTCTATGCCTGGGTCAGGAAGATCCCCTGGAGAAGGAAATGGCCACCTGCTCCAGTATTCTTGCCTGGAGAACTCCATGAACAGAGGAGCCTGGTGGGCTACAGTCACAAAGAGCCGATCATGACTGAGTGACTAACGTAACACACATGTAGTTCAACATATTTGCAAATGCTCAGCACAGAGTCTGGTACATTTTAGATGCTGTACAAGACGTATTTGTTAGACAAGTAGACGAATGTTTGATCATGTCGTTAAGCACAGAGGGGCTAGGGGAGTTCAGATAAAGTGTGATGATGTAGACTGGAGATGTCAGTGAGGGTTCGAATAAAGGCAGGACCGGAAGGTGCTGGGAGGTCTGTTAGGCTCCACCTGAGCAGTCTGACAGAAGCAGGCCGAGCAGGCTAAATGGGAGCCTGTGGTTCTCTGGATGAAAGCTGCTTCTTAAGACTTGGCTGTTATGGTGCTGACTGCTGCTGTCATTACAGCTAAATTTACTCTAAATAGAAATCTATAACTATCTCAATGAGCACTGAAGAGCAGCTTAGTCATCGCGGTCACCAAATGTCGTCATATACATTAAGGGCATCGATGGCACCCCACTCCAGTACTCTTGCCTGGAAAATCCCGTGGATGGAGGAGCCTGGTAAGCTGCACTCCATGGGGTCGCTAAGAGTCGGACATGACTGAGCGACTTCACTTTCACGCATTGGAGAAGGAAATGGCAACCCACTCCAGTGTTCTTGCCTGGAGAATCCCAGGGACGGGGGAGCCTTTTGGGCTGCCGTCTATGGGGTTGGACAGAGTTGGACACGACTGAAGTGACTTACCTACCTTATGTGTCCAGAAACGTCCCAGCCACCCTTTTAAATGCACAGCCTCTGGTTAGCTTTGTCATTTGGGCTTTTAGATTTGAAAACAGACATACAAAGGAAACAATCTGATCTTAGGGAAAAAGGAAAATTTACCCTTGACATCTCACTGAACTGGATTTTTGTTGTTACATGATATAGAGACTTGTAGTTGTGAAATGTCAATTCACTCATTTGACAATTACATAACATCAAGACAACAGGCATAAAGTGGTGAGAAGAGGGAGGCAAATTTAAGAACTAATTGCAATTACTTATCTAAGTATAATTGCGCAAAGTGCACAAAGGAACAGGGCAGGGTACTAAGGAGCAGAGAATGGGGGATCTGACCTAGGATGGGGCAGAAATGGAGGTTTCCTTAAGTATTTGAATATTTAGAAGGAGGAGGGAGAGGCAGGCCAATGGTTGGGTGGGGATGGTCTGGGGTTAAGCTGGGAAAAGACCCACTTTCCTCTGGCTTTGAAGTGCATATTTTACTAAGTTACAATTCCTTACAGTAAACTCCTGTGGCTTGAGAGGTTGGCTATGCAGATAATATGGTGATCACAGCGGCTGCCTCTGAAGTGGGAGGCAGCACACCAGCTTTTACAGTTGTCTTTCAGTGTCTGGGGAGGGTTGGTCCCAACTCCCATCCGAGGTGAATACCAAACTCTGGGGGTGCTCAAGTCCCTTATATAATTAGGTACAGTGCACCTGGCCCTTGGTGTCCTCCGGTTACCCATCCGAGGGTTTGGATCCACAGTAGGTTGAATCCACAGATGCGAAACCCGTGGATGTAAAGGGTTGACTGCTCTATTCTTTTACTCTGGGTATGGCATCTGGTCCCATCACTTCATGGGAAATAGATGGGGAAACAGTATCAGAATTTATTTTGGAGGGGCTCCAAAATCACGGCAGATGGTGATTGCAGCCATGAAATTAAAAGACGCTTACTCCTTGGAAGAAAAGTTATGACCAACCTAGATAGCATATTAAAAAGCAGAGATATTACTTTGCCAACAAAAGTCTGTCTAGCCAAGGCTATGGTTTTTCCAGTGGTCATGTATGGATGTGAGAGTTGGACTATGAAGAAAGCTGAGCACCAAAGAATTGATGCTTTTGAACTGTGGTGTTGGAGAAGACTCTTGAGGAGAAGTCCCTTGGACTGCAAGGAGATCCAACCAGTCCATTCTAAAGGAGATTAGCCCTGGGATTTCTTTGGAAGGAATGATGCTGAAGCTGAAACTCCAGTACTTTGGCTACCTCATGCGAAGAGTTGACTCATTGGAAAAGACTCTGATGCTGGGAGGGATTGGGGGCAGGAGGAGAAGGGACGACAGAGGATGAGATGGATGGATGGCATCACGCACTCGATGGACATGAGTTTGAGTGAACTCCGGGAGTTGGTGATGGACAGGGAGGCCTGGCGTGCTGCAATTCACGGGGTCACAGAGTTGGACACGACTGAGTGATTGAACTGAACTGAACCAGGGTGGGACTCAGTAGCACAGTCTCCTATTGTTTTGCTCTGACTCTCAGAGTTGTGTCGAATAGAACACAGGCACACATGGGCACACACACACACACACAGACACACAAAAGGCAGTGAGCATTCAAATCTCCTCTGCTGTTACTTTTCAAACGTCTGCATGCTCAAGGTTCTGAGTGTGGCTTCTTACTGCCTGCGCTGAGCTATCTCACAGCAACCTCACTTCCTGCCTGGTCAATGCCCCCCAGTCCCTCCATTACCCCTGTTCTCTCCTTCCAAGCAGTTTCATTCCACGCGTCCTCCCCTCAACCCCAGAGTTCTGACTTCTCAATACAGATGTTGAGCTTATTGGCACTTACGCTTCATTCTATAACATGTGATGAAGCTAGTGGAGGCAGCGTTGACAGTATTTCTATTTTGCCAAAGCTGGCGACCTGACCACGAACAGAGAAGGACTGATAGTAGCAATCTTGAATGTGAACTTGAACTTCAGAAGAACCGAGAGAAACCAAAAGGTCTGAAATGTGTTTATAAGTGGCTTTCCAGGTGGCACCAGTGGTAAAGAGTCCGCCTGCCAATGCAAGAGACTCAAGAGATGTGGGTTTGATCCCTGGGTCAGGAAGATCCTCTGGAGGAGGAAATGGCAATTCACTGCAGTATTGTTTCCTGGAAAATTCCATGGACAGAGGGACCTGGTGGACTACAATCCACGGGGTCGCAGAGTTGGACACGACAGAGCATGCACACCAGATTAGATAGAAATAGGACACCAGAGTTCTGAGAATAAAGGGAAGAGGGCTGTTTCTGCTGATTCTTAACCAGCTCCGACCCAGCCTCCACAGGCTCCTTGGGAGGGTGTTGGGAGTGCGGTTGTCACAGCCTGGGCAAGAGGAGGTGGGTGGGAGTCATGGAAATGTTGTCATGGGCTTCCATCATGCATGGCTGTAAAAGTCATCTGACCACCTGATTCTCTCACTGAGGAGTAAAATGCCCATAAAAAGGAAATTGTAGAAGTAAACCTGAGTGGAGAATGACCATCTGTGCCATGCCGAGAGCAAGCTGAGTTGGAACTTTTCTCTGAGGAGAGATCTAGTGGAAATACATTATCTAGTCTCTCACCTCGTCTGTCACATTATCCAGGATCAACTGGAACAAATTGCACAGATGTCACATGGACACATGAGCTTCCCAGGTAGCTCAGTTGGTAGACAATCCACCTGCAATGCAGGAGACCCCTATTCAATTCCTGGGTAGGAAAGATCCCCTGGACAAGGGATAGGCTACCCACTCCAGTATTCTTGGGCTTCCCTTGTGGCTCAGCTGGGAAAGAATCTGCCTGCAATGTGGGAGACCTGGATTCGATCCCTGGGTTGGGAAGATCCCCTGGAGAAGGGAAAGATTACCCACTCCAGGATTCTGACCTGGAGAATTCCATGGACTGTATAGTCCAGGGGGCCACAAAGAGTCAGACATGACTGAGCAACTTTCACTTTCACTTTTTCACATGTAGAAGACAGACACCAGCCCTAGAAATGAGACTGCACTTTGCCTTCTGGGATTTTACACAAAATGGTAATATTCTCTAGGCTTTGGTTCTTCTCTTTGTAAAATGGGAACACAGATTTCTGACTCCTGAAAAGAGAGATGAAGTACTTTTTGTGATTCGGAAGACAAGGTTGTGAGACTGCATTTTTACAGCTACACATTCAAGAAGCTGTTGGTTGGCAAAGAGAGGGGGATGGGGTGAGGGCAGGGCTGGTTGACTTACTGTTTCAGTCTCTCTGGAGTGGAACAGATTTTATTGCGGTGGGCAGAACATGCTAAGTCACTTCAGTCGTGTCCTACTCTGTGACTCCATGAACTGTAGCCCATCAGGCTCCTCCATCCATAGGATTCTCCAGGCAAGAATACTAGAGTGGGTTGCCATGCCCTTGTTCAGAGAATCTTCCTGACCCAGGAATTGAACATGCATCTCTTATGTCTCCTGCACTGGCAGGCATGTTCTTTACCACAGTGAGACCTGGGAAGCCCCAGTAGGCAGAACAGTGTCCTCCAAACATGCCCACACTGTAATACTGACAATAATGGGGCAGCATCCTTAAGAAGCAACAAATCCAGCAGGCAGATTGGGGCTCTGGAAGGATGTCTCCAAGGGAAAAAAATGAAACTTATGGTGGATATGTGTGGGTGTCTTGAAAGGAGATCTGTACTTTCTGGCAGAGTACGGGGATACATTTGAGATACAGACATAGGAAACTGGGCAAGAAAAGAATAATATGAAAAATTATTAACTCTAGGAACATCGTATTAATAGTTGAACAAGAAAGCAAAGGCAATTGTAAAGTATTAAATGGCCCATCTGAGAAGTTTCATAAAATCATAATAATGCAATGCCTGGGCATTGATGTAGCCATAATTCATGATATTGTTTTGGGAAAATGGGAGTGTGCACGCCAAGTGCCAAGGCAGGAGATGTGAGTTCGATCCCTGGGTCGGGAAGATCCCCTGGAGAAGGAAACGGCAACCCAGTCCAGTGTTTTTCCTGGGAAGCCCATGGACAGAGGAGCCTGGTGGGCTACAGTTCACGGGGTTGTGAAGAGTTGGATGTGACTTAGTGACTGAGAATGAGCAAATACACTAGGAACTCCTTTGCTGAAAAAAGAGTAAAAGCCTTTCTGAGTCATCATCCAACGGCAAAGTGACCTTGGAGCCACTCAGTGGGACAGGCAGGAATGGGGCGTCCAGAGTGGACCCGGGAGCCAGGCCGAAGTGTGGCACCAGGTGAAGCAGCAGCAGCTGTGCCCAGGGGTCCAGGTGGGTGAGAGCCTCCCCAGCGCCCAGCGAGCAGGGGCAGGAGAAAGAGAAGCTTCCAGAGTCTGAGTCATATCACTCAGGGACCAGCCTAGTGACAAGGTCACTCCTTTAGACTTTACCCTACTCTATCTTTTGGGGTCAGGAGGGTCAACATCACAGACATTTGTGATTACTGGCTTCTCCGATCCCCATCTTCTGGATTCCCCAGCGCCCCTACCCCCCAGCAGCTCAGTCTCCCAGGAGCCCTCCGCACCTCGAGACAGTTTGCACTAACCCACTCCGTTCCGCACCCATAGCACCCTGGGGTATCCCTGGGTGCTCTCTCCACACTGCCCTGTGACTGTTTTGCCCCTCTGCTCAGCTGTGAGCTCCCATAGGGACGGGAAGCTGGTTTCGCCCCAAGTCTTCCCTTGTGCCTATCTCACTTCCCCAGTAGATGGTTGTGGAAAGAATGGGTGGGTGATTTGTGAATCGCTCCCCCTCCCCCCTTGTCAGACCCCCATACATGGGGCGGGTGCCACCCAGGCCGGGGTGCAGCACCCTCTCCATCACCTCGCCCCTCTGGGCCCCAGTCTAAATCCGTCCATGGACGAGAGTCATCAGAGCCTGGGCAACCGCGGACGGCCGGGAAGATATGTGGGCAGCATCAGAAGGAGAGAATGTCACATTCCCTTCTCACATTCCAGGAAACAGGAATAAATATAAACATCTCTGATAACTGTCTTAGCAGAGAGAGAGCTGCATTTCTCTTGATTTCAAGAAGTCTTCCTGGCATTCTGTGCTGCTAAGATACTTATCTTATCAGACCACCCTCTTCACCCCAAAGCTTCCTTCAGCCTGAAAGTTTTGAGTGTTATGGTTTTTTTCAGGTACCTCAGGGAACACAGAAGCCAGGGAGAAATCAGTGGGTAACCCAACCACAGATCCCTGGAGCCTTGGGCTTACTGATCCCTAACTATCACTTCTGCCAGAAACGGAGGCAGGGCTCCAAGAATAATCTCGGAGGCAGGGGGCTGAGCTGGGATGGGAGCTGAGACGCTAGCTCAGAATTCAGCCTCAGCCCAGCCCTCGCGGGGAGAGGAAGCCTGCCCCCTCTGCCCTTGCTTCCCGTGGTCCAGTGGAGATTAACAAGGTTCGCTATGACTCACCCTGTGAGTCAGACCGGGGGAGAAAAACAAGCACGTCAAAGTCTGAGTTTCAGATGTGAAAAGATTCAGCAGCCTGATCTGTGACCAAAATTGTTGATTTGAAGAGCTGGAGAGAAAATTGCCAAGCTTTCTCTCCTTTCCTTGTCCAAGGGCTGAGCTTTCTGGAGACCAGCTGGGTAAAGGCCTGGCTGGAAGGAGAAAGAATGCGGAAAACCAACCTCCAGCCTCTCCAAACGGGAGGTACCGGGGAAGAAGACCCGCTCAGGCCTGGAGCTAGGGTGTGAAGGAGATGCTGTTTCTCTGGGCTCCTCACATCCCCCCCTTTCCTTTGGGCACTAACATCCCCATCCATTTCACTTGACTGTGTTCTTGATTTCTACCTCCCTAGTTCCATGGTCCTCAAACTTGGCTGTACCTTGGAATCTTCTGGAGAGATTAAGATATCCTGACGTTCGGCTCTGCCCCTGGGGCCCTGGCATGTGGATTTTTCCAAGCAACCTGGGTGATTCTAATGCACAGCCAAGCTTAAGCATCTTGCCCCTCAGCCAGTGCACAAACAGTCCATAAGAATTTGCATTCAGACCTTTTATCTATAAGAGTCTAATGGCATGCTCTGTTCTAAATTAAAGAATTTCATGCTTCGGAGAGATTCTTCCGTGGGCTGTGAAGTCTTCTTTTAAATTCTGTTGCATCAGATATCGGTACTAAAGATAAACGGGTTATGGTTGACTGAGGATATTTTAGGTCTGAAAGCAGAGTGAAACGCACAGGGCAGCTCACTACTCTCTAGCCTTCTTCTCTTAATTCTCATTCTTCCCCCTCCCTTGTTTCTTCCCCCAGACCCCCACCTGCCAGGGAACCAGAGCCCATTCTAACGGAGCCCTCTCTCCTTCCCTGAATGTCCCCTCAACATCTTGCTACTTGAGACCCAGAAGGAAGTCACAGTGAGATCTTCCACTAGAGACCTCAACCTCATGACCCAGAAAGTTCCTTCCACACCGTCCATTCTGCCAGGCATCAGATGCTCAAGGGCTTTCAGTTCTGAAGCAGCAGCAAGAGTCAGGGGACATGGCTATGTGGCACCTGGGTCCCTCAGGGGGGATAGCAGAGTAGCAGTTCTTCTCTTTTTTCAGGATCTCAGGACTCCTTGACATGCTTCAAAGGGAAGTTTTGTTGATGTGGGATCTATATCGATTGATATGACATTAGAAATGAAATAGCAAACACTGTTCAATAACATATAATAACATTTCAAATTAGTACATCTTATGAAAATAGCTATATTTTCTTTTTAAAAAATGTAGTGAGAAGAGTGGCATTGCTCTACTTTGGGCAAATCTCTTTTCTACCTGGCTTAACAGAAGGCTGGAGTCTCATACCTTCTCCTGTGTTCAGCCCGTTTCAATCTGCACATTATTCAGCAGCCTCTGGCAAACAACACTGGAAACTGATGCGAGAATAAGAGTGGAAAAGCAAACAATGTCTTCGTATTATGAAATTCATTTTGACCCTGTGGGTCCTCCAGATGTGTCTCAGGGACTCTCATGGGTATCTGGGCCAGTCCTATGAGAACTCATTGTAGACAATCATCTGTGATCAAGAAAGCTACTGCTGGGTGATGACTGAACAGTTCACAGGGCCAGGAATAAGCACTAACTTGGTACCTGAGGGTAGATCCCAGAGGACAGGAAAAAATAAAACAGAAATTGAATTAACAGAGTGCAAGCAATGGGTGTCAATGTCATGTATATGTCTTTTGTAGCAATTTCTAAATCTCTGTTGAACATACTCTTGTGCACATTAACTTGGGCACAGGGCCATGTTGAACAGCTAACACTGAGGATGAAGCTCTGAGATAGATGTTCTAGAAATCCTGCTGTCCCAGCCCTGCCACTGGCTATGTGAACTGATGGTAAGCAGTTTTGGTTTCGGTTTCCACCTCTAAATAGTTGATTTCCAAAAACCTCTTCTCATTTTAACATCCTTTGGTTATCTGTTGACAACTTTTTAAAAAGCTAGGGGAGGAAAAAAAAAAAAAAAAGCTAGGGGAGGGTCATGGCATTCTTGAAAAAATTTCAGCTGAATTAAACAAGTAAATAATTAGATGGTAGAAAAATAAGAAGGAAGTAAAACTGAACGTTTACCAAATTCTGGGTTGATAGTAACTTCCGAAAACTAAAAAGCATTTAGAAAGTGCAAAGCCTATTAAGAAGAAAGTAAAACTGACCCACAATATTTTGGTGTATTTCCTTCTGAGCATTCCTTTTCCAGATCGTACTACACACAGAATTTAATATTATGATTTCCTTAGGTAAACAGTTTTGCTAAATATTTAGGTAAAATTTGTTGTAATTTTCATTTAGATGCATAACATCCAACCATATGAATATACTATATTTTACTTAACAATTCCCTTATGTTTTGAGACCTGAGAAGTTGTATTAGTGTCATGAAATTATGGGTGATTTTGTTTCTATTTTGTTTTAATTTTTAAATTTGCTCTAGTGTGATTTGACATTATTCTTATCATCAAAAGTAACTTTAAGGCTTCCTAGGTGGTACTAGCAGTAAAGAACCCACCTACCAATGCAGGAGACATAAGAGACACAGGCTCTATCCCCAGGTCAGGAAGATCCCCTGGAGGAGGGCGTGGCAACCCATTCCAGTATTCTTGCCTGGAGAATCCCATGGACAGAGGAGCCCAGCAGGCTACAGCCCATGAGGTCTCAGGGTCCAACATGACTGAAGCGACTTGGCCCACAGGTGAGGGTGTATTTCCCTCCCCGCCACCCCGGGAGGTATAGTGATTGTTTATACAAGATATCATATTCTTTGAAGAGTCTGGTTTTTTTTTGCAGATTTTTCTTGACTCAACAGACTCTCGACTTCATAGGACTGCAATTGCAAAGGTGCGGCTAGAATTCCAGATAGAACGGTCAGCCAGCTTACCTGCCTGTGGTGACTCATGCTGCTTGCCCCTACTCAGATAATGGCTTGTCATTTCAGCCAGCACAGCCCCCGACTTGCAGCAACTTCACTGGAATTCACTTTTCCTGTTTTTTTGTGTGTTTTTTTTTTTAGGTGCTCCTCCTAGTTCCAGGAAGGTAACTCAGAAATCATCACCCTTTGCCTTTTCCCACAGCACCGTTAAACAGGGACGAGCAAGAAATGGCCAAGTTTGACTGGAGCCAGCCCAGGACAGAGAAATGTTCCTCTTGGCCACTCATCCCTGACAGCGCGGTCAGTGTCCCATGAATGTCACGTGGGCCTCTCTCCAGACCTGGGGATGAGCTGAGCTGCTGACAAGTGAAAATGTTATGGAGCAAAATGGCCGACACACTGAGATTTATCTGTTGACACACGGACAGGGAACACCCTGGGGAGGCCGAAGAAAGAGTTCTGTCTGCTGAACTGTGCCCACAGCCGCCTTCAGCCCAACAGCACCAGCTGCCAACACGCTGTGTCTCTGATTCCTTTTCCCTTTCTGCAGTTTTTGCAACCCCATAATTGCCTTGGTAGAACTTAGATGTTCTGACTGAAATGGTCTTCCCAATAATTCTAGTCTCTTCTAGTGAGAAATACTATACAAAAATTTGGGCTTCCCTGGTGGCTCAGTTGGTGAAGAATCCACCTGCCATGCATGAGACCCAGGTTCGATCCCTGGGTTGGGAAGATCCCCTGGAGGAGGGCAAGGCATCCCACTCCAGTATCCTTGCCTGGAGAATCCCATGGACAGAGGAGCCTGGCAAGCTGTAGTCCATGGGGTCGCAAAGGGTCAGAGACGACTGAGCGACTCAGCACATACATATATTTATGTCATGAAGTACCACCAACTGGATGGCTTAAGACAGTAAAAATCCACTGTTTCATGTTCTGGAGGCTGGAAGCCCAAAATCAAGGTGTCCGAAGGGCCTCTCTCCCTCGGAAGGAGACATTTTGGCTGTTCCTCACTCTGGAGATGTGAGTGTCCTGTGACTGGTGGTCGACTGTCTTCATATCATCGTCCCTCTCTGCATGCCTCTCTTTGTCCAAATGTCCCCTTTTCATAAGGACACCAGTCACACTGGATTAGGGCTCACCCTAATGACCTCAGTTTAATTCAATTAGCTCTGTAAAAGCCTGGTTTCCAAACAAGGTCACATTCTGAGGGACTAATGGGGTTAGGACTTCAATATATCTCTTCAGATACATAATTCAACACATACCAATACCTAAATCTCAGAACCAGAGTTGGAACTCAGAGCCGCTATGTGGCTTGCTCAGGCCCACATTTTTCTCAGAGGAATTAAGAGCTGGAATGTGTGGAGTTTCTCTGGAAGCCGATCTGCCTCACAATGGTAACAACTTGCAGCAGTAGGTTTAGCTCCAAATGAAGAGCACTTCTTAGCCAAGTATTTTGCTGGCTATTGCTAGTGTGGCCCAGTGCATGCTGCAGAATAAACCTGAGGGCTTAGCGTGTTTTTTTCTCACAGAGCTCTGGAACAGCAGGCTGACTTTTTCTCTCTGAGCCTGAGGAGAGGTGGGGTTTTTGGACAGGGCAAGCCCGTGACCACTCACCCTGCTAGGGAGACACCCCAGGCAGAGCCTCCTCTGCTCCAGGTCTCCAGCCCATGATGCAAAGACTCTCTGGGTTGAGGGAGTGACTGTGGCGGGGCTCCATGATGGCTGTGCTTGGCAAGATCAACCGTTCTCATACCTTGGAGAGTTCTCACCACGCCTCATGCAAGTGACTGGCTGGTGAACACAGCACTGCGTATCCAGCATCTACTTGAGTCTAAGTGAGTCTAACTAGCAACTGAAGGGGGCTTAACGTGAGATTAAGACAGCATTTCTGGGAGACTGGAAATCACTCATTTGAGATTCTGCTGTGATGTGAGCTCCACCAACCCACTGCTTCCTTCAGACTAGGACAAGCCAAATAAAATATTATTCCTTTTTATCTCTGCCCCCTTGATGCTATTTCTCACCAATTAAATCTTTATATAATGTGTTTATATATTTATTTATATGCTGTATAAATATTAATATGTGTTAACTGTATATATGTTATAGGTACATACAATGGGGCTGTTATTATATGTATAAATATATAAACTCATAGTTATGTTAAACTATTATATAATGTGCCTATTAACATAGATTTATGATTACTTTTTGTGCATTTTCATTTATTTATTTGTTTTTGGCTTATAAACATCAGAACTTTATTCTTATGATCTGGAGGCTGGAAGTTGGAGGTCAGGGTGCCAGCATGGTAGGGTTCTAGTGAAGGCTTTTTTTCAGGTTGCAGACTGCCAATGTCTCCTCATATCCTCACATGGTGAAGGGTCAGGGACCTTTCTTGGGCCTCTTTCATTATATTTTGTTTAAACTTTGTAGTTGGAGGGTAATTGTTCATAATGTTGTGCTGGTTTCTGCAGTACAACAATGTGAATCAGCCATAAGTATGTATATACCCCATCCCTCTTGATCCTCCCTCTCACCACTTCCCCATCCCACCTCTCTAGGTCATTGAGCGGGTGAGTGAGTGAAGTTGCTCAGTCGTGTCCGACTCTGCGACCCCGTGGACTGTAGCCCCCCAGGCTCCTCCATGCATGGGATTCTCCAGGCAAGAATACTGGAGTGGCTTGCCATTTCCTTCTCCAGGGGATCTTTCTGACCCAGGGATCGAACCCAGGTCTCCCGCATTGCAGGCAGACGCTTTACCATCTGAACTGAAGGGTTTAGAGGCCATCAAATGGACATGACCTATAAAGGCAATTTTGATGGTTTTACATAGAAATGACCTCTAATGGACGAGAGCACAAATGGGAACTATTTGAGATATATTTCTATGTAAAATGTAGTTTGCACATAATTCAGCATTTTAAATGAGCACTCTGCAACCGAGACCAAATATCAATCATCTCTTGAGGTTCTCTACTATGTACCAACATCAAACCTACATAGGAACAAATGTTACTCCTGCTTTTCTCTTCTATATCAAATGTCCTGAAGCCTTTGTATCTCTCTGGAGTGAGGCCATGTTTCTGAAGGCACGTTCCAGTATAAACATCATGGATGGGGTAGAGAAGGAACCGGTCAGTTACATGGCCAGGTGGCCGGAGTAGAGGAATCCTCTTCCTCCTGCATAAGGTGGGTAGATGCCAGTGTAAACAACTTCCGGGATGTAGTACTTGAGTTTCTTATCCCGATGAGGTCCAGCATTATTACAGAACACCAAGCTGAGCATGCTGTGATATACAGCAGGTTCCACCAGATCCCTATTATATTTTACACACGGTGGTCTGTATATGTCAATGCTACTCAATTCGCCCCACCCTCTGCTTCTCCTCTCGTGTCCACAAGTCCCTTCTCTACGTCTGTGTCTCTATTCCTTCCCTGCAAATAGGTACATCAGTACCATTTTTCTAGATTCCATTTTTGTTATCCTCTTTCCGAATTACTTCACTCTGTATAACAGGCTCCAGGTTCGTTCACCTCAGTTCAACTAACTCAAATTTGTTCCTTTTTACCGCTGAGTAATATTCCACTGTATATATGTACCACACCTTCTTTACCCATTCATCTGTCAGTGGATATCTAGGTTGCTTCCATGCATTTTCCTTTAAATCTGTAATATTTAACTATATTATTCTGCTGTTTTAGAAAGTAATTCCTGCTCCAGACAGAAAATGTGAGAAGTCACTATTCTTCATTTCCATGAGATGATATCTATTATTATATAGATATTATATTATATAGATATAAATATTACCTATTTAAGAATAGATAATATCTATTATTAAATATTAAAAAAATGTGAGTAGTAGCATAAAATAAAACAAGGAAGGGACTCTGATATTCATTGATGCCTCCTAAACACCCAGGCACCATCCCAGGAAACTGCTACTGAATTTTGTCCTTCCACAGCTCCTGCAAGCTGTGTGTATTATATCCATTCTCTGGATGAGGAAATGGAATCTCAGAGGAGGTCAGCTGCCAGCCTGCCTCCACACACACTGTGGTCTTTCCAGATCCAGTTCTAAGCACACCTCTTCTCAGAAATCTTCTCTGGTGAACCCTTTCTGTTTACCTTTCCCAGGACATCTTTGTCCTCTTATGCATCATTCCCCACGTCTAGTGTACCATTTAAATGTGTGATTTTTAAAAACTTCTATTTTAATACATTGATTCATATCCCCACCTCTACTGAAAGTTTCCAAGTGTGAGGATACAGCATTTACTCTACAATGTTATGAATATAGCGAGATTATTAAATAAATATTGAAACACTGACGAGCTGACTCCTCAAGAGATGTTTATCTTGGAGCATGTGCATCAGGTTTCTCTGGACTGGGCTTGAGGGTTCAGAGGCAGTAAATGAAGGCATTTCTTGCCCTTTCTGGTCATAGACTTCCTTCCCCAATAACAGGCTTGATTTGCCAAACTTTGGGGAAGAAAGCTCTATTTCACAAGGAAGTGATAGTGGTCTGGAGGCATGTGAAGCCTTCTTAAATAAAGAGGTAACAGCAGCCATCCTGGGAATTTTCACTGTGCTCAGAAAGGACAGGGGAACGGAGTGGGACTTCTCTGCCGCAGAAGTCCCAGCATTCTGGGAGGCTGTGAGCTGGCTTCCGGTCCCTCCCATATCTCCTCACCAGCTGTGCAGGGGGCAACAGTGCACACCTGCTCCTCCGTGCACAGGGAGCAACTGGGAGGCAGGGCTGCACGCAATTCACCCCTGTGTCCCCAGTGCCTGGGAAGTGCCCGGCACGCAGTAGGTGTTCAATACATGCTTGATGAATAAAGGAAAAATGGGACTTCTCTGGTGGCGCAGTGAATAAGACTCTGCCTGCCAATGCAGGGGACATGGATTCGATCCCTGGCCCAGGAAGAAGCCCACATACCACAGAGCGACTAAGCCCACATGCCACAACTACTTAGCCTGAGCTCTAGAGCCCAAGAGCTGCAACTCCCGAAGCCCACACGCCCTGAAGCCTGTGCGTCACAGCAAGAGAAGCCACCACGATGAGAAGCCCACATGCCGCAACTAGAGAAAGCCCGTGTGCAGCAAAGAAGACCTGGTGTGGTCAAAAATAAAAATAAATAAGTGATTTTAAAGATGAATGAGCTGGGTTTTTACAAATTCCTTGCAAAATATTGCACCTAAGTCTTGTCTATTGCCCATAGGATTGCCTATTTATTGTGTGAATCCTTACCTGTCTGAGTCTCTGATTTCATCTCCAGGCCTGTGTTAATTTGCTCGGCTAGTCCAACCCTCAGGCGTGCCAACTATGGGAACTCTAGATCTGGAGAAAGGCATAGAGCACTTCTCTAGTGGAAATTCATTTGCTCGGTTATTTTGGTATGAACTTCCTTTCAAGCCTGATTTGGTAGGTACTAATATGCCTGATTCTGGGAAAGACTGAAGGTGGGAGGAAAAGGGGACAACAGAGGATGAGATAGTTGGATGGGATCACCAACTTCATGGACATGAGTTTGAGTAAGCTCCGGGAGTTGGTGATGGACAGGAAAGCCTGGCATGTTGCAGTCCATGGGGTTGCAAAGAGTCAGACATGACTGAGCGACTGAACTGAATTGAATATGCATTTGTTGAGTGAACTGATGTATAATGGCAGAATTATCCATTAGAAGCCCCTATATTTGAAAGTGTGCAGTGGCTGAGAAAAAGGTCAGAGTACAAAACAAAAAATGAACACCTCCAACCCACATCCTTCCTTTGGTCAATATCCAAAGAAGAATATGAAAAACTGCAAACTTTCCCCTACTCGTAAGCCTATTATTCCTCTATCCCAACCACTCCCAGGAAGACAAAAATCAAAGAGCTGGAATTTGTCAACCCTTCAATGCTTCACTTGTTTCCCATCTGTTTCCTCCACATATCTGAGTCCGTGTATGTGTGTGTGTGTGTGTGCGTGCACTAAGTCATGTCTGACTCTTTGTGACCCCATGGATTGTAGCCTGCCAGGCTCCATGGAATTTTCCAGGCAAGAATACTGGAGTGAAGTGCCTTTCCTTCTCCAGGGGATCTTCCTGACACGGGGATTGAACCCCAGTTTCTTGTGTTTCCTGCATTGGCAGGCTGACTCTTTACCACTGCCCTACCTGGGAAGCCCTTGGACTGTTTCAAATATCTGTTTCTCAACCCCAGAGGTGAGGGACAGGTCAGATAAAGTAAATATAACTTCCTCCTTTCATGTGGCATCTGTCTCACCACTGGATACAGTTGATTTACCTGTACTAAAAGGCACAGTAACCAGAAAAGAGGATTACAGTACATTCAGAGGCAATCAAGGGAGGAAAATAAGCCTAGTGCCAAGAGGGTATTAAATAGCAGAGCTATCCGTAAGACGAGAACAAGCTTAGAGAGAAAAAAGAAAAAACAAATCTTCTAGGACAATCCCTGTTATTTCATAAATCTAGAATTTTGTCAGAAGCTTTAGAATTGATTTTCTATTTTAGGTAACTTAACATGTTGTTTATACTTTTGTCCAGGGCATCCCTGAAAGATTGTTTTTTATTGACAAAGTCATTCTTCCTTGAAGCAATCTAAGCAATGGAAAAAACATATTCTTAATTCCTTCTCTGCATACATACTGGGTGTGGGTCTGTGGGTGGGTGAGTGTGGGGGAGTTGTATAAAGCCAAAGGAAATGGGGAGTTTCTTTGAATATAAATCGGACTTGAAAATCTGGGGAAGACATTATCTCTTTGTGTCGAACAAATGTGCATTTGTCATGTAACATAATGGCATCTTTCTGCATGAATTTTAAAGATTAACATGAGACGTCACATAATTGTCACACCAGTAGCAGCTGCTTCAGATCAGCAGATTTTCCTTTTCTCCCAAATCCTAGGGGGTCCCCTCTGCTACTAAGCCTATTGACAAAGAGTTTGCCAAGAATACTCAGCCATGTGTATTGATATACGCTCAAGACTTTACTTTGCAATCCTCATCCTCTGTAATTATCATTTTTATTGTGGAATTTCAAAGGGATTCTTACCACTACTCCCATACTGTTTTTTCCCACTATTTCTCTCTTCTGGCCAAATCTGAAGGCCTATGACTCTGCTGGTCATCAAGGAAAGTTAATCAAATAAAGCAATAAAATCAAGTGTGTGGAGCATGACTCATTCCTCCTTCCAATCTCCCAGTTTTCATACCACTCCCCAAAGGACGACATTTTCTGTAGTGAGTCATGGATGGTAGGTCTGAGAAATGACTCTGGCCCAGCCTTGGGTGAGGCTGGAGAAATCAGAAGAATGGACCTTAAGTGGGTGGTGGTGGGAATTGGAAAAAGATCAAAATTCAGTCTGTAATATCTTTGTGAAAGATTCATAAAAAAAGGTGAACTAAAACTACCTAGAAAAATTGAGGATGATTCATACCGTATGAATGTGAAGAACTGGGAAGTTCTCCTTCCCCTTTTCTGCCTTGGCAAAGATTGTGTAAAGTGAAAACTCAAGCTTAAGTGTGGAGGCGGAGTGACTTGTTGAAAAGATCTCAGCTTTGGAGGTAGACAGATATGAGTTCAAAGCCTGCTTGTGCCACTTAAAAGCTGTGACCAGGGCAAGTTACTCAGTCTCTCTGATCATTCATATCTTCATCTGTAAAGCAGGGATAACTTATTATCTTTAGAGGAGGGTTAAAGACAGTAGATGCAAACTGTCTGACACCTAATGTAATATTCCTTAGTTTACTTTGTATTAGTCATCTATTTCTGTGTAACAAATTGCCCCAAACATAATGGCTTCAAACAACAAACATTTCTTATCTCATAGTTTCTATGGATTAGGAAGCTGGGTCCACTTTGGCTGGGTGGCTCTGGCTCAGGGTCTCTTTAAGATTGCAGTGAAAGTGTTGATTAGGGCTGAGGTCTCATCTGAAGGTTCAATTGAAGGAGGGTCTGCTTTTATGCTCGTTCACATATCATTGGTGAATCTCGGTTTCTCACCGGCTATTGGCCAGAGACACGAGTTCCTTCCCAAATGAACCTCTCTACGAGGTATCTTATAACACGGCAACTTATAACACTTGAGTTTATAACTTGTCATCCTTCAGAATGACAGGCGAGAGAGAGAGAGAGAAGGTGTGAAAAACAAAGCAATGGTCTTTTTGTAACTAGTCTTAAAAGTGACAGCTCATTATTCTGTCACAATATGCAGCCCACAATCAAAAGGAAGGAATTTATATACCAGCATGAATGCCAGGATGAGGGAATCATTAGGGCTTATCTTTGAGGCTCCTACTAAATTCTTGCATTTAACAGATATTTATTGAGAGTCTATTGTTGATCAGACATGGTCTTAGGTGGTAAAACATAAAAGTGAGCAAAATGAGACATGGTACCTACTCCCATGCACTTACAAAAGAGGACACAGGCATGAATTTATGTAAAATTACAACTTGTGGTGCTAAGAAAGCACATACCATGGGACTCGGCCTAGTCAGCAGTCAGTAAAACCTTCCTGAGAAAGTGACACATTGAGACAAGATCTTATGATTTTCCAGAAAAATCACTCCAGAAAGAGAAAAGCATGTGCAAATGCCCCAATTTGGTAAGAAATTCTTAAGATACTAATTCCCAATTAATAATATTAATTAATTATCAACCTGGAAAGATATTTACTCAAAGTACCTGTTTAATTTCAAAACTGGCTTGCAACTCAACATTAAAAAAACAAAGATTATGGCATCCAATCCCATCACTTCATGGCAAATAGATGGGGAAAAGGTGGAAACAGTGACAGATTCTATTTGCTTGGGCTCTAAAATTTCTGCAGACAGTGATTGCACCCATGAAATAAAAAGACACTTGCTTTTTGGAAGGAAAACTATGACAAACCTAGACAGCTTATTAAAAAGCAGAGACATCACTTGGCCAACAAAGGTCTGCATAGTCAAAGCTATGGCTTTTCCAGTAGTTATGTACGGATGTGAGAGTTCGATCATAAAGAATACTGAGCACGAAAGAACTGATGCTTTTGAATTGTGGTGCTGGAGAAGACTCTTGGGAGTCCCTTGGACTGTAAGGAGATCCAACCAGTCAGTCCTAAAGGAAATCAACCCTGAATGTTCATTGGAAGGACTGATGCTGAAGCTGAAGCTCCTATACTTTGGCCACCTGATGTGAAGAGCTAACTCACTGGAAAAGACCCTGCTGCTGGGAAAGATTGATGGCAGGAGGAGAAAGGGAGTGGCAGAGGATGAGGTGGTTGGATGGCAATACCAACTCAATGGACATGAGTTTGAGCAAACTCTGGGAGATAGTGAAGGACAGGAAAGCCTGCCATACTGCAGTCCATGGAGTTGCAGAGTCAGACACGACTGAGCAGCTGAACGACAACAACCTGCTTAATTTCATTTCAATCGACTGCAAAGCAACTCAGAGGGGCATTTTGTTTTCTGACTTTCTTCAAGGGCTGTGGATACAACTCAGAAGAGAGAGCGCTTGGGCAGTGCCTCTCCAACTTTAATGGCCATTTGAGCCTTGTTGGATCTGATTAAAATGCAGATTCTGATTTGGGAGATCCCAGGTTTGGTATGCAATTTGCAGTCTCTGGAGCCAGAGATTCAGAATCACTTGGGCATTTGATGGAAATGTAGGATCCCAGAACCCAGACCAAAGCACTAGAGCAGGTGAGGACATGAATGCCTTGGAGAGCCTGGGATCCACCCCCAAATGCTGCTTCAGGTGGTTTGGGTGGGACTCAAGCACTGGCATTTCTAACAAGCTCCCAGGAATGCTGCTGCCACCCCTGTGCTTTGAATACTCCTGCTCTAGATTCTTAGAGCTCAAATTGTTACCCAGAACATTCCAGAAAGGGTCCTGAATGGTGACTCCTGCCAGGGTAAATCTCAAGCAAAGGTCTCCTCTGCTGGAAGAGAGAAAGGGCTCATCCTTTTTCCTCTCTGGGTGAATCACTGATGGAGGGAGTAGGGAGGAGCTAGACGATGCCTGCATCTTGGTGATGCTCTGGGTATATAAATCATGTATTTCTTTTAGGAAGCCTCAGGGACCACAAGGATCATCTGTGAGTTAGTAACTGAAGCACATTTTTATTATTACAATTGCATTCCTTGAAGATACATGTTTAACCTGAGTAATAATTTTCATTTCTTGGAATACCTACATGTCCATGAGGACATAGGCTATGTGATGTTGAGGTCAGAGAACTAGACCATCTTAATCAAGTGATCATAACTTGATTAAGCACCAGTATTGCTAAAGTGAGGTACCACCCAAAAGTAGTCAACGTGAGGGCCTCAGCATCAGTTCTCAGATATTCCAGCCAAAGAAGCATGACCTGAATCTCATTGTGAGGGACTAACTCCCTTCTCCAACAGTGAGAGCACATCTAAGGACATTCTACAACATAACCAGTTGAAAATCTCCAAAGGGTCAAGGTCATGAAGACAGGGAAAGCCCAAGGAACTGCTCCAGGCTGAAGGAGTCTTGAGACATGACAATGAAATGCAACATGTGATCCTGGACTGTGTCCTTTTTGTTTTAAATGACATGATGGGAAAATTAGAAAAATGTGAATGAGGTGTGAAGGTTAGACTGGTAACACACCCATGTGCATTCTGACTTCGGGATTATATTGTGGTTCTGGAGGAAAATGCCCTGTGCACAGAAATACACTAGAGCTCAGAGTTGATGGAAGATTGTGTTGACAACTTATTCAAGTGGTTTGGGGGGGAAAGTTCTTTCTTCTGTGTCTGCAATTTTTCTTTAACTTTGAGGATTGTTTCAAAAAGCAAACGGGCTACAACCCCCAAAATCCAAACAAAATAACGACGTGCGTCCATGTGTCCTGAGAGACATGAGCAATTTACAAAGGGCAGGTGGGATGACATTGTCCCCTGCTCCTCCATCTGCTGTTTGTTCCGTGTAAAGCCATCATCGCATCCTTCCATCTCTACTTGCAGACTCTTTCCGGGCTCTCTTCTTGTATCACTTTCAATATCACCGCCCGTGTCAGGGGCTCATTACTACACAGCAGAACCAGACAGCAGCCTCCAAGCTGCTCTTCCTACTCCTTCCCATGTCAACTTCTTATCCTTTCTGCCCACCCTGCCCCCAACCTCTTAATGTCTTCCCCTGCTGCTGACAGAGAGGTTTTTCTAAAACCTAGTCCTGCTTATGTCATTGTCCTGCTTAAAATTCTGAAGTCCTCCCCGCCGCCCCCCCGCCATTTCCTGTAGATGAAGTCCCACTTCCTTTCACATCCCAATTCTGGCTGTAGCCTGTCCATCAGTTTCTTCTAATTCTGTTCCCTCCTTTCCTTGTGGCCTGAAAAATTCACCATCCCACAAACCCTTCCTGCCTCCATGTCTCAACGATAGCACGCCCTTGGTTCTCTCTGGAAAACTCCAGCTCATTTTTCAGGATCCAGCTCAGGGGGTCACCATCTCTGTGAAGCCTTCCCTGATCCCCACCACCCTACTCCAAGCAAAGATAACAATCCCATCCGTTCTGTGCCAATAATTCTTTGTATAATTGTTCTCATGGCAACTATCATTGTTAGGGAACTGTTTGCTTTGTTATATGAGTCCCTCCTCAGATTGTGAGCTCCTTGAGGGCAGAGATTGTGTCTTAATGTGGCTGTCACCAGCTCATTACCTGGCACTTCGTTGGGATTCAGTAAATGCCTGGTGGGCCACAGAGCCAACTGCTGCAGGGGGTGCCTGCTATTCGGATGCTCATCAGGCACTGGGTGGCATTGATGTTGAAACTCCTCCCCGTTCTGGACAGAAGAGCCTGCAGTCCAGTGGAGGTGGCAGCGTGGGTGGGAGAGGCATGAGATGCGACGGGTCTTGCCCACGCACAGTTGCGGTTAAGTAAGAAATTCTGCTCCCCAACACCCAGGTTTAGTTTCTTTTCTTCTCTGGGCAGTTCTGAAGCACCAAAAAACAGCATGTTCTTTGTCTATCTTTCCCCCCATTAAGGATGACGTTGATAAAGTCTCCTCCAGTCCCCCAGCCTCTGCAGAGTAGGGGGAGCCTGTCCAGCGGGGGCCCCAGCTAGGCAGCCAGAGTGTGCAGACGTGGTTATGGCAGGGGGCGGAGTTGGGGGGTGGGTGGGCACTACTTATCTCTGTCTGTGGGAAATGCCAGCAAACAGAATGGCAGAGGCCAGAGGCTGGGTAGGAAGCCAAGGTCCAAAATGTGGATAGGAGAGCCGAGTGCTGCATCAAGCCCGGTGGGAACACCAGCACAAGAGCCCAGGGTCCAGAGGGAGAGCCATGAGGCTGAGCATCAGCAGGGTGGAGGGAAGGGGCACCTCCCTTCCCTTTAGTTGGCCTCAGAGGGAGCTGGCACCAGCCTGGCATTTGAGGACTAACAGGGGTGGGGATATAAGGGTGGGTTAGTGGATTTGCATAAAGAATCCGGAGTGAGTCAGACGACAATTAACCGTAAGTGATCACAAAGGCTTCTCAAGTTATCACGAATATGATAATACTCCTCTGTCAAAGCTTCGTTGCTTTTCATGGCATTTCAGTTAGCGGAGAGATGACTCTCTGGGGGAGAAACCTAATGTCATTCTCAGGCTGTGCTAATCATGAGTCTGGGGAGCTGGATGAGAAAATCTGGCTGAGCCCTGCAAATCAAGCCAGGAACAGAGCCCCCAAGGCATCAAGTCAGTCTGGCTGAGGACCACTGAGAGCTACCGCGAAAAGTCAAATGAATTTCAAAGTTTTTCAGATATAAATGCATGCAGTTCAGGTATATCTGTCTTTAAGCTAGTCCAGAAGAAATCAGTGAATGAGTCATTCCATTTGCCAAAAAAAAAAAAAAGATTCACAATAGAAAGTTCTTTTATAGAGCAAGCTGCCCACATGTATTTAAAAAGAGCCGGGAGTTGGGAAAACTGTAATAAGGACACAAATGACTAGAAGCACATCTATAGAAGTCGATTACCCCCTCCCACACATCCAGGAAAAAGAGGCAAGCCAATCTCACAAAAATCAAACAAGTCTACGATTGAAACTCATGGAGTTAGAGAAGCATTGATTCCAAGCCTGTGATTCAAGAGTACGATTTGACATTTTTTTTTAAAAAAAGTCTTCAGTTTTTCATTAATTCAATATTTACTGAGCACCAACTACATTGCTTGGCATGGAACATAAAATGGTGAACAAAGCAGAGATGATCCTTACTCTCATCAAATGTTATTCTAGTAAGAAAGACCAGACAAAATAGAAATAAATAGTCAAGTGATTTAAAAGGTAGCCAATTATGATAACCGCTTTGTAGGTTATCATACAAGTCGGGGAGGCTGAGTGTTGGGGAAGTGGTTTGGAGGACAGGTTTACTTTAGATGAATGGCTGAGAGGGAATCTCTGGAGGAAATATTTTAGTTGAAACAAAGTTGCTGGAAGAGTCAGCCTGCGATTCAGGAGTAAGTTCTCTGCAGCAGGAGCAGCATGTGCAAAGGCCTGAGATCAAAGAAAGGCCTAGAGGGTTTGGAGAACAAAAAGGAAAACAGAAGGCAGTGTGTCTGGAGCTTAGTGATGGAGAGGCGTCATGAAGAAGAAGAAAGTGAGTCGATGGACGAGAGAACTGGGCAGGACGATGGGGTCCACTGTAAGGATAGCAGGAAGCCACGGAAGAAGAATTTTAAGCTAGTGAATGTTATGTTGAAGTTTACATTTGAGCAGATTCCTCTTAATGGTAGCAGAGTCGACTGGGTGCTGGAGACCACTTGCATACTGGACCAGTTGTCCAGGGAAGCAACACTGATGGCAGGGTCAAGGTGTCAGCAGGCAAGATGGAGACACGCGGACGAACTCGAGATATGCTTTGGAAACAGAATCGACGAAGTCCGCATTGGGTTAGTGTGAGCTTCAGGTAAAGGAAAAGCCAAGAATGACTTCTAGGCTCCTGGATGAGCTCCTGGAAGGTGCTGCTTCCTGAGATGGGGAAGATGTGCAAGAACAACAGCTTTGGGAATTGTAAGTACAGGGAAAGCCAACCACTCAGATTAGGTGTTAGATGTTAGATGTCTCTATGACCTGAAGGTTGGGCTGTCAGATTGACAGGTGGATATATAGAGGCGAAGTCAGCTCTGAAGAAATTTTTAAAATCCATGTATATAACCAAACAGATGGTGATCAAGCACCTCAGGGCAATTCACTTATTCTTCAAGTGTTTGAGCATCTTTCTCAAGACACTCTTAGATGTGACACCTCTACTGCATTGCGAATTACCGTGTTTACTGCTTGCAAGGTGTCTTATCCTGCTGCTGCTAAGTCGCTTCAGTCGTGTCCGACTCTGTGCGACCCCATAGATGGCAGCCCACCAGGCTCCCCCGTCCCTGGGATTCTCCAGGCAAGAACACTGGAGTGGGTTGCCATTTCCTTCTCCAACTCCAGGAAAGTGAAAAGTGAAAGAGAAGTCGCTCAGTCGTGTCCGACTCCTAGCGACCCCATGGACTGCAGCCCACCAGGCTCCACCATCCATGGGATTTTCCAGGCAAGAGTACTGGAGTGGGGTGCCATTGCCTTCTCCTGTCTTATCCTAGAAACTATAAATTGGTTAGCAATGACTGAATAGAAGTGGTGAGTCCTCTGCTCAACGTTATTTAATCTCCACAAATTTAGAAAGGGTGGATTAGTGAATGGAAGCTGTGGCACAGACAGCAGTGGAATGCAGCCTACTGACTGCAGAGTCATGCTCCTGCCCTCATGGGCTCCTCTCCTCTCAGTAAAAATCTCTTACCTATTCCTCATTGGAGAGCAATTCCTACTGTACTATAACAGTGTTGGATCTCCCAGGGGCGCAGTGGTAAAGAGTCCACCTGCCAATGCAGGAGACACAAGAGACGTGGGTTCAGTCTCTGGGTTGGGAAGATCCCAACCAGAGTAGGAAACAGCAATCCACTCTAGTATTTTTGCCTGGAAAAATTCATGGATATAGTAGCCTGGTGGGCTATAGTCAATGGGGTTGCAAAGAGTCAGACATGACTGAGTGACTGAGCGAACACACACACATATCAGTGTTGGTCTGAAGGTGGGTGGCCCCAAAATATACCTCATAGCATATGGATTATTTTGAATTAAAGTTACTTAAGAAACAGTCAGTGCAGAAGGAGCACTCTGACTCTCCTTTCTGTTTCTCTGAAAGCAGGAAATAAATCTTGTGAGAAACGTGCACTCCCTGAATCTGGCAGTAGAAAGACACCCTTATCACTAGAAATAGGGAATTCGAGCCAAGAAGCCTGTATAAACAAACCTTGTGATTTCCTTAATTGACTGCCTCAAGCCCAAACTCTGTTTAAATTCTTCACTAATTGAACACCCAAAACCTAAGTTTCTTTGTCCTGTCAGTTCTTCACAAATTTATTATTTCTCTGTCTAAAAAATATAAAAGCCGCCTGCTTTGGCCACTTTTTAGTTTCCATTTCTATAAGATCCCTATGCACATGAATTAAAATTTGTTTCTTTTTCTCCTGTTAATCCATCTTTTGTCAGTTTTATTACTAGTCCAGCTACAAGAACTCAAGAGAGGTAGAAGGGGAAATTCCCCCTCCTTGACAATAGTATATAGCTGTAAGAGTTGGAACTTCAGGCAAATCACTGAATTCCTCCAAGCCTCCTTTTCTTCAACTATTATGATCGTTAATTTTATACATCAAAGTGGCTGAGCCACGTTGCCCAGATATTTGGTCAAATACTATTCTGGATGGTTCAGTGACACTGTTTTGGAAGAGATTACCATTTAAATCAGTGGGTGTTGAGTACAGCAGATAGCCCTCCATAACGTGGGTGGGCCTCATCCAATTAGTTGAAGGCCTGAATGGAACAAGACAGACTGCCCCAAGGAAGAAAATATTCTGCAGCAGACAATCTGAATTGCAGCACGGACTCTTCCTGGGTCTCTGGCCAGTCTGCACATCTTATAAAAATTGGTGTTGCTGGTGTTCAAAACTGGGTGAGCCAATTCCTTAAAATGAATCTCTTTCTATATGATATACAGTTGACCCTTGAACTATGTGAGGGTTAGGGGTATTGACACCCTGCACAGTTGAAAATCCACTTGTAACTTTGGACTCCTCCTAAATTAACTATTGCAAGCCTACTGTTGATCAGAAGCCTTACTGATAACATAAACAGTTGATTAACACATATTTTGAATGTTACATGTATCATATACTATATTCTTTACAATAAAGTAAGCTAGTGAAAAGAAAATGTTGTTAGGAAAATCATAAGGAAGAGAAAATATAGTACTATACTGTATTTAATAATACCATTCATTTACATCTGTTTACAACATGAATCATTGGTCAATACCTAAATAATATTGTCTTAAATGATACAAAACATAGATATAGATCATCCATCTGTATTTTTACCTATCTATCTATCTACACACAAAAAGCACTCAGGAAAAAACAATTGCTCTTGAAGGATCCATAATTAGACTGACAGCTAACTTCTCAACAGCAGTAACAGAAGTCTGTAAACAATGGAGTGGCTTCTTCAGCGAGCTGAAAGACAGTAGCTGCCAATGTAGAATTCTGTTCAAGATGAAAACTGTCTTTCTTGAACGAGGACAAAGATAAAGACACTTCCAAAAACAAAGTGAAAAGGGTTTGCCACCGGCAGTACTGCTCTAAAGAAACCACTAAAGGAGGAACTTTTAGGGGGAAAGACAGTGATCTTAATGGGAAGGTTTAAGATTGCAAGAAGGAATTAAATGTCAACAAGACACATAGATGTTTTTTTCCTGAGAAAATGTAGTCAATAAATGCCTGAGAAGATATTCAACATCACTGGAGATCAGGGAGGTAAAAATCAAGACCACAATGACCCATCCAATTTTCAAAAATCAGAATGTGTTGGACAATACCAAGTGTCAAAGGAGATGTGAATCCATGGGCTTTCTTTTACATTGCTGATAGGGCTGTCAACTGGAAAACAGGCTTTATCTCCTAAGTTAACTGATTTTATTATCCAACAATGCATCCTCAGCTTATATTGAGAAATTCGTTGCACATATACAGGAGACAGGTATAAACAATGCTCACAGAAGCATGATTTGGTAAAAACATGAAAACAATCCCAAATGCCATCAACAGAACAGATGAATAAACTGTAATATAGTCAGAGAGACAGATATTATGTAGCAGTCAAAACAAATGAACTATAGTAATATACAGCTAATTGGACAGTTAGGTTTCAAAAGATTACATGAAGAATGACATTCTTTTATCAACACCATTATGGCTGGCTTATAAGTGGGAAAAACTTGCAGCAATCATGCACATTCTTTCTGAGGAGAATCTGGCTCAGCATCTTTTGAGAGAGAGAGCAAGGGAAGGTGCTGACTTTATTTTGGACCATGGAGAAAAGATGTATATGTGTAGATGCTTAATATTACATGAATATATTATATTGCATTATAATATATTATATTGCATTATATTGCATCAATATTTAGCACCTGGATAGCTGTACATAACTGAGTTGGTATATTGGATGTTGTGGTTACCAGCCCCAAACCCCCTTCAGGATCAGGACACTTATGTTCCCAGCTTCTATGAATGTGGGGTGCTGTGGTTTACAGCTGAGTCCCTTCCCAAGAACTGTCCTCTGCATAGGTCTTGCTGCCCCTTCCTTGAGGGTCAAAATGTAGGATTCAAATGGCCAGAGCTCTTATTTCAATGTAAGATACCTCAAGGGCCATTTGGGCTTTCTTAGTAGATCAGCTGGTAAAGAATCTGCCTGCAGTGCAGGAGACCCTGGTTAGATCCCTGAGTCGGGGAGATCCCCTGGAGAACGGATATGCTACCCACTCCAGTATTCTTGCCTGGAGAATTCCATGGACAGAGAAGCCTAGCAGGCTACAGTCCATGGGGTTGCAAAGAGTCAGACACGACTGAGCGAGCTTCACAAGGGCCATTCAAGTTTCAAAGTCCCTCATGGATCAGCTGATGCTCTTCTCACAATAGCATTACATTTCAACTTCCCCTCTGCCCAATCTTGCTTCCTCACTTCCTCACAGGTATTGCTGAGACACCTGTTCTCCCTTAAGACCCCATGGGTCCAGCATCAACTGAGTGTTCTGCTAAGCACCTAGAGTTAAGGGGACCCCAACAGGTTATGTGGGAAGTCCTCTGTATGACCCGCCCCAGCACACAAGTCTCCCCAAAGGCACAAGTCTTGGGAACCTCCTGACCACCACAATACTGACCAGCTGGCTACAAACTGGGGCTTCCCATGACCTCCTTGGGTTTGATAATTCACTAGGATTCACAGAACTCAGGAAATCACTCTACTTAATTATTATAGTTTTATTACAAAAGATACACACAGGAAAACCAGCCAAATGAAGAGATGAATAGGGTAAGGTTTGGAAGGTAAGACAGTTTCTATGCCCTCTCCTCACTCCACTGAGCTTTTAGAAGACTCCAGAGTTTTTAGGAAGTTTCCTTATATAGGTGTGATTGGTCAAACTATTGGGCACATGATTAAACTCATTCTCCAGCCTCCCTTCCCTCCTGTCAGTCTGGCTGGCTCAAAAACCCAGCCCTTTAATCACACATTTGGTCTTTCTCTTAACCAGCCCTTATCCAGTCCGCATCCTGAAACTCTAGGGCCCCATCCTGACTCACTTCGTTAGCATAACAAAGACACTCCTATCGCTCCGGAAATTCCAAGGGTTTTTGAAGCTCTATGCCAGGAACCTGGGACAAAGACCAGGCAAATTTATATAACTCCTTAAAAACAATACTGCAGGGAAACAGACAAAACACACACGCGCACACACACACACTCTTGCACACTCTAAAATCTCTGTCTTAGAGGCTGTTTCCAGGAAACCTGAGCTAAGAGTTTTTTTGCCAGGGGTGGTTGTAGGACAAGCAAGTGCTCTTTCAGTTCCCATTGTGCTACCATTCAAGGAGAAATGAGGAACCAGAAGCAGAGGATATTAAGGAGAGGTGGCAAAAATACACAGAAGAACTATACAAAAGAGATCTTCATGACTCAGATAACCATGATGGTGTGATCAGTCACCTAGAGCCAGACATCCTGGAGTGCAAAGTCAAGTGGGCCTTAGGAAGCATCATTACGAACAAAGCTGGTGGAGGTGATGGAATTCCAGTTGAGCTATCTCAAATCCTAAAAGATGATGCTGTGAAAGTGCTGCACTC
This sequence comes from Bos taurus, assembly GCF_002263795.3. NCBI lineage: Eukaryota > Metazoa > Chordata > Mammalia > Artiodactyla > Bovidae > Bos > Bos taurus. The sequence continues at coordinate 25,972,059 of NC_037354.1, forward strand.
AATATGTCAGCAAATTTGGAAATCTCAGCAGTGGCCACAGGACTGGAAAAGGTGAGTTTTCATTCCAATCCCAAAGAAAGGCAATGCCAAAGAATGCTCAAACTACCACACTGTACTCATCTCACATGCTAGCAAAGTAATGCTCAAAATTCTCCAAGCGAGGCGTCAACAGTATGTGAACCGTGAACTTCCAGATGTTCAAGATGGATTTAGAAAAGGCAGAGAAACTGTTAGGGGAAGCACACTGATTGAAACCGCCCACCCTGGCCAGGCACCATAGTAACCATTTGCATGAGTTGTTTTATGACAGGAGATCCTGATAAGGAATATGGAACTAATAAGCTACCACCAACCAGAAGAGTTCGGGAAAGGTCTAAAGGAGACACCGTGTGTCCGTCCACTTCCCAGAATCCCTCTCACTAGCATCCATCTTGGCTGAGCAATGCGTGTGCCACCAGGAAAGACTCTGAATTAGAATTATTGGCCAAAGACCACCCGGAAACTAATCCCATCACCATAAAACCCGAGACTGTGAGCCATGTGGCAGAGCAGTTCTCCTGGGTTCCCTTACCCTACTGCTCTCCACCCGGGTGCCCTTTCCCAATAAAATCTCTTGCTTTGTCAGCACATGTGTCTCCTCAGACAATTCATTTCCGAGTGTTAGACAAGAGCCCAGTTTTGGGCCCTGGAAGGGGTCCCCCTTCCTGCAACAAAACCAGAGATCAAATTGCCAACATCCACAGGATCACAGAAAAAGCAAAAGAATTCCAGATAAACATCTGCTTTATTGACTATGCTAAAGCCTTTGACTGTGTGGATCACAACAAACTGTGGAAAATTCTTAAAGAGATGGGAATACCAGACCACCTTACCTGCCTCCTGAGAAATCTGTATGCAGGTCAATAAGCAACAGTTAGAACTGGACATGGAACAACAGACTGGTTCCACTGGAATTCCAATGGACTGGAATTTTGAAAACTAATGGATCTGGTAGATTTCTTTCCCTCTAGTCAATAATAACAATACTGAAAGTCAAAGTGCTAGTTGCTCAGTCGTGTTCAACTCTTTGCCACCCCATGGACTGTAACTTACCAGGCTCCTCAGTCCATGGAATTCTCCAGGCAAGAATACTGGAGTCGGTAGCCATTCCCTTTTTCAGGGGATCTTCCTGACCCAGGGATCCAACCCAGGTCTCCTGCATTGCAAGCAGATTCTTTACCATCTGAGTCATCAGGAAAGCCCTAATAACAATACCACAAACACCGATACACTCACACACATACACCATAATATATAGATGAATGCATTGTTTTAGTTTTATATTTTCTTCTGATTGTCAAGTTATTTGCCCTAGTTAAGGTCTTCATTCTTGAAGACAATAATAATGGTAACCATAGCTATCATTTATGGTGTTCCTTGGATTAAGGATTTACCAGAACATCTCCAAGGGTAGTTTTAAAGGGTAGGCACAATTATTTCTATTTCACAAATACTGAGTGTGAAAGGTTAATACTACAGCCATTATTACATGGCTTTAATTTTTTAAAAAAGAAAGAAAGAAAAGCTAGTCCTGTAATCCAGGTCTGTGAGAATTGAAAACCTATTCACTTTTCCTAATCAGGCTATTTCCCAGTATTTTTCGCTCATTGAAAAGGCTGTGGACTTAGGCTCCCTGGTACAAGATTCAAGACTAACAAATTGACAGCTAGTTGGGAATTGCAAACACTTTGTTTTCTTGCTGCTATAATCAAAGAGGCTTTCACTTAAATATTAAGGTTTGACGGTAGAAGCATAAACAGAAACGGTTAATGAATATTCTAATTGTTCTTCTGTCTCCTCTTGCATTAACATGCATGAATTTTTAGCTGGGTCATGTTCCCTAAGGGCTATCATTCTAGTTTATATACCTTTCTTCTAATTTCAATAATAAGCTAATTTCCAACAATAACTGTCCATAGTTTAATGTTACCCCTAAGGAGTGTCTAATGTTCTGTATAAGCAAAACACATTCAAAGTCTCCTCCTGGGGGTGGCTGTACTTTTCTTTTCACAATTGAGATTTATAAGCTGCAGTGATATGCTAAATTGCACCCCTCTTGAAAGGGATTTTTAAACTATACGTATCTGAGAAGTGTTTTTTTGTTTTGTTTTTAAGGTTGTACACTTATAATTCCAATGATTAAGTACTTTGGCTTTGGAGGCAATCAAACATGTCATCTAGTAGTTCCGTGATCTTGAGCAAGTTGCTTATCTTCTCTTGAGTCTTGGTTTCCTTTTCGGGATCAATATGAAGGGCTTTGTTTGTTTATTTTTTACTATAAAGGCAATTATCTAGATTCAGAAAAGACTAGTTTTTGCTATTTGAAAGTTTAATTAATAGTTAATTTATCTACAGTACAAATTCCAAAACCTAGCTTTCCTTTCAACAATCACATTTAAGATGGCCTTTGATTAATGTTTGCTCAACTCCAGTTGAACAATTTACAACTTAGTTAATTAAACATCTTAAACTCTATTTATAAATTTAATATATTCAATTTCCTTTTCAAGCCCTTCAACTAGCTCCCTTTTTAGACAATCTTTCTAATAATTCAATTCTTATAAATTTAATAAGTGAAACTTATAATGAATATCAATTTGTCTTAAACATTAAATGCAATAAGCACACAAAGATTATTTCAATTTTCTTAAACCTAACACAAGAGTAATACTACTGTGGATTCTACCTACTTCATCTCCTTTAAACTCAACTTTAAACCTTCTTGGAGTTAAAAGATTCTTGACTTCATGAGCAAGAGTCCCAGGCAAACTGTAGTAACTGACCAAAGAGAACTGAGGTTACCATCTCAAGCAAGTAAAAGGGCTTAGTGACCAGAGACCCAAAATCTGGGGGTTTTGTACATGCAGGAAGATTCTCTCATCCACCAGTGGACACATGGATCCATTTCTATGGCTACAATAATAAAGGATTCAAAGTCCTTACTTTTCAAATAGATTTGGTCTTGCCAAAGTCTTCTGTGGGCAAGGTATACTATGACCTAATTATTTCATCTAAACATATCTACACTGTTTGGATCTAATGTCTTTAAATAATCTCTGTACTGTCTATCAGAATTATGCGTTTTTATTTTTTTTTCTAAATTTTGTTTTAGCCATTGCAAAAACACCCAAAAAAGATGTCTTTTTCATTATAGGGGACTGGAGTGCAAAAGTAGGAAGTCAAGAGACACCTGGAGTAACAGGCAAGTTTGGCCTTGGAGTACAGAATGAAGCAAGGCAAAGGCTAACAGAGTTTTGTCAAAAGAACACACTGGTCATAGCAAACACCCTCCTCCAACAACACAAGAGAAGACTCTACACATGGACATCACCAGATGGTCAATATCGAAATCAGATTGATTATATTTTTTGCAGCCAAAGATGCAGAAGCTCTATACAGCAAAAACAAGACCAGGAGCTGACTGTGGCTCAGTTCATGAACTCTTTATTGCCAAATTCAGACTTAAATTGAAGAAATTAGAGAAAACCACTAGACCATTCAGGTATGACCTAAATCAAATCCCCTATGATTATACAGTGGAAATGACAAATAGATTCAAGGGATTAGATCTGATAGACAGAGTGCCTGAAGAACTATGGACGGGGGTTCCTGACAGTGTACAGGAAGCAGGGATCAAGACCACCCCCAAGAAAAAGAAATGCAAACAGGCAAAATGGTTGTCTGAGGAGGCCTTACAAACAGCTGTGAAAAGAAGAGAAGCAAAAGGCAAAGGAGAAAAGGAAAGATATACCCATTTGAATACAGAGTTCCAAAGAATAGCAAGGAGAGATACGAAAGCCTTCCTCAGAGATCAATGCAAAGAAATAGAGGAAAACATCTCTTCAAAAAAATTAGAGATACCAAGGGAACATCTCATGCAAAGATGGGCACAATAAAGGACATAAATGGTATGGATCTAACAGAAGCAGAAGATATTAAGAAGAGGTGGCAAGAATACACAGAAGAACTATACAAGAGATTTTCATGACTCAGATAACCATGATGGTGTGATCAGCCACCTAGGGCCAGACATCCTGAAGTGCAAAGTCAAGTGGGCCTTAGGAAGTATCATTACGAACAAAGCCAGTGGAAGTGATGGAATTCCAGTTGAGCTATCTCAAATCCTAAAAGATGATGCTGTGAAAGTGCTGCACTCAATATGCCGGCAAATTTGGAAAACTCAGCAGTGGCCACAGGACTGGAAAAGGTTAGTTTTCATTCCAATCCCAAAGAAAGACAATGCCAAAGAATGCTCAAACTACCACACAATTGTACTCATCTCACACACTAGCAAAGTAATGCTCAAAATTCTCCAAGCCAGATTTCAACAGTATGTGAATTTGAACTTCCAGATATTCAAGCTGGATTTAGAAAAGGCAGAGGAACCAGACATCAAATTGCCAACATCTGTTGGATCATCAAAAAAGCAAGAGAGTTCCAGAAAAACATCTACTTCTGCTTTATTGACCATGCCAAAGCCTTTGACCATGTGGATCACAACAAACTGTGGAAAATTCTTAAAGACATGGGAATACCAGACCACCTTACCTGCCTCCTGAGAAATCTGTGTGCAGGTCAAGAAGCAACAATTAGAAATGGACATGGAACAACAGACTGGTTCCAAATAGGAAAAGGAGTATGTCAAGGCTGTATATTGTCACCTTGCTTATTTAACTTACATGCAGAGTACATCATGAGAAATGCCAGCTGGATGAAGCACAAGCTGGAATCAAGATTGCCGGGAGAAATATCAATAACCTCATATATGCAGGTGACACCACCCTTATGGCAAAAAGCGAAGAAGAACTAAAAAGCCTCTTGATGAAAGTGAAAGAGGAGAGTGAAAAACTTGGCTTAAAGCTCAACATTCAGAAAACTAAGATCATGGCATCTAGTCCTATCACTTCATGGCAAAAGATGAAGAAACAACAGAAACAGTGAGAGACTTTATTTTGGGGTGCTCCAAAAGCACTTCAGATGGTGAATACAGCCATGAAATTAAAAGATGCTTGCTCCTTGGAAGAAATGTTATGACCAACATAGCATATTGAAAAGCAGAGACATTACTTTGCCAACAAAGGTCTGTCTCGTCAAAGCTATGTTTTTTTCAGTAGTCGTGTATGGATGTGAGAGTTGGACTATAAAGAAAGCTGAATGCTTAAGAATTGGTGCTTTTGAACTGTGATGTTGGAGAAGACTCTTGAGAGTCCCTTGGACTGCAAGGAGATCCAACCAGTCCATCCTAAAGGACATTAGTCCTGAATATTCATTGGAAGGACTGATGCTGAAGCTCCAATACTTTGGTCACCTGATGCAAAGAGCTAACTCACTGGAAAAGACCCTGATGCTGGGAAAGATTGAAGGTGGGAGGAGAAGGGGACGACAGAGGATGAGATGGTTGGATGGCATCACCGACTCAATGGACATGAGTTTGGGTAAACTCTGGGAGTTGGTGATGGAAGCCTGATGTGCTGCAGTCCATGGGGTCACAAAGAGTTGGATCCGACTGAGTGACTGAACTGCACTGAACTTTAGCCAATGCGTGTGACGGAGCACATCCTTTGGTTGGACGCTATGTTACCTCCCATACTGGTTTTTTAAGTAGTGAAGCCAAAGTCATGCTAATAACTATATAACTGTAGAACTCCATTTATATAACATCCTAAAAGGCAAAACCATAAGAAGAGAAAATGGTTCAATAGTTGCCAGAAACTCAGGGTAGAGGGAGGACGTGATTGCCCGTGTGCACTACGGAACTTTTGGGAAGTGGTGGACACAGTCTTTATCTTGCTTAAGGTGATGTTGCACAACTATGTCCATTTATCAAAATTCACCTGTTATGCACTTAAAAAGGGCAACTCTTATTGTATGTATATTTCAATAAACCTGATTTTAAATGCATTAAAAAAAATCACGTCAGGGAATTTTGTTAAACGTGGTGGATTGAATCGATGTGTATCATTGCTCCTTCCTGAAATCCTGTGGAGATGACTGCAGATGAGAGATGGAAACTTTTGGGGGAGCCTGAAAGTGGATGGGCAACTGGTAACTGACTTCACAGGAAAGAGGGGAGTTAATATCGATAGTCAGCAGATAGGATGCCAAGGTAAAGCAGAAGAATATTCTCACTAGAACCCAAGAGAGTGGAAGAGCACTAACTGGTAGGTTCTGAAGGGCAGGGTGAGAAGCGGGGTGGATATGAATATGACTGGCTTAAAATTAGGCCTCCAGATCCATTCAATCACCCTGTGTATTCAGAGCTCCCCTCCCCCAACACAGCAGGTAATAGGAGGCTTATCCTCCTGAGTACCTGATCCGCAGAGACTCTGAACTTGGAATCATCAAGATAGCTGAGGAGAAGAGTAAGGAAAGGGGTAAAACAAAGAGTTAACCCAAAGTCTCTGTATCAAATAGTAGCACACTCAACCCCACGTTCCTCCACCACCCACCTTCCTGGATCCGTTCCCAGACACCAGCACCCAGGTCTATATCCACACCAGACAGGAGATACTTCCAGGTATTTCCTGTCTGGACCAACACACTTGAGATAAAATACATAGGAATACTGACAGATTCACATTTGTCTAAGAAATGGATAGGAATGAACTAGAGTAAAGCCCACTAGTCAGCAAGTCACATCCACCCAGTACTTTTATACCTTATTCTAATTATTACATGGGGTTGCAAAGAGTCAGACATGACTGAAGCAACTTAGCATGCACGCATGGACACTGTTACAATCAACAGCCAAGAACAAACAAAATGTGGAAATCTCTCACCTGAAAGAAAAAAGACCAAAATATTTAAACTAGAAAGATAGAATAAAAATAAGCAATTTAAAAAGATCAAAAAAGCAGAGCAAAATTTCCAAGGAATAAAAGAAGACCCTTAAATATCCTTGCCTGGAAAATCCCACGGACAGAGGAGCCTGGCGGGCTCAGTAAATGGGGTCACAAAGAGTTGGACACGACTTAGTGACTAAAATACCACCACCAAAATATCGTTAGAGAACTAAAAGAAGATATCCACTTAAAAGGAGAAACTATTATTAAAATTATAATTCATTTTTATGTTAAAAATCACAGGGACTTCCCTGGTGGTCCAGTGGCTAAGACTCCACGCCCCCAATGCAGGGGGCCTGGGTTCCATCCCTGATTGAGGAACTAGAGTGTTTTGGTCCAATAACCAAATAGCAAGTGTTAGAGAAGGTAAAACGAGAAAAATTAAAAGAGGAAAGTGTGAGGAAAAGAATAAAAGGATACTACCCAGGACCGAAGTAGATGGGTTTCTAGACTAAAAATGTCCATGAAAAAGTTTCATCAGCCATTTCTCATCATAAAACTTCAGACATTTACAGATAGAGAGGATCCTTAAAAAGCTTGCAAAGAGGAAAAAGGAAAAACAGTTCTTGGCATGGAATGGGGCTTTTCCACAGCAAAATTTCTAGCAATGCTAGAAAGCAAAGGAGACATTTCTTCAAAATTCAGAGGGAAAACAATCTTAAAATTAGAATTCAGTAGTCAGCCAAGCTATTAGCCAACCATATTTTCAAATATTTGAGGACTTAACATTTTTCTTTATCTCTCAAGCACTGTTTATCAGGCAGCTCCTGTGTTTGTCCAGCAGCAAAACAAGAGAATAAACCAAGAAAAAAAGATGACAAAGAATTGAAGTAACAAAAGATGCAGTGTGGGAAGAAGTGAACTAGATTGTCAGCTATGCACGGGGCATGGCACAATCTTTCCAGAAGAGAACGGCAGAGGGTCCCAGGAGGAAAAGCTCCAGGAGAAAATGGCATCAACAGGATTCTCGATGTGTTTGAGCGTGTAGAGAATAAGATTTAGGAAGTTTTTCAAGCAAATCTATAGAAAAAGAGTCAAATTTGTCTTTACCAGAGATAGGGGGTTGGGGGGGAGAGGGAGAACTGAAAGAAGACACCCACAAGGTACAAACTCCCAGTTTTAAGATAAATATTCTAGGGATGTAACATGCGTGTGTACTCGGTCACCTCAGTCGTGTCTGTCTCTTCGTGACCCCATGGACTGTAGCCCACCAGGCTCCTCTGTCCATGGGATTCTCCAGGCAAGAATACTGGAGTGGGTTGCCATTTCCTTCTCTAGGGAATATTCCCGAACCAGGGTGCAACCCAGGTCTCTCATGTCTCCTACATTGGCAGGTGGGTTCTTTATCACTAACACCACCAATGAACACATCTGTAAATTTTACATGAAAGTTGTTAATAGAGTAAATCTTAAGAGTTCTCATCACAAGGAAAAAACTTTTTCCATTTCTTTAATTTTGCATCCATATGAGATGGAAGATCTTCACTAAACATCGTAAGAAACATTTCATGAAGTACGTAAGTCAACTCATTATGCAGTACACCTTCAACTTACACGGTGTCGTATGTCAATTATACCTTAATTAAACTAGAAGAAAAAAGATTTAGTAAGTTTTTGCAAATCTGGTCGAGTTGATAAGAACCTATGAGAATCTGGGGTCTTGTTTTTCTTTACTGAACTTTCTATATTCTTATCACTACTCATTATGTCCTGGAGAAACCAGTAAGCCCATTACAAGGAGTTGTGGTTCAGTAATGAACAACAATTGCACAGTTAAAATGATGTAAGAAAAAAATATTGATTCAACAAAAAAGTTTTGATCGGCCTATGTAGGAAAGATAGATATATGTCAAGAGCAGTGAAGATTCCAAGGGCAGTGGGAAATGAGAGTACTTTGTTTCCTCCTTCCATAATAAAAATTCAAGTTTTGACTTTTGGTTTGGATGTAGACAGCTGAAAGACACCAATGTATCAACCTGACAATGAAACAAGTTGGATAAGCTACAAAATAATAGTTTCATTAAACACATGGAGCTGAAAACACAAGGAAACCGGAAGGAACAAAAACCCAGAAGAAAATAAAAAGCTCTTTGCAGGAGTGAGGAGATTTATGCCTGTTTTCATTCCTGAAAGAGCATCAGAAGATGTAACCCACCAGAAACAGGAGGAGGAAATTAATAGTTGGGTGGGCTGCCATAATAGATTGGAATTGGAAAGATTCTGGTTGAAGACAAGACAGGAGTGCAGAAAGAAATTGCCTGTGAGGCATGCAAGTCTTCCCCCAAAGGTAAGGCAGCAGCTGCTGAAGGCTGGGGATGGGGAATAAGACACATTTAAAATATACTCACATAGGCTAAAGGTAAAGATACCATGCTAACTAACTAGCTGGAGTGGTTATACCAATATCATGTAAAGTAGGCTCAGCGCAAAGAATTACCACCCAGGGATAAAGATGTATATTTTATAACGATTAAGGGATGAATTCATCAAGAAGGCACAGCATTCCTAAATGTTTATGTGCGTAATAACAGAGCTTTAGTACACCTGAAGCAAAAACGGATACACCTGTAACAAGAAAGAGGCGAACCCAAAATCACAGAGATTTCAACACTCATCTCTCAAAAAGTGAAAGATCAAGTGCTCTGAAAATCAGTAAGGACTGAGAAAACATGAACAATAATGACCACCTTGAGGTAATTGCCACTTACAAAAACACTCCATCCAGTAGTAAAATACACGTTATCTTCAAATACACATGGCACACTTACCAAGACCATATTTAGGTCCATGAAACAAATTTCAGTAAACGTAAAAGATTCAAGTCTTCAGTATGTTCTCTAACCACAACGGAATTAACTTAGAAATCAGTAATTAAAAATGCCTGGAAAAAACATGATTATTTGAAAATAAACGAACATACTTCTAAATAACCTGTGGGTCAAAGACAGGATTAAAAAGAAAATTAGAAAGGGTTTTGTAATATAATAGAAACACAATATAATAAAAATTGGTGGGATGCACCTAAAACAATGCTTAAAAGAAAATTTATAGCTTTTGATGCTTATATTAGAAAAATGTAAACAGTGTTCTGACCTCCCGCCATGAGAAACGAGAAAAAGAAGAACCAATAAGGAGGAGAAATAATAAGCAGAAAGCAATGAAATAGCAAATAGACAATAGAGAAAAATCAGCAAAGTAGTGAATTTTTTTTTAAAGAATATAATCAATTAATAAGCTCTTAGCTAGACTAATCAAGAAAAAGAGAAAGAAAACAAAGTAACCAGTATCAGGAATGAAAAAGAAGAATTACTACAGCTTCTGCAGATATTTAATGAGTAATAAGCAGGTATGTGGAATAATTTTATATCAATAATTTTAATAATTAGATGAAAATTAAAAATTTCTTGAAAACCACAGCTTATGAAAAGAGACACTAGAAGAAATAAAAACTATAGACAATCCTATAACTATTAAAGAAATTTGATTTATAATAAAATACCTCCTTCCTGAAAACCTCTGGACTCAAACTGAAATCTAGTAGGAATCTTACCCCAAATCTTTCAGAAATAAAAAAGATAGGGATATTCCCTAATATACTTTATGAGGCCACCATAATCCTAATACCAAAACCCAGTAAAGATATCACATGTAAAGAAAACTAAAAACTGATATTGTGTAAACAAAGACACAGAAATTCTTTCCAAAGAATTAACAATTCAAATCCAAAATATTTAAAAAGAAACATGCATCATGGCCCAATGGTTACTTAAGAATTTTTAAATTAATCATTGTAATTCACCATATCAGCAGACAATATAGAAATCATGATATTTTTAAGAGATGCAGAAAAAAAATTGATGAAATTCAACACCCATTGATGATCAAAATAAGCGAACAAACACAACTCAGCAAACAGAGAATAGAGGCAAACTTCCTCAACTTAACAAAGGGAATCTATTACCACAAAAGTCTACAAGTAACATGATACTTCAAAATGAAAAAAATGAATCTACTTTTACCCCTAAGATCAAGAACAAGGCAAAATTCCTTAAATGTCATACAGGAAGTCCTAACCAGTGAAATAAGCCAGGAATAAAAGATAAAAGGTGCAAAAACTATAAAGAAAGAAGTAAATCTGTCTTTATTTTTAATTCAATTAAATACTTCCTAAAATTGAAAAAAATTAGACACTGTAAGTATATGACTGAAAAATACAGATGTAAATTCAAAAAAATTAAGACATTAAATTATGTGGGAGTGGAGAGCATTGGGGTAATGTAGTGCTTTTTAGCTTTGTGGTGCTTTTTGAGTTTTTAAAAACTCTATTTTACTTTCATTAAAAAAAAATTAAATTAAAAAGAAAAAGAAAAAAAGGCCTCAGCAGGCATTAAGAACATTTATTCAACTACAACCACTTCTTCAAAGACAATTTCTCTATTTAATAAGGTCTTTTTCCTTGACTGTAAATTAAAGTGTTGACTGAGTTTTGCCCTCTTTGGCAACAAAGCTTGTGAAATCCAGAAGTACTTTAAAATGCAAGCACATTTTCATGTATTAATAGACTGCAATCAAAGCTTGGAATAAAAATAAAAATGTAAATTTCAGGCATAATTAATGAGCTTTAAAATTGCTTTTCTCGTGGAAAGAATTAATAGTTTTTGGCTGTTAGCCCCAAGGGCAAGCATCTATGCTAACATAAATGGGTCTGTAGACATATGAATGTATATTTTCATGGCTATTTGCATTAATATCTATAAATGTGTATACATTTATGTCCATCAACTAGTCAGCAAAAAGATAATTTTATGATACTTCATTACAATTTGTTTTAAGAATATATTCTAACCAGAAAAATTCTACATTAGTTTTACACTTATGCTACTAACCTCCACTTTTAGTATCAGCAGTCTATTTTTAACTCACTTTTAATGGGTAGAGACTGTTCAAGCAACTTTCTGAGTCCAGACATTCAGTTCACTCAATCTCAGGCCAAAGGCAAAATCTAGGAAAGGGAAGAAATAACACATTTTCAATGGGGGACAGAATACTTCTTGGGTCTGCTTCCTCAGTCCCTCTGACTTGCCCTGCTGCCTATATTATGAATAAATGAATTGCTTCATTCTGTGGACATAGCCCATGGTCTCTATTTTTCTTTGTATATATGTATCTTGAAAAGTTTCTCCCAAATGAACTTATAATTAACATTTTACACAAGATGTCAAGAGATGGCAGTTACTCAATAACTACCAAGATTTCAAGAGTTGCAAGAAACAGAATTATCCCTCCAGGGAAATGCGTGTAAAGTATTTCCATTTCCATGGACTGCTTCTCAAGAGGAAAGGGCAGAAAATGCAATAAAGCAGAGCAGACATACTTTGGAAAGCCAACAGCCTCTGCACAGTGTTGACTGGTGCCAACTGTGAAAGAGGAGTATAACTCACATACATGAAACACATCAGGTAAATAACTATACCAGCCAGCTGATCTGTGCCTATCAGATTCAAAGTGGCCACAGGCGCCTTTAGGTAGGTTATATCCTCATGAACTTGTCTTGATTCCTTTCCGTAGACTCAAAGAATAGCTGGTTTGTTTGTACTCTTTGGGGAATCACTTTTTCTTTGCCCTCCATCCTGGCCCAAACAGCCTCTTCATCTTACTTTTTCACTGGAAGACATTTATCTTTAAGTAATGTCTCCAGGGACTTCTGTTTCTGGGGAAATGGAGTAGACACATGTTTCCCTACTCCTCTCACTGTGAACAGCTATCAACCTTGGACAGTGTACATGAAACAAACGTAAGAAGACTTGGAAAGCTGGAGAGCAGAAAGCAGATCAACTAGGGACCTTGTGACCCAAGGAACAATAAGATGATGAGTTCTCTGAGTTTTTTCATTTATTTGCTTGCTTCACAGCCCAAAGTCAGAGCTAAAACAGCCAGCAACTCAGAATCACCCACAAGGGTAGATTAGAAAGTCCCCAATAAAAACGAAATGGCAACCCACTCCAGTATTCTTGCCTGGGGAATTCCATGGACAGAGGAGCCTGGGGTTCAGGGGGTCGCAAAGAGTTGGACATGACTAAGCGACTAAAACACACCCAGAATCACCCACAAAGGTAGATTAAAAAGCCCCCAACAAAAGTCTGCTTTCTCTAGCCGAAAGATCAGGGAAGGGGCAGCACTGCATGATAGAAAACTCTTAGACAATAACCAAGCCACTCTAGCCAAACACCTCCAAAAGAACTGTGGTCTCACCAACATCTGTGCCAGCAATGGCCAAGGGGGGAGCCTAAACTTCCACCCAGGCAGGGGGGTGATGAGGCATCCCAAAGCCACAGCAGATGATGTTAGAGAAGACCAAGGAGGGGGTTGGGACTTTCATCTCTGCCAGACAGCAGCACTCCCCCTTCCCCAGAAGTATCAAGAGAGACTATGTGGGGAGCCCGGACTCTCAGCTTCTCCTGGCAATAATGAAAGATCCCTCCTTCTGTTTGCTGGAGTGACATCAAAAGAGGCCTATGGAGGGTCAGAACTTTCACTATCACCAAAGAGTAAAGAGGCTGTTTCCCTCTAGTGGGACCGATAGAGGTTACATGGGAGGCGATAATAAGTCATTCCTACTCCTACCAACTAGAGGGGTATTGGCAGATGCTTAGTGGCTAAGTCAGAATTCCCAACTCTCCCCAGCAGAGGAGCCCTCCCTCATGAGAACTTAGACCTCCACCTCAACCTGGCAGAAATGAGGCAGCCTCCCTTGCTTCCTTTCCTGAGCAGAGTCACAGACACAGTGAAACAGATTTAAATAAGATGCAGAAATGTCAAAAACATCTAGTTTTCAAAAGAAAATCATTCATCACACGAAGAAATAGAAAAGGTTTCAAACTGAGCGAAAAAAGGCAATGAATAATTGTCAACACCAAGATGACAAAAGTGTTAGAATTATTTGATAAATAATCTTTACTGATAAAGATTTTAAAGCAGCTATCATAAAAATGCCTCCAATGAGCAATTATGAATACACCCGGGACCGATGCAAATGTAGAATGTTTCAATGAAGAAACAAAAGCATTCAGCAAAGAGACAGAAAACATGACGAAGAACCAATTGGAAATTTTAGAACTGAAAAAGGCAATAACTATAAGTTTAAAATGCTACAGGTGGGTTCAAGAGCAGAATGGAGAACAGGGAGGAAAGAATCCATGAATTTAAAGATAGAACAAGAGATGTTTCTCAATCTGAACAACAGAGAGAAAATGGACTGGAAAAACAGATAAACAGAGCTTCAGGAATCTGTGGGTCTATAACAGAAGATGTACCATTTGTTTCATCAGATTCCTGGAAGAAGAGAAAGAGGGCAGGCTGAAAAGCACTTAAAGGGTAACTCCTCAAAGCTGCCAAAATTTGGCAAAAAAAATAATAACCTACAGATTCAATAAGCTGAACAAATCCCAAACAGGATAAACCTGAAGAAATCCGTTCTAAAACACATCACAGTCAAATTCATGAAAACTAAAAACAAAGAAAATATCTTGAGATCAGTGACAGAGAAACAACATCTTATCTATGTAGAGAAAACACTTCGAAAGTGGGTTTCTCAACAGAAGCCATGGAGTCCGGAAGGAAAGAATGAAGATAAAGAACTGTCAACCTGGCATCTCACTTAGGAGACAGGTGATGCTACGGGTTGAACTGGGTCCCTTTAAAAAAGATTTGTTGGAGTCCGAATCCTCAGTCCCTCAGAATGGGGCCTTATTTGGAGATGGGTCTTTACAGAGGTAACCGAGTTAAAGTGAGGTCATTACAGTGGGCCCTAATCCAATATGACTAGCGTCTTTATAAAGGGGGAAACTCGGTCCAAGAGGTAGACACACAGAAAGGAAAGATGATGTGACCACAGGGAGAAGACAGCCGTCTGCAAGCTAAGGAGAGAGGCCTGGAACAGAGCTTCCCTCACAGCCCTCAGAAGAGAACAATTCTAATACCTAAACTAATATCTTTTGTTTCTATTTGGTTATCTATTTAATTTTTTTTTTAATTGAGGTATAGTTAATGTAGAATTCTATATATGTTACAAGGGAGCAGCATAGTGATTCACAGCTTCAAAAGCGCATACTCCTTCTAAGTGCTTAGTCACTGTCGTGTCCCACTCTTTGCGACCCCATGGACTGTAGCCCACCAGGCTCCTCTGTCCAGGGGGATTCTCCAGGTAAGAATACTGGAGTGGGTTGACATTTCCTTCAAGGGATCTTCCCAACCCAGGGATCAAACCCAGGTCTCTTGCACTGAAGGCGGATGCTTTACCATCTCAGCCACCAGGGAAGCCCAAGTGTAGTGGAATGGGTAGCCTATCCCTTCTCCAGGGGAACTTCCCAACCCAGGACTCGAATAGGCCATCTATAATCATTATGAAATATTGTCTATATTACAGTGCCCGTGTTGTACAATACATCCTTGCAGGTTATTTACTTTATACACAGTAGTTTGTACTGTTAACCTTAACCCCTCCACTCTTCCCTCTCCCCTTTGGAAAGCAGTGGTTTGTTCTCTATATCTGTGAATGTTTCCTTTTGTCATATTCACTCATTTGTTTTACTTTTCAGATTCCAGCTAACATCTTGATTTCAGATTTCTAGCCCCTAGAACTGTGAGAAAATTTTTTTGTTTGTTTAAGCCATCAGTTTCTGGTACTTTGTTATAACAGCCTTATTAGCAAGCTAATACAGATGTAAATCTAAAATTGTATGTATGGAACTTGCGTGTTACAAATTAGAAAAAGCTCATGAAAGAAATTTAAGACGCAAAATAAATGGAGAAGGCACATCATGTTGATGTATTAGAAGACTCAACTGATAGAGTTAATGAAATTACTATCAAAATTCCAGGAAGATTTTCTTCATAGACATAAACAAGATTATTCTAAATTTACACGGAAAAGCAAAAGAACCACAATAGCTAAAACAACTTTTAAAAGAGAATAATAAAGAGGAGGAATTAGTCCATGCGTCTTCACAACTTATTTTATACTTACAGTAATCAAAACTATTTAGGGTCAGCAGAAAAATAGACACATAAATCAATGGAACAGAAGACAGAACCCAGTAATCAGATCAGATCAGTCACTCAGTTGTGTCCGACTCCTTGCGACCCCATGAATCGAAGCACGCCAGGCCTCCCTGTCCATCACCAACTCCCGGAGTTCACTCAGACTCACGTCCATCGAATCAGTGATGCCATCCAGCCGTCTCATCCTCTGTCGTCCCCTTCTCCTCCTGCCCCCAATCCCTCCCAGCATCAGAGTCTTTTCCAATGAGTCAACTCTTCGCATGAGGTGGCCAAAGTACTGGAGTTTCAGCTTTAGCATCAGTCCTTCCAAAGAAATCCCAGGGCTGATCTCCTTCAGAATGGACTGTTTGGATCTCCTTGCAGTCCAAGGGACTCTCGAGAGTCTTCTCCAACACCACAGTTCAAAAGCATCAATGCTTCGGTGCTCAGCTTTCTTCACAGTCCAACTCTCACATCCATACATGACCACAGGAAAAACCATAGCCTTGACTAGACGAACCTTTGTTGGCAAAGTAATGTCTCTGCTTTTCAATATGCTATCTAGGTTGGTCATAACTTTCCTTCCAAGGAGTAAGCGTCTTTTAATTTCATGGCTGCAATCACCATCTGCAGTGATTTTGGAGCCCAGAAAAATAAAGTCTGACACTGTTTCCACTGTTTCCCCATCTATTTCCCATGAATTGATGGGACCGGATGCCATGATCTTCGTTTTCTGAATGTTAAGCTTTAAGCCAACTTTTTCACTCTCCACTTTCACTTTCATCAAGAGGCTTTTAGTTCCTCTTCACTTTCTGCCATAAGGGTGATGTCATCTGCATATCTGAGGTTATTGATATTTCTCCCGGCAATCTTGATTCCAGCTTGTGTTTCTTCCAGTCCAGCATTTCTCATGATGTACTCTGCATAGAAGTTAAATAAACAGGGTGACAATATACAGCCTTGATGAACTCCTTTTCCTATTTGGAACCAGTCTGTTGTTCCATGTCCAGTTCTAACTGTTGCTTCCTGACCTGCATACAAATTTCTCAAGAGGCAGATCAGGTGGTCTGGTATTCCCATCTCTTGAAGATCACAGTTTCTTGTGATCCACACAGTCAAAGGCTTTGGCATAGTCAATAAAGCAGAAATAGATGCTTTTCTGGAACTCTCTTGCTTTTTCCATGATCCAGAAGATGTTGGCAATTTGATCTCTGGTTCCTCTGCCTTTTCTAAAACCAGCTTGAACATCAGGAAGTTCACGGTTCACATATTGCTGAAGCCTGGATTGGAGAATTTTGAGCATTACTTTTTTATGTCCTTTTTTGGATAGACTTTATTGTTTTGTTTTGTTTTGGTTTGGTTAAATTTCATAAGCAAAACTAAGGTACTGTAGATACAGTTTTAAGCAAAGCTGAGGTACCAACCCCACACCCGAGGCCAGGAGCGGTGGCCGGGAGGACCAACCCCATGTCCAAGGAGCCGTGGCTGTGCGGGCGCAGGAGGGCCTAGAGGAGCTATCCCACGTTGAAGGTCAGGAAGGGCGGCGGTGAGGAGATACCCCTCATCCAAGGTAAGGAGCAATGGCTGTGCTTTGCTGGAGCAGCCTTGAACAGATACCCCACGCCCAAGGTAAGAGAAACCCAAGTAAGATGGTAGGTGTTGCAAGAGGGCATCAGAGGGCAAATACACTGAAACCATACTCACAGAAAACTAGTCAATCTAATCACACTAGGACCACAGCCTTGTCTAACTCAATGAAACTAAGCCATGCCCATGGGGCAACCCAAGATGGGCGGGTCATGGTGGAGAGGTCTGACAGAATGTGGTCCACTGGAGAAGGGAATGGCAAACCACTTCAGTATTCTTGCCTTGAGAACCCCATGAACAGTATGAAAAGGCAAAATGATAGGATACTGAAAGAGAAACTCCCCAGGTCGGTAGGTGCCCAATATGCTACTGGAGATCAGTGGAGAAATAACTCCAGAAAGAATGAAGGGATGGAGCCAAAGCAAAAAGAATACCCAGCTGTGGATGTGACTGGTGATAGAAGCAAGGTCCGATGCTGTAAAGAGCAATATTGCATAGGAACCTGGAATGTCAGGTCCATGAATCAAGGCAAATTGGAAGTGGTCAAACAAGAGATGGCAAGAGTGAATGTCGACATTCTAAGAATCAGCGAACTGAAATGGACTGGAATGGGTGAATTTAACTCAGATGACCATTATATCTACTACTGTGGGTGGGAATCCCTCAGAAGAAATGGAGTGGCCATCATGGTCAACAAAAGAGTCCAAAATGCAGTACTTGGATGCAATCTCAAAAACGACAGAATGATCTCTGTTTGTTTCCAAGGCAAACCATTCAATATCACAGTAATCCAAGCCTATGCCCCAACCAGTAACGCTGAAGAAGCTGAAGTTGAACGGTTCTATGAAGATCTACAAGACCTTTTAGAAGCCCGTAATAGACCCACACAAACATGCTAAACCCATTTTTGACAAGCGCGTGAAAACAATGCAATTGGGGGAAAATAGCCTTTTTAGCAACTTGTGCAGGAGCAATTGGACATTCACAAGTTAAAAAAAAAAAACAAAAACAAGAAACAAACAAAACTCAAAAAAGCCTTGACCTAAGTGTCCTATCTTATAAAGAAATTAACTAAAATATGGGTCACAAGTTAATCATAAAATGTAAAACTATAAAATTTTTAGAAGAAAATATAGGAAAAAAATCTTCACAGTCTTGGGCTAGACAAAAAAAAAAAAAAAAAAAACAACTCACAGAGTTAACACCAAAAGCAAGATCTTTCTAGATCTGAGAAACTGACAAACTGGATTTGATCACAATTAAAAACTTTTACTCTGTCAAAGACCCTGTGAAGAGAATTAAAAGACAAGTTATAGATAAGGAGAAAATATCCTCAAATCATATATCTGAAAAAAATTAGCATCTAGAATATATAAAGAACTCATAAAATTCAGCATTTGAAAAAGCATGAACCCAACTAAAAAATAGGCAAAAGACATAAAGAGGCATTTCACTGAAAGGGGTGTACAGTTGGCAGATAGATATATGAGGAGAGGGTCAACATTATTCGCCATTAAGGAAATGCAAACTAAAAACACACTGAAATATCACTACACACCTATCTGAAGGGCTAAATCAAAAATAATGACACCACCAATGGGCGGTGAAGATCACTCATACAACACTAGTGGGAATGTAAAATGGTACAGTCTCTCTGAAAAATGGCTCAGTAGTTTCTTTAAAAACTAAACATGCAATTACCAAACAAGCCAACAATTTCCCTCTGTTTATCCTAGAGAAATAAAAGCTTATGTTCACACAAAGACATGTACACTAACATTTATAGCATCTCTGTAATTAGTCCAAAACTGGAAGCAACCTGCATGTCCTTCAATATGTGACTAAACTGTGGTTCATCCATTCCATGGAACACTTCCACAATGACGATGGACTGACTATCGATATACACAACAACCTGGATGAATCTTCAGAGAATTGTGCTGTTAGAAAAAGGGCAATCCCAAAAGCTTATATAATATATCATTTCATTTTATATAACATTCTTTTTTGTACTCGCAACTGAAATATATTTGACATACAATATTGAGTAAATCTAAGGTGTACAACACGTTCATTTGATACTTTTATATATTGTGGAATGATTGTCGCTGTAGCAACAGTTAGCACCTCTATCATGTCACATAGTATCATTTATTTTGTGCCTAGAATAATTAAGATCTAGTCTCTAAGGAAGTTTGATGATTATAATTCAATATGGTTGTTGTCTATAATCTATATACCATGCACTAGATTTCTGGAATTTATTTACCTACTCCTTGCAAATTATTTATGCCACGTCCAAGGAGCGGCAGCTGCGTGGGTGCAGGAGGGCCAAGAGGAGCTACTCCATGTTCAAGGTCAGGAGGGGTGACTCGTCCAAGGTAAGGAGCAGCGGCTGCGCTTTGCTGGAGCAGCCGTGAAGAGATACCCCATGCCCAAGGTAAGAGAAACCCAAATAAGATGGTAGGTGTTGAGAGAGGCATCAGAGGGCAGACACACGGAAACCATAATCACAGAAAACTAGTCAATCTAATCACAGGGACCACAGCCTTGTCTACCTCAATGAAACTAAGCCATGCCGTGTGGGGCCACCCAAGATGGGCGGGTCATGGTGGAGAGGTCTGACAGAATGTGGTCCACTGGAGAAGGGAATGGCAAACCACTTCAGTATTCTTGCCTTGAGAACCCCATGAACAGTATGAAAAGGCAAAATGATAGGATACTGAAAGAGGAACCCCCCAGGTTGGTAGGTGCCCAATATGCTACTGGAGATCAGTGGAGAAATAACTCCAGAAAGAATGAAGGGATGGAGCCAAAGCAAAAAGAATACCCAGCTGTGGATGTGACTGGTGATGGAAGCAAGGTCCGATGCTGTAAAGAGCGATATTACATAGGAATCTGGAATGTCAGGTCCATGAATCAAGGCAAATTGGAAGTGGTCAAACAAGAGATGGCAAGAGTGAATGTCAACATTCTAGGAATCAGCTAACTAAAATGGACTGGAATGGGTGAATTTAACTCAGATGACTATTATATCTACTACTGTGGGCAGGAATCCCTTAGAAGAAATGGAATAGCCATCATGGTCAACAAAAGAGTCCGAAATGCAGTACTTGGATGCAATCTCAAAAACTACAGAATGATCTCTGTTCGTTTCCGAGGCAAACCATTCAATATCACAGTAATCCAAGCCTATACCCCAACCAGTAATGCGGAAGAAGCTGAAGTTGAACAGTTCTATGAAGACCTACAAGACCTTTTAGAACTAACACCCAAAAAAGATGTCCTTTTCATTATAGGGGACAGGAATGCAAAGTAGGAAGTCAAGAAACACCTGGGGTAACATACAAATTTGGCCTTGGAATACGGAATGAAGCAGGGCAAAGGCTAATAGAGTTTTGCCAAGAGAATGCACTGGTCATAGCAAACACCCTCTTCCAACAACACAAGAGAAGACTCTACACATGGACATCACCAGATGGTCAACACCAAAATCAGATTGATTATATTCTTTGCAGCCAAAGATGCAGAAACTCTACACAGTCAGCAAAAACAAGACCAGGAGCTGACTATGGCTCAGATCATGAACTCCTTATTGCCAAATTCAGACTTTAATTGAAGAAAGTAGGGAAAACCACTAGACCATTCAGGTATGACCTAAATCAAATTCCTTATGATTATACAGTGGAAGTGAGAAATAGATTTAAAGGACTAGATCTGATAGATAGAGTGCCTGATGAACTATGGACGGAGGTTCATGACATTGTACAGGAGACAGGGATCAAGACCATCCCCATGGAAAAGAAATGCAAAGAAGCAAAATGGCTGTCTGGGGAGGCCTTACAAATAGCTGTGAAAAGATGAGAAGTGAAAAGCAAAGGAGAAAAGGAAAGACATAAGCATCTGAATGCAGAGTTCAAAGAATAGCAAGAAGAGATAAGAAAGCCTTCCTCAGCGATCAATGCAAAGAAATAGAGGAAAACAACAGAATGGGAAAGACTAGAGATCTCTTCAAGAAAATCAGAGATACCAAAGGAACATTTCATGCAAAGATGGGCTCAATAAAGGACAGAAATGGTACGGACCTAACAGAAGCAGAAGATATTAAGATGAGGTGGCAAGAATATACAGAAGAACTGTACAAAAAAGATCTTCACGACCCAGATAATCACAATGGTGTGATCATTCACCTAGAGCCAGACATCCTGGAATGTGAAGTCAAGTGTGCCTTAGAAAGCATCACTACGAACAAAGCTAGTGGAGGTGACGGAATTCCAGTTGAGCTATTTCAAATCCTGGAAGATGATGCTGTGAAAGTGCTGCAATATGCCTGCAAATTTGGAAAACTCAGCAGTGGCCACAGGACTGGAAAAGGTCAGTTTTCATTCCAATCCCAAAGAAAGGCAATGCCAAAGAATGCTCAAACTACCACACAATTGCACTCATCTCACATGCTAGTAAAGTAATGCTCAAAATTCTCCAAGCCAGGCTTCAGCAGTACGTGAACCATGAACTTCCAGATGTTCAAGCTGGTTTTAGAAAAGGCAGAGGAACCAGACATCAAATTGCCAACATCCGCTGGATCATCGAAAAAGCAAGAGAGTTCCAGGCAAACATCTATTTCTGCTTAATTGACTATACCAAAGCCTTTGACTGTGTGGATCACAATAAACTGTGGAAAATTCTGAATGTGATGGGAATACCAGACCACTTGACCTGCTTCTTGAGAAACCTATATGCAGGTCAGGAAGCAACAGTTAGAACTGGACATGGAACAACAGACTGGTTCCAAATAGGAAAAGGAGTTCATCAAGTCTGTATATTGTCACTCTGCTTATTTAATTTATACAGAGAGTACATCATGAGAAACACTGGGCTGGAAGAAGCACAAGCTGGAATCAAGATTGCTGGGAGAAATATCAATAACCTCAGATATGCAGATGACACCACCCTTATGGTGGAAAGTGAAGAGGAACTAAAAAGCCTCTTGATGAAAGTGAAAGAGAGTGAAAAAGTTGGCTTAAAGCTCAACATTCAGAAAACGAAGATCATGGCATTTGGTCCCATCATTTCATGGCAAATAGATGGGGAAACCATGGAAACAGTGTCAGACTTTATTTTTTGGGGCTCCAAAATCACTGCAGATGGTGACTGCAGCCGTGAAATTAAAAGACACTTCTTGGAAGGAAAGTTATGACCAACCTAGATAGCATATTCAAAAGCAGAGACATTACTTTGCCAATAAAGGTCCGTCTAGTCAAGGCTATGGTTTTTCCTGTGGTCATGTATGGATGTGAGAGTTGGACTGTGAAGAAAGCTGAGCACCGAAGAATTGATGCTTTTGAACTGTGGTGTTGGAGAAGACTTTTGAGAGTCCCTTGGACTGCAAGGAGATCCAACCAGTCCATTCTAAAGGAGATCAGTCCTGGGTGTTCACTGGAAGGACTGATGCTAAAGCTGAAACTCCAGTACTTTGGCCACCTCATGCGAAGAGCTGACTCATTGGAAAAGACTCTGATACTACTGGGAGGGATTGGGGGCAGGAGGAGAAGGGGACGACAGAGGATGAGATGGTTGGATGGCATCACTGACTCGATGGACATGAGTCTGAGTGAACTCCGGGAGTTGGTGATGGACAGGGAGGCCTGGCGTGCTGCGATTCATGGGGTCGCAAAGAGTCGGACATGACTGAGCGACTGAACTGAACTGAACTGCAAATTATTTAATAATCTTGAATTGACAAAATTACATAGATGGGGAAGAGTCGTTGCCAGGGATTAAGCAAAAGGTGGGGGCAGGAAAGAAGTGGATGTGGCAAATAAGGGCAACATGAGGGATCTTTACAGTGATGGAAATGTCCTGTATCTGGATGGTATCAATGTCAATGTCCTGCTGCTGTGGGGACTGGGGAGAGCTACAAGATCTGTCTGTATTATTTCTTACACTCGGATGTGAATCTACAATTATCTCAAAATAAAATATTTAATAACAAAAATGCAAAACTCAGTAAAAATAACATTTTCCGATAATTAGGAAATTTCAGAGTTCCTATAAATATTTTTAAAGGAAATCAGCTCTAAATTCAATTCATCGCTTCCATCAAATTCTAGAGCAGAGCAGATGTTAAGGCTGCTAAACCGAAACGAGTTGTGATTCAGTCAGCATCTAGTGGGTCTGTAAACTGTTCACAGCAGAGCGCTGGGTACTGTGACTGCCCCAGAAACTGTCCCTGTCTTCAGGCGGGCTAGGACAGGCAGCTTCAGGACGTGCAATTCGAGAAGCAGCAGCTGTGTCCTCAAGCCAAGCCACTTTCTCCATTCCAGGTTCCCAGGGAGCCCTATACCTTGGGGGTTAGTTAGTTTGCCCATTAATAATGCTGACAGTTGGACTTTCACTTGGCTCCCAACGTTTTCTGAGTATGCACCATCATTAAGGAGAAGGGTGAAGTTCATCTCTGCCAGCTTCACCCCTCACCACCATGAAGAGATACTGAAGCGGGAACAGTGGTGCCTTCCCAGCTGGTCTGGGGTACTAAGGGCCAGACACATGAGAGTATTACACTGCACACGTAAGAGAAGGTGCTGGGACACCCCGAAATAATGGGGAAGCTCCCTGGGTTTATCCTTATCCAGAAGAGATTATAAACTTGGACTGTTAAGTCTACACTTTTTCTTTCATGATCCCCGCCTTTACTGTGAGCTCTGCTTTGACTATACGGACAAAGGTCTGTATAGTCAAAGCTATGGTTTTCCAGTAGTCATGTATGGATGTGAGAGCTGGATAATAAAAAAAGACTGATGCTGAAGAATGATGCCTTCCAACTGTGGTGCTGGAGAAGGCTCTTGAGAGTCCTTTGGACTGCAAGGAGATCAAACCAGTCAATCCTAAAGAAAATTCACTCTGAATATTCATTGGAAGGACTGAGGATGAAGCTGAAGCCCCAATGCTTTGACCACCTGAAGGTTACAATAACCTTCAGGATACGTAAGCCTCACTCTCTTCTACTGTAGAAGCTACCACCAAGATTGGATGCTTCTAAGGACAGTCCATGTCCAGTACTCGTCATGTTTCTGCAAATGTATTAGTGAAGACAAAATTTGGGGCAAAGAAACACAGTACCATTGGAGAACTGTGGAATTAAAAAAATCTGAATGCAAGTTTTTCTTTTTTTTTAAACCAAAGAGTAACTTAAAAAATAAAGAGAATATTTGTATTTCAATGCTACTCTCTCAATTCATCCCCCACTCTCCTTCCTCCACTGAGTCCAGAAGTCTGTTTCCTATGGACGCATCTCTATTACTGCCCTAGAAATAGGTTCATCTGTACCATTTTTCTAGATTTCATATATGTGCATTAATACATGATATTTGTTTTTCTCTTTCTGACTTTCTTCACCCCGTATAATAGGCTATAAGTTCATCTACCTCAGTTCAACTAACCCAAACCCATTCTTTTTTAGGCAACTATATTTGATATCTTGTAGTAAGCCATAATGGAAAAGAAAAAATATAAAGAAAATGATGAATTTGCAGTCTTTCAGCCAAGGCTGGACCTATGCCTCATGATCTACTTCCTAGATGGTAATATTGATGAAAGATGGGGGGAACCAGAATACGATGGGCATAGAGGGAGGAAGAGACCTAAGGAAGGTTAAAGTTTTGGGAATAGTAACTCTCAGCTAATACCAGCCCCTTATATACAACATGCGAGGCTGTTGTTAGGCTTCTATACATTTGGATTCAATATATATTTTCCAGGAATCTGTTACCCCAAAGCAAAAAATGCCTTTAATTATTTAATTTACTAATTTGATGAGTGGCCACCCTTTCTCACTGGTATCTTAGTCTGGCTTTCTTTTATTATATGTGTGCTGAATATTTTTTCATATGATTTTTTTGCTATTTGCATTTCCTGCATTATGAATCATCTGTTTATATTCTCTGCTCAATTGTCTGTTGGATTCTTGGCATTTTTTTCTTGCCAATTTTTGATGATTGAGATTTTATATAATGAGGACATTAAGGTGTGTGTGTGTGTGTGTGTATGCCTGTGTGTGTGTTTTGTTAACCAGTTGACATGAGCTCCTATGAATTTTCCAGCTAAATAGCTATTCTATTTTGGTTTGAGGGAGAAAAAAAAGTCAAACCAAGATAAGCTTTTAAACTCGGCTTCATTTTCAGCAGAAAAGGGAAGCAGGAATTGTAAAGCTGCTGAACAAGAGCAATTTTCATTCTCTCTTGGTTTGAATGAGATTTCTCTCTCTCTCTCTCTTATGGAATAAGAACTTCTTTTCTGTTTATTCATACAGTTGTTATCTGCAATAATAAGGAACCTCTATTGAGAAGCAGCTGTGGACTGGAGCGTGGGGCTCTTCAGATTGGGACCTGAAGGCCAGTAGAGCAGTCTGATTTAGACAGGGCCCCTCGATTCTGTTCAGAAATATATTTTCTATCACTTGGATGAAAAGAGCCAGGGCACCGGTGGGATCTTCAGAGACTCAATGTGACACAGCGGGTAAGCTCCACGGTCTTGACTTGCTGCCCCTGGTTCCGCGTGGTGAACATGGCAGTCAGTCAGTCCTAGTAAATTTCTGAGCGAGTGCAGCCCTGGAAAGAAGATGCTATGAAGTGCCCTCTGCTTGGCGGTCTCCACCGGCTGAACCGAAGCTCCAGTGGGGTGGAGGGGGCAGGGCAGAGCCTCTCCGGGATGGATACTGAGGGGCAGGAGGAGACAACAAAGGAATCCAGAACTCAGGTTGGAAAAACTCAGGGTGAGCACCTGAGGCTTGGAGAGCCGTCGGCAGAGCCCTGAGACCCTGAGAAGGAATTTCGCTTTGGGCCTTACCGCCAGAGAAGGCAGCCTGCGAGGACAGCCTAGGGTTCGTCTCAACCCCCTCATTTTTCTTTTGGGGAAACCAGCTGGGAAAGGTGAAGTGACCTGTTTCAAATCATGCCTGGGATGTGGGTGACAAGGGCTGCGACCTCACACCCCTTGCTAACAGTCTGCTCAGAGAGAGCGTATCATTTTTCTTAACCCATTTCCTTTTTGTATGCTCACTGTGGTTTGAGATGAGGATGTCTAGTGTGAGAACCAGCAAGACCTGACCAGTGCTTGGAAGGGTCTCAGTGCATCTTTACGGATTGCAGGCCTCATCCTAGGCTTTAAGAGGAAAGGTTTCAAAACCAGAAAGACTCAGGCCCACCTCCTGGGTCAGCTACTTATCAGCTGTAGGATCTTGAGAAAACTGGGTTTCTCTGAGTCTCAGTTTCTTTTACTGTCAAGTGAAGGATGGTAATCTCTCAAGGGGCTATTTTGAGGCCTGAGTAAGGTAACGCCCCCAGTCACTAAATGCTGTTAAGCCACTAGCTAGATCTTACAGAAAAGGAAGTAAAAGCTAGAAGAAAGTTAAGCAGTTTTGCCCGAAGTAACTCATCTTTTAAGATGCTGCTTGGATGCAAATCTGAGTCTCAGGTGTTAGAACAGTCCCTTTCATTCTCCTACATTAGTTCCTATTCACAGTGGCTCATTGTTCAAGGGCTCAAGAAAGTCACTGATTACAATTCAGTATCTTAGATTATTAAAGAAAAATCTATAATAATCCCACGTATGTATAAACTACTGTAACCCAGTATCTATCGTTAAATATTACAAGGTCTAAGTTACATTGAATCCCGCCTGTGAGGTCAGAAAGGACTTTTTTAAAAGCCCATTGACAAAATACACCATTTGGAAGCTGGAAAGGGCAGATTTAAGGAAGACACGGGTGTGTAGGGACTGAAGAAACTGGGGACATAGTATCGGAGGATACGCTCATCGCCCCTGCTGAGCGCTGTGAGGCCTGGACAAACTGCTCCCTCTCTCTGCACCCGTGTCCATGTCATATGGGGTTTTTTTAGTTTAAGATTTGAGCTCTGTCATATCCGACTCTTGGCAACCCCATGGACTGTAGCCCGCCAGGCTCCCACATCCATGGGATTTTCCAGGCAAGAATACTGGAGTGGGTTGCCATTTCCTTTTCCAGGGATCTTCCTGACCCAGGGATCGAACCCAGGTCTCCCACATCGCAGGCAGATTCTTTACCACTGAGCCATTCCCCCATGTCAAGTGGGATTAGGAGCAGCTAATGCTGAGGTCTCACCTGGCTTAAAACAAGCCTGGGAGGAACCCTACAAAAACGATTGACTCAGACCATAGTTTGCCATTATTGGGAAGAATCCCTTGGCTGCAGGTTGAATTTAGCGGGAAAAATTTGCCAGTTGACAACTGGGATAGGAAGGGATCTCATGAAAATCACTACATTAGGAATGTCATAGCTCCCACTAACTCCACTGTAAATTGATGTTATGTCTATGATATTGGGCGAATTTGCTGCTAAAACTGGCTTTTTTTGCAACTGGCTTCATATCCTTAGTGTTCACCTCCCCAAAGCTGTGTTCAATAGCACTTACTTCCAAAAGGAAACCAACATTTCTGTTGTTACTATTGCCATAGAATTTTTGGCATCTAAAGGGAACAGTGCCCCCTAGTGGAAGTATAATCCAATCAGGCACCAGGCCCACCATTAAAGCTTGGTGGATAGTGTTCATGTTTGGAAAATAGTCCCTACAACCCCCTTCCCAAAGTCATTTGTGTTGGCAAAAAATGTACATTGGGTTTGAAGTTCTACCAAGGAGATGTTCCTTGTTATTACTGTTTTTTTTAAAGACAGAAACCAGATTCATGACTTTGGGTTAGGATAAAGAGAAGACAGAACAAGAAAGGGATCAAGAGTTAGGAACGTGAAAAAGGGGCAGAGAACAAAACACAGACGAAAGAAGGATGATAGGAAAACACAAATTATATGCAAATACATTTTCCCTTAACCTTATGGAACTGTGTTCTTGACACAAAACGCTTCAGATGGAGAGAAAGGCCTTATTCTATAGAACAATCCCAACCAGAGGCCTTATTTTATGAGGAGCACCTTGTATGACATTAGATGGGCAATGACTCTATTCCTAGTAATTCAACAAGCCTCCACCACTCCACCCCCGATTTAACAGAACAGACATTCTGTCTTTTTTTTTTTTTCTGTATGTTCTCTCCCTCTTGAACCTCCCTCCCACCTCCCACCCCACTCCTCTAGGTGGTCACAGAGCCCTGGTTTGAGCTCCCTGAGTCCTACAGCAAATTCCCACGGGCTGTCTGCTTTACATATGGCAGTGTATGTTTCCATGTTACTCTCTCCATTCATCCCCCTCTCTCCTTCCCCCACTGTGTTCTCTGTGCCTGAGAGGTTCTGTCTTGTTCATGTTATGCATGAGGACTTTTAAAAGGGAAAAAAAATGTGCCTGATGCCAAATGAGAGCTTTGACAAGTATGTGACTTGGGTGGGTCAGCGGGAGGCAGGTGCCTCCTACGGCTTCATTCCAAGTGACTTCCATGCTCAGGGAGACTGCTCCTCCCATCGGGGGGCAGGCGGTGGCCCCCAGGGTAGATGAATGAAGACTTTCTCTTTTAATAGTCATGTGTCTATAATAATGTGTATTAGGAAAAAAACTCAACTGGTATATCAAAGCTGTGAATTTAAGGACATGATCTTTACCAAGAAGCTGCATTTTTTCCTAAAGTGAATTATTTTAAAGATAAATAATAAATAATGAAACAGGTGGAAAGGAGAGGGGGTGAAAACCATGAGCGAGTATGCAGAGTCCCTGAGGTTCGGAAACACTACTGGAAGTAAACAGATACTATTTAAATATTTTCCTCTCCTTTCTCTGGAGAGACAATAGGCTGGTTTTCTCTCATATTCATCTCCTCTGTCTTGCTTCTTCAGTTTGCCTGGCTCTTGTCTTTCCCTGACACATTTCCTGCTGCTCAGAACCAACTGCAGTGTTGATATGGAGACAGTTCTCCTTCAGGTCTGTGTTATTGTTGTTCAGTAGCTAAGTCGTGTCTGAGTCTTTGCAACCCCATGGACTGCAGCAAGCCAGGTTTCCCTGTCTATCACCATCTCTCAGAGCTTGCTCAAACTTATGTCCATTGAGTTGGTGATGCCATGCAACCATCTCATCCTCTGTCGTCCCCTTCTTCTCCCGCCTTCAATCTTTCTCAGCATCAGGCTCTTTTCCAATGAGTCGGCTCTTGGCATCAGGTGGCCAAAGTACTGGAGCTTCAGCTTCATCATCAGTCCTTCCAATGAATATTCAGGGTTGATTTCCTTTAGGATTGACTCATTCAATCTCCTTTCTGTCCAAGGGATTCTTAAAGAGTCTTCTCCAGGACCACAGTTTGAAGGTATCAATTCTTTGGCACTCAGCCTTTTTTATGTGCAACTCTCCCATCTGTACATGACTACTGTAAAACCATAGCTTTAACTACATGGATGTGGAGGAGAGTTCTCCTTCTGCAGGCCTATCCAGCAGTTGTTCCAAAACTGAGATCCAGCTAAGGAGGCATCACTAGACTGTCCCCAGCACCTTGTCTCCACATTGGGTATACTCTCTGGTCCTTCCTGCCCTCTCCATCAGCTTCCCTCAGCTCCCTCCTCACCCCAACAGAAGGGCCATGTGCCAGTGACATGGCCAACAGCTCCTTCAGTGGGAAAGATAGATTTCTGCCCTGAGGACATGAAGGAATCAGCTGCTTTTCTCACACGTGATCCTTGAGAACACTCCGCTGTCAACACCAGGGTTAGGCAGAGGGGTAAAGGGTGCAATGAGAACCTTTCATCTGAGCCACCTTGGGGCATTCCCCTTGCCAGCACCCTACCAGTGTGGGCCTGGGTATGTCCTCCAGGGCTCCTCCCAGTTCAGTTAAGAAGCTTTCTTCATTTATGGGATGACCTAAGAGTGGGTTCTTATGTCATTTTCCCCTTCAAAACGTCCTTGCAGGAATGTAACTCGCTACCTACCCCAGGATCTCAGAGCCAGTAAGAGCCCCTGGTGTGCACGGCTGACCTTTCTCAAGTCTGTGTTTTGGCTAAGGCCATTCTTCCACTCTGATGCCCCGGTGAGCGTCTGAGGAGTCAACCAATCACAGCCCAGAATCCTGAAACGGTCAGCAACCCACTGACCACAAGGAGCTTCCCAATCCTGCCATACCATCCGAATGAACAAGACTCAAGACTGAGGACAGATTAGCCCATTTGGGGTAACATACAGAGGGGCCCTTTAATGCTTTCATTCCCCTTTGCACCAGAGTTTGGGGGCGTCTACTCAGCGACGCGCTAGTCCTGGGCAGGGGAGTGGGAGGGGTATAGTCCTCGTTTGTAGCCTTTGCCAATTTCTGAGGTGTAAAGACTCCCATCATAGCCAATTTCAAGCTACCAGCATCATGTCAACTGACTGGCAAAATTTCTGAAAATTTAACAATCAGCTCTTGGAAGTCTGTTCAAGCCTGTGGTGGCATCGTACCACGTGTACTTCTTAGGCGTATGTGTTACAGAGTTCCTTAATAGCATGCAGTGTGGCGTGTTTGGGAACATTTCTACAGCTCTTGGCTGATGCTAAGGATCTTGGATATATTTCCTCATCTTCCCCAGCATCCTTCCTTTTCCTTCTCCATTTCTCAACTGAAAAAAAAAAAAAAAAAAAAAAAACCCAAACCCTCACATTCTCTCTTCTTCCTGAATGAGTCCTCATCCTGTGCATATCTTCAGCCATAGGGAACTGAAATGATACATTCCTATTATACCATATCACTCACTCTGTGAGAGCTGAAATTTAGGCAGAGCTGGGGATGAGCAGGATGGGGATTGGAGTTTCCACAGTTGATACAGGCACAGTTCAAATGTAAAAATGATTGAAGGCTAGTAATTAGAGACCCAAAGCTGAATAAAACAGTCTCCGCCTTCTAAAAACTCATGGACAAATGGGAAGATGGCAAATAATGTCTCCACAGCAAATGTTAAGAATCACAGAACTCACATGCGGGTGTTTTTTAAAATTTATCTTGATAGAGTGGTCTAGGCAGTTCCTGGGGCTTCCCTGGCGGCTCAGTGGTAAAGAATCCGCCTGCCAGTACAGGAGATGCAGGAGACTCAGGTTCAATTCCTAGGTCGGGAAGACCACCTGCAGGAGGGAATGGCAATCCACTCCAGCATTCTTGCCTGGGAAATCCCATGGACAGAGGAGCCCAGTGAGCTACAGTCCATAGGGTCTCAAAGAGTCGGACACAACTGAGCAACTGAACACACACACACAGTACCTAATAATTAATCAGAGTTGGCACGCAAAATTCAATGCATTTTCCATCCTTGACCTAGTAGAATAAATACAGTAAGTGCAGGGGAGAAAAGATTGGAAAAGTATAAATGAAGCAAAGTGTATATAGGGGAGGAGAGGAAAGGTTGCCATAGACAAGCTTAATTACTATTCATGCCCAAAGCTGGCCTGTCTGTGGACTTACCTCTGAGTGAGTGCATCTCAGGGTCACCATGAAAACCTCTTCTGTCCCTGAGGACTGTCCCTGGCAGGATCTAGTGAGAGGGTACCGGCATGCCCTCCTCCAGGGGTGCAAGGATGATGGGAGGGGCTGGGTTGATTGCATGGGGAACAGAAGGCTGGAGCTGTGATGGAAAGGGTCACAAGAATAGTGGAAGCCAAGCTCCGAGTTTAAAAATAGTCCCAAGCATGGGATTCCAGCCACGATCTCCTTCCTTAAAGGTGGGTAGCTACCTGCTCTGGGGGCCCCTCAAGAAGGAGATTTATACTCAGCCTATAGGGAATCTGATGACTACTCCCTGCATCTCTGGAGACCTGGGATTTTATATTCACATGTGGTCTGGGGGGTCTACAGTTGGCTACAGAAATGAGTTCTTTTCAATGGAAGAGAAGGAAATTGAGTTTCAATACATACACTGTTCTGAGCCCCCATCTGAATTCCAGATCCATGCTCCCAGAGGGAAAACAGAGCCCCAGGGACCAATGAGCAGCACGAGCAAGACTGCAGGCACTTTGGGGACTTCAGGACCTGGGACTGCTGCTTGTTGTCACACACAGGGTTCCTAGATTCTGGATTTTTCTTGTCGCAAACTCTAGGACCAAGTGGCTCCCTGAATTCCTGACCCACATACCTCTGACCTGCAGCGACACAGCCCTGCCACATCTGAATTTGAATCTATGTGGCCCTTTATAAAACTTTACCTTCTTTCAAAAGAACCTTTGGAGTGGATCTCAGTGAGTGATATCCAATCGAATGGATCTTTACTGGAGATGCAGTGGTTCCACACTCATCCCTCATCCGTAACACAGTCTGAACCACCCCTCTGCTGAAAGATGGGTCTTGTCCACACAACTGATGTGTAGAAAAGGTCCAAGAGATAGACAGCCAAGCTCAACATAAAATGATACAACTGAAAATGCTGGATCTAAAAGGTTCTCCTGAGCCCTTAACCCCACGGGAGGAATGCAGAGTTCAGGGATTTGGTAGTGACATTACTCACAATCCACTTGGAGGTGTTGCCTTTTCTAGATTCTGATTAAAAGGGTATAAGTTTATACTATCTCTGCTAGATCAGAAGCTGGGTGATGGTGCTTGGCTTTATTACTAGGAATGGAGTCATTGCCGTCTACAAAGTGTCACACAAGGTTGTTGTTATTGTTGCTCAGTCACCAAGTCCTGTCCGACTTTTTGCAACCCCATGGGCTGCAGCATCCCAGGCTTCCCTGTCCCTCACCATCTCCTGGAGTTTGCCCAAGTTCACGTCCATTGCATCAATGATGCCATCCAACCATCTCATAAAGAGCCCCTCTTAAAACAGGGTCTCTGGTGGGGGTTATTCTAGAATAAGTCATTTCCTATCATCTAAGCATTTTGTGTCAAGAATAAAGTTCAATAAAATTAAGTAAGAAAAATAGCAGAAGTAAAATGTATTTTCATGCCGTCTTTCTTTCTTTGTGTCCTCTGCCTCTTTTTTAACGTCAGCTCTCTTGAGCCTCAGTCACCTCAGTCACAGCATCCCTGAGGAACAGGAGAGGAACATGGATCTAACCCTTGCTATTTTTATTTTTGGAGACACAAATGAGGCAGTCGGTTCTGGAGGAAGTCACGAAAGACTTTCTGAATCAGATGGTATTTCACCCACCACCACAGGCCAGATGTCTTTGCTCTCATCTCCCAAATCAAAGAGTTCTCCAGGCTTGCTAAATGGGACACGAAATGGCCTGGTGCAGCTCCAGCACTGAAATTGCGAGGACTGTGGTACAAGCCAAGCTGTAGACACAGGCTTTCCTCGATCTAGAGCCTCAGCTTTCTCGAAGGGAGGAGGGGAGTACAGGAGGAGGGTTCATACCCTGCGTCAACCACCGCCCCAAGGAGCCAAGGCCTTAGCACCAGCGACAGAGAGGATGGATATGACATGATTTCCTCCCAAAGCTGAAATCAGGTCTGGTAGGCAGAGGGGAGGGCTTCTGTGTCTGTGAACCAGAGCAGCTGATGTCAGCCCTCGCCCCAGCCCACCCCTTTGTTCGCCGTGACTCCCTACTTCCTGAGTGCGTGCATGCTAAGTCGCTCAGTCGTGTCCGACTCTTTGTGACCCTTTGGACTCCAGCCCACCAGGCTCCACTGTTCATGGGATTCTCCAGGCACGAATACTGGAGTGGGCTGCCATGCCTTCCTCCAGGGGATCTTCCTGACCCAGGGATCGAACCCACATATCTTATGTCTCCTGCATTGGCAGGCGGATTCCTTACCACTAGTGCCACCTGAGAAGCTCTCTATTTCCTGTCTCAAGTCCAATTCCAGATTCCCCTGCCATTTCTTCCTCTAACCTTGCCTTCTGACAGTGTCTCAAGTTTACACTATTAAAAACAAGAAGAATAAGTTTGACCTCTCAGTTCCCTATGTCCCCACTAGCTATAAGCTCCTTTGGGAATACCACTTGGACCTTACATCACTCAATTTCCCTCAGCATCCAGCCATGTACTTGTAATATACTATGCGTGCTTGATAGAGATCTTTTGATTTGATCCCCTCACTAATGATTAACTTGAATACTAAAACCAATCCTTCCCCCTCCCGCCCCTATTGAAGGAATCCCAGAGATTATTGTCATGTACCAGCTGTTTGGAGCAACTTGAAAAATTTTATGGTAGATTTTTTTCAGCTTTATTGAGGTATAATTGATAAAAATTGTTAAGGTATTGAAAGTGTATGTTGTGACTTGATACACATACACATTGTGAGAGGATTTTCCCAGCTAGTTAACTAACACGCGTATCACCTCACCTTTGTCTTCTGTGTGTGTGTGAGAATGTTTATCTTCTACTCTTTTAGCAAATTTCAATTATATAGTAAGTATTATCACTATAGTCGCCATGTTATATACTAGATCATCATCTTATACTTGAAAAATTGCACCCTTTCACCAAACTCTCCCAATTTCCCCACCCCTCTAGCCCCTGGCATCCATTTTTCTACTCTCTGTTTCTATGAGTTTGATGATTTTTTTTTTCCGATTCCTCATATAAGTGATACCAAGCAGTATTTGTCCTTCACTTCCTGACTCATCTCACTTAGCATATGCCCTCAGGGTCCATCCATGCTGTTGAAAATGGCAGGATTTCCTTCTTTCTCAGGGCTGAATAGTAATATATAAGTAACTAGATCTTCTTTATCCATTCATCCATGACAGGCACTTAGGCTGTTTCCATATCTTGGCTATTACAAATAATGCTGCAATGAACATTAGGGCGGGTAAGTCTCAGATATCCTGCTTTCAGTTCCTTTGGATATACACCCAGAAGTGGGAATGCTGGATCATAGGGTAGTTCTATTTTCCATTTTTTTGAAGATCTTCCACACTATTTTCCATAATGGTTGCACCAATTTACCAACATTATACAAGGGTTCTCTTTTCTTTACATCCCTGTATGGCAGATATTTTGACTGAAGACACCACAGAGAGAATGCCGGCTATTTTGAAAGGAGCCTCTTCCATTATTACAAAGTTATTATTTTAAAATTGGACTTCCTCTATGGAAAGTGGTTACCCTGCATTGGGTGAAACTTCTTCAGGGACTGGGAACTTATTCCATCAAAAGGCAGCCCATCTTTTCTTTTGATTTTCAAGCCATGAGAAATTTCTACTTTATCAAGAGCTGAAATGTATTTCTAGAGTATTCTTCCATCCGTATTACTGCACACCTTTGGAACATTTTCAGACAAGCTGATTCTTCTTTTATACCATAGCCCTTCTTATATTAAGATTATAATATAGGATGTGGGAGGGGTCCCTTCTCCCTTAGTCTCATTTTTTCCCCTCAGAAAAGGAATTTTTGTCCCCCTCTCATAGATAATCTTATGATGAGACTCCGATGCCTATTGCGTGTCATTTCCTTGTCAGCCTGATTACTGGGCATCCAAGCCAAGTCTTGGGTTGGTGGTCTCCTCTTTCCCTCTTTGGGAGCCAGGGGACTCTCACCTGCTCTTGGCGCCTCCTGAGAGCTGGATGACCTGAGGTACCTGCTTCCGTGGAAAGGGGTTCAGGTAGGGCTTTGCAATGGCTGCACATTGGCCACGCCCTATCCGTTCTTCTGGGAGCTGGTCTTCAGCCATGCTGAAGCTGGTTGGGTGCCTGGACGTGGACTTTGCTCTGTAGACCTACCTCCATCCTCCAGGCTCTGTCTCTTCCTTTCTCTGTCTCTTTGACTCTCACACACAATCTCCCCCTCACTCCCCTTCCTTCCCTCTTTATTTCTCTCCCAGTTCACCCCTGAGTGTGCGGTTATGGGGAGCTCCACAGTTCCACAAGTCTTATCTTTAATTTTGGAATCAAAAAGGCTTTGAAAACTGTGTCATAAGACTGAAACAAACTCATCTGGTGGTGAAACTTGACGTGAGCTGACAGGAAGCTATTCAGTAGTAGACTTTATTTATCCCACTTGGTGGGACTATCCAGGCATTATTCCTACAGAAATACTAATGTATCTGATCACAGGATGTGCCCTCTAACCCACTGGGGTATGTGTAGCTTCTTAAAATTCAACACATTCTGAATTTCAGCCTTACGCTATGTTTCCCCAATGTTGTTGTTGTTGTTTTTTAACCTTTGAATTTTGCATGATGTAAATTCCTGATTAAAAGCGTGGTATAGTGCTGAGCTACTGAAACCTGCACACCCTACAGCCCATGCTCTGCAACAAGAGAAGCCACCGCAATGAGAGGCTCATGCGCCACAGTGAAGAGGAGCCCCCACCTGCTGCAACAAGAGAAAGGCTGCACAGCAACAAAGACCCAGCACAGCCATAAATACATAAAACACACCTTTAAAAAAAATCATGGTATAATATTTCTCACTTGCCGAGTAATCCTTGCCTTTATACTTCATTAGTAAGAATTTTGGATGATATAAATTCCTGGGACCTAGCTGCGGGCCCTTTGCAGTGATTGGAGGTGGCCCTGTCTTTAACACACCCACTCATGATTTAAAATAAGAAATGGGAGGACAGTGATCAGCTCTGCATGTGACTTGAAGCCCAGAAGGACACTAAACAAACTGAATAACAAAATTAGGATCCAAAAATATCTTAATCTGACTGGAGGAACTAATTCAAAAAGAAGGAATTTTTAAAAAGCAGTTGTTTGCCTTTATCCATGAATTAGAGTGTTTGATTTACGGTCATGTAATGAATTAAGAAGCCACCTAATTTGACATGAGTAAAGTTTATACATGCTTTTCTACAATCCAGACACACTATTTCCCCTACTTCACTGAGGTATTTGTCTACCCACTTCCAGATCTTGGACTACGGCTTTCACCTGATGACGTCTGTGAATTCAGCTAGAATCATGGCTTCCTGTGACGCCATCATGTGATGACAGCTTCCTGTGAGGTAGGCATGTGATTACACCTTCCGTGTGACAGTCACTAACTGACCTCAAGTTCTTTCCCGGTCACATTCACCCTTCTGTCCCAAATATAGTAAATTTAATTCTTGTGTTAACTGCAGTGGTTTTTATTTTGAAAATAGCCAGAAAGTCTGCCTACATCTTTTCCAATTTAAATTCCCTTTGTTGGCAGTTAAACATTAAAAAGATAACTGAATGGTGAAAATGTTTCTTTAGTTACTGCTAGGATCAGTAATTCTTTCTCATAAAATAAAATCTTCAGATTTTTAACTTCTGTTGGTCTTTTGAACCCCTTCCCATGGAGTAATAAATAAATATGCAGGATTACAGGCAAATTTGATTTCTTCCTTTTGCTTATATGAATAATGGAAACTTATTTCCTTATAAGGAACATGTATTTTGGTTGAAGAAAAACATAGTACAGATCCTAACAGCCCCCCTCTCCCAGCTTTGATGAACAGCAGCAGTTTGGTTAGGTGGGACTTGTGGGGCTTCCCAGGTGGCTCAGTGGTAAAGAATTCACCTGCCAATGTAGGAGATGCAAGAGACACAGGTTTGATCCCTGGGTCAGAAAAGATCCCTGGAGAAGGAAATGGCAACCCAGTGCAGTATTCTTGCCTGGGAAATCCCACAGACAGAGGAGCCTGGGGGGCTACAGTCCATGGGGTCGCAAAGAGACAGGTATGACTGAGCAACTGAGCATGTACACATGAGTAGGGGCCTCTCCTGGCTATAGGGAGGAGGGACCACCGTCACTTCCTTTGCCTCAACATCCTGAGAATCAGCACTAGTTGATTCTGTTGACTGTGAACTTGGGGGGCTGTCCAGGGGTAAGGGGCTCCCTGGACACAGGCAAGTGTGAGGACTCCAAGTTTAAGGAGACTTTCTGGAAAAGCCCATTGGAGTCTTCAGGTGTGGTCCTTTAGCTGAAAAAGCCAGCTGTGTTTTAAAGGTAGAGAGGACCTCTGACATGATGAGAAGCCCACTGTGCATCAGGTAGTCACAAGGGTTGACAATAAGATGAGCTAGGTCAGTGAAGGTGCTGGATTTCTACTGTTACCAGAGTTATGGACGAAGGTTTACCTCGGAAATACTGCGGATCTGACTCAGGACCACCACGATAAAGCAAATAAGAGAATAAAGTGAATCACACGACTTTTTTAGGTTTCCTAGTGCCTATAAAAGTTATATTTACACTATACTGTAGCTTACTGAGTATGCAATACCATTACATCTAGAAAAACAATGTACATGCTTTATTACTAAAAATGCTAACCAACATCTGAGCCTCTAGAAAGTTGTAGTAATAATATCAAAGATCACTGATCACAGGTCACCATAACAAATATAATAATAATTTAAAAATGGAAATATTGTGAGAATTACTAAAATATGACTGGGACACAAAGTGAGCTAATGTTGTTGACAAACAGTTTTGTCAACAACAAAACTGCTCGATGCAGAGTGACCACAAACCAAGATTTAAAAAAATAAAAATCTGCAAAGGGCCTTCATTAAATGGGGTCTGCCAATATAAAGGAATTGGGATAAATTGATACTCTTTACTCCTAGCTGTTCATTGATAAAGAGAGATAATAACAACCTCTTACCTGATGGTCTCTGAGATGTCTAAGGAAATTCATGTCAGGCCGTCGTATTACTCTGAGAAAGAAGGCTGACTTACAAGCACAATTACCAACCCTCAAAGTGTCCATCTGGAGACATGGTCTGAGATTGAGCTAATTGCCTATAAATAATAAGAACCGATTAGCAGTTCATATTTTAAGTTTTTACTGTGTGCCAGGCAGGGCTCTAAGCACTTTACATGAATTAGGACATTTTGTCCTCAAAATAACCCTATGAAGCAGGTACTATAATTATTCCTAACCTATATCTGGGAAAGAGAGGCACAAAGAGATATCACCATGACATACATCTAAGGAGTGTTAGCACCAGACCGGATGCCCTGCCATCTGGTGTCAACAGGCCACACTCCCAAGCCCTCCACCCTCTTGGTAAAGTGGTCCTGCAGGATACTCTACTGGGTTCACAGCAAATCAGATTCCTCGACTTGCATACAAATGGGTACTTTTAGATTGACACTGATTATTTTATCTTTTTAATCTGGTTTATTTACAAGCACAAGGTGGCTCAGACAGTAAAGAATCTGCCTGCCAATGCAGGAAATGCAAGAGATGCAAGTTCAATCCTTGGGTGGGGAAGATCCCCTGGAAGAGGAAATGGCAACCCACTTCAGATTCTTGCCTGGAAAACTCCATGGACAGAGGAGCCACACAGCACAGCAGCAAAGATTAAAATAGCAAGGACAGATTGGGGAAACTGACTCATGATCTACCTGCTGTCCCCCATGGAGATGTATGCTGAAAAGAGGCTGAAGAACGTCCCTAACATGAGCTTGTTGGGCAGAAGATGGTGCTAGCTTTAAAATAATCCCCTGATAAGCAATCTGATGGGAATCCTAATATTTTCCCCCTCGTTCCCCCACCTCCTCATGATTTTGGAAATATAGAGGCAAAATCATCTTCCAAAGCCCACTCTCTAAATCTGTGGGCCAGAGAAAACTGGTGTCTCTTGCCCAAGACCTCTGCATCTAAGGCTCACACATCTTCGACCCAGTTGGAGCCCAGGCAAAGGCTCCAGTGTTCTCCTATAACAGAACAGGAGGGCGGAAACCTGGGCACCGAATCCTAGCACGTGTAGAAATGCAAGGATCTACTGACCTGCAAAATGAGGTCTCTTTCTTTTTAAAGGGGATATAACAGAAGCCAGGTTGGTAAAGTTAAGTACTTTTTTTTTTTTTTTCCATTTTTCAGTCTTTAATGAAGTTAGGATGAGCCTTAAAAATACAGCACTCTGAGACAGTGAACATTACATTAAAAATAAAATATCCCCCAAAGGCATAACTCTAGTGTTCAGCCTAAAAGTACATCATGCCCTTAAGCACATCATTATTTTTCACCAGCAAGTAAATGTGAGGTGAGCTCACAAACACGTCCAAAGGGGCAACATTTTTATTGAACTGAAAGATAGTTCAGCCAAGATTCAAAAAGTCTGAATGCAATAGTAAAAGTCCGAATGAATATATCATATCAGGTTAAATTCTGTTATGTCTTCATCTAACATACTCTTATTCCAGTTATTGATGCCCTAAGTCAAATGACCTTTCTCAACAGCCCTAACCCCAACACTGCATGTACCAAAAAAAACACCCTTCTAAAAATGTCACTTCTGAATTCCCCTTTCCTGATACTCCTCCATTTTGCTCCTCTATTATATATGGCTTTTCTGACCAATCTAGACAGCATTTTAAAAAGCAGACATTACTTTGCCAACAAAGGTCTATCTAGTCAAAGCTATGGTTTTTCCAGAGTCATGTATGTGTGTGAGAGTTGGACTATAAAAAAAGCTGAGCACCGAAGAATTGATGCTTTTGAACTGTGGTGTTGGAGGAGACTCTTGAGAGTCCCTTAGACTGCAAGGAGATCAAACCAGTCCATCCTAAAGGAAATCAGTCCTGAATATTAATTGGAAGGACTGATGCTGAAGCTGAAATTCCAATACTTTAGCCATTTGATGCGAAGAACTGACCTATTTGAAAAGACCCTGATGCTGGGAAAGATTGAAGGCGGGAAGACAAGGGGATGACAGAGGATGAGATGGTTGGATGGCATCACCAACTTGATGGACATGAGTTTGAGTAGACTTTGGGAGTTGGTGATGGGAAGCTTGGCATGCTGCAGTCCATGGGGTCGCAAAGAGTTGGACAAGACTGAGTGACTGAACTGAACTGACCTGAGAACAGAAGTTATGTACTTTTTTAAACATATTGATAAGCCTTTTAGTTATTAAAGTAATTAAATTTCCAAGTACAAAACTTTCTCACAAAGAACATTCTAGTATCAGTTTCACTTTTTGAACTTATTCAAACTTTAAGGAAGACATTTTCTAATGAAAAATATTCTTCAGAAAAATGAGGAAGAGGAAATATTTTCCAATGAGTTTCATAAGGCAATATATCCCTCTTACATAATCATGACAAAGACATTACAAGAATAGAAAGCCAGAGTGAAGTCATTTACTTTAGATCATGCAGCCAGTCAACACCTTATCCTCTTTGTCTCTCTGAAAATTGAGCAGAGAAGGTGTTCGGTAAATGCTTAATGAGTTATCTGTGTGAGTTTAGGGAAGTGTCTTCACCTCTCTGGTCTCAGTTTTATCAACTATAGAATATGGAAAATAATACGTGGTCTATACACCACACAGAATTATTGTGGGATGAGGATCCAGTGAAATTTATCCTCCTTCCCTTCCCTACATGGCTTCCTTGGTGGCTCAGTGGTAAAGAATCTGCCTGCCAATGCAAGAGATGTGAGTTCAGTCCCTGTTCTGGGAAGATCTCCTGGAGAAGGGAATGGCAACCCACTGCAGTATTCTTGCCTGGGAAAGCCCATGGAGAGAGGAGCCTGGAGGGCTACAATCCAAGGGGTAACAAAGAGTCAGACACAACTTAGCAACTAAGCATGGGTACACCCCTTACATACAAATACACTCAGACAACCCTTCCTCCAAATAAATGCACAAGCAGGAGAGGAAAGAGGTGCAATGTTATTGCTCTTCCCCCGCCTCCCTTCCTCCATCTTCGAGATTTTGAAACAAAGCCTCATGGTGACTGAGACAAGGCCAGACACTGACTTAGGCTGGGCAAGGAAACGAGAGAGGAAAACTAGTTGACTTGGTGGGGTTTTGGCTTCTTGATGTCTTTTTAAATAATGAATTGAAGTTTTCCTTACAGTAGGGAGATACTTGAGTTTGAACTAGTCATACTCTACGCAAACATCTGAGAGATGACCTGGATCAGTCCTGACACTTCAGAGATGAGGGTCTAAAAGTAAAATCAAGATTTGCACCACGTCACACAGAGGGTCAGGACTGAGACTGCTGACTCCCCGTCCTCTCATGTAACAACCACCTTTACACCTGGCTTCCAGAAGGGCAAGACACAGACCTGCTCTAACGCTGCTGGTACACAGTTGGCCTGTCACACAGAGGGTCAGGACTGAGACTGCTGACTCCCCATCCTCTCGTGTAACCACCACCTTTACACCTGGCTTCCAGAAGGGCAAGACACAGACCTGCTCTAACGCTGCTGGTACACAGTTGGCCATCGTGTGTTCAGTCACATCTGGGGACGTGACTAATTTCTGGACCCAGACCTCCTCCCACTCCTTGACTTTCCACCCTTGCATGTCTTTAGCAGATGCTGCAAAGGGCAGTCCCAGGGGCCTCCTTCTTACCGATTCAGCAGCCTGGACTCCGTCCTCCTCCCCAGCTTGCAGCACGTGGCTGCTTGGCCAATTCATCCTCGCCTAATGCTCCCCACCTCCCTTTCCCCTCTGGTCCCGTTATGACCACTCTTTCCCTGGAGCCTCTTCTCCCTCCTGACCTGGATACAGACAATCTCAGGCTCTAGTAATAACCCTGAGTCAGAGAATTCTCTTCCTTCTTTCAAGCTCTGCCTTCTCTTCTGAGCTCTACATAAGCATTCCCACATTAATATCCATCCACCAATCCCACGCTTCAAACCCAATAACCCAAATGAACATGTGGTCTTCCATTCCCACCTCCCTCCACCCCTGATTTCCCATTTCCACACCACATCGCCTTTTCACCGCACCTGACCTAGAAACCTGACACTCGTCTTCACTCCTTCTATTTCAGCCCCGGCTCCAATTAGCTTCAGAATCCTTCCTGTAGGTCCTACCTTTGTCGTGCTTCTCAAAGCAGCCCACTCTTTCTATTCTTGCTGCCACGATTCTATTTCTGGCACGATAGCCATAATCTTCCTGCATCCAGACATCCTCCCACTCAATCTATTCTGCAGACTGTTCTAGAATTGTCTTTCTTAAAACCCAGATATGATCAGAAACTCTATTCCTCAGTAATCGTCAATGACTTGATAGTGTTCACCAGAGCCATTTTGAATTCCTGAGGATGGTTGTGTTAGTCAAGATTCTCCAGAGAAACAAAAATCAATAGGATTTATGTATATATATATATATAGAGAGAGAGAGAGAGAGAGAAATTTATTATAAGGAATTCTCAGATAACTCAGTGGTAAAGAATCCCCCTGCCAATACAGGAGATGTAAGAGACTCAGGTTCGACCCATGGGTCAGGAAGATCCCTTGCAGGAGGAAATGGCAACCCACTCCAGTATTCTTGCCTGGACAGTGTAGCCTGGCAGGCTACTGTCTATGGGATCACAAAGAGTTGGACATGACTGAGCGCACACATATACACCCATGCAGGCTTCTAGAACACTCTGTCTGTGCTAGGCACTGTGCTATACGCTTTCACACTACTACATGCATACTAAGTTCAGCA
Source organism: Bos taurus (assembly GCF_002263795.3). Classification (NCBI taxonomy): domain Eukaryota; kingdom Metazoa; phylum Chordata; class Mammalia; order Artiodactyla; family Bovidae; genus Bos; species Bos taurus. The sequence goes on from NC_037354.1 coordinate 26,015,800, forward strand.
ACTTCAAAATCATAAATAGAAATGGTAACATGTGTGGATTTGTGTTCTAATATTTTCAACCTACAGCAAAAGAAAACCAGAACTAAGTGGATTTTCTTCAAGTTGCATATTTAAAAGGAACACTAAGCAATTAAGAATCAAACAGCTTATGGGAATTATTCATAACTAACATTTTTGAGCACTTGCTGTGTGCCCGTCACTGGGGTGAGTGTTTACAAGCATTGGCTTACTTAAATGTCACAAGAAACCCATGAGTCATTGTTATGGTTCATTTACAAAAGACAAACCTAAAGGCTAAAGAGGTCAAGTGACTTGTCCAGTGTCAGAGACTCTGAGGTCACAAGGCTGAACAGGAGCTCAAGTAGGTCCGATCTTCAAGCCCCTGCACTTGCTCTTCACGCTCTGCTGCTTATTAGCTACAGCCTGCAAGAGAGGACAGGGAGTGCATGACTCCATCTCCTTCTCCCCACACAACTTCATTCTCCTATTTGCATGACGCCAAGGGACTAGAAATCACATACCTTAAGTATAAAGCATGGGGTTCTTATTTAAATGTCAAGTTTTGCTTTGATAGTATTTATGGAAGACATCATAAGTCTCATGACAAGCCAGTACCAAGGTGTTTGGATGTACTTGGGCGGGCAGGGATCCTGGTCTAACCTGAAGCCATGAGGGGGTCTCCCCTCAGATCTCAGAATTCTTCATCACATTCTCTCCCTCAATTCTCACCGTGACCTGGAAAGCTATGACCATACTTATTGTTAAAAATAAGTAAACTGCTTTACATAGAGTAGTGTGTAAACATTAATCCTAATGTATCCCTCCCCACCTTCCCCCTTTGGTAACTATAAGTTTGTTTTCACTGTCTTTCTGAGTCTCTGTTTTGCAAATAAGTTCACTTGTATATATTTTTTTAGACTTCTCATATAAATGATATTATACGCTATTTCTCGTTCTCTGTCTGGCTTACTTCACTGAGTATGAAAATCTCTAGGTTCATCCATGTTGCTGCAAATGGCATTATTTCATTCTTTTTTAAGGCTGAGTAATAGCACAGGGGACTATACTCAATATTTTGTAATAACCTATAAGGAAAAGAATCTGAATAAGAATATATATGTATGTCCGTATAACTGAATCACTGTACACCTGAAACTAACAACACTGTAAATCAACTCTGCACCAATAAGATAAGCAAAGAAATAAACTGCAGTTCATAGAGTTAGGGACTGTCCAAGGTCATACTCCCTGTAAGTCGTCCATTTTTTGACAGCTCTATGTTGCCTCTTAATAACACCACTTATTCTTAAATACAAGTCATTCTTTGACAGATCTCACTGTCCAGAGCTTTTCACGGTATTGCTGATGGTTACCGGACTAGAACCACATAAAATGGTCACCGCACAGGATCGTTAATAGCAGAGGATTTGCTGAATCCAGGGGTCTTCCCAGGATACAGGATAGCTTTGCTGAGGCATTTCTGCGTGAAAGGATTTGCTGTCATATGATTTCACCTGAACGTGTAGTCATTACTGCAAATTCTGCTTCAAAGAGAGGGTCTAACTTAACAAGCTGTTGTGGCAGCTGCTCCTCTGCAGCAGCTAGCATTCCAGAGCAAACCAGAGATGAGAGAAGCCGCTCTTTGGATTTAAAGATAGAGAAGGCAAGCTCGGGACCTAGACAGCAATCTCCCTGCCCTATCCCAGAGGGTGATGTGTGGGGAAACAGGCAGCCTCTGTGATCCCTGGTCACTCACACTCACCTGGCTGTCATAACACGGGGTGAGAGTCACTGTCTGGGAGGACAGACTGGACTTTCCAGGAACTGAAGTCACCCCGGGGCTGCAGCAGCCAGGTGTGATGGGACAACCACAGTCCACATCAGGAGAGCTGCGGAGGGGACTGAGAAGGGCTGGGAGCCTCTAATCACACTCTCGATGCCCTTGGGCAAACTTCCAGACACCCCATCCATCAAAACTGCTCACCCAGAGAAAATGACCAATGACAAGCAGCCCACGGTTAGACCTCATGACAGCAAAATGATTCCAGGTGCAAGAGGGGCGATGGCTGTGCAAACAGGGGCAGCATTCAGCGCCACACGATGAGGCACAGGGTGGAGGTGGCAAAGGATTCCCCACCAGCACGCGTGCATACACACACACACACTCTCTCTCTCTCCTTCTGTCATGGTTACCAAGGCAACCCAACATGAGTCATCAAATCTCAAGGTGGATTAGCAGAGTGGGAGAGAGGCTTTTGTTTGTTAAAAGCTTTTCCCTTCTTTCCTCTTAATGGCTTGCTCTGATGTTGATGATATCCGACTAACTCTTTTACTCTCAGAAATCCTAAAATCACTATATTGAGCCTGTTTCATCTTAGAAAGCAATCAACATTATTATTATTATTTTTTTTTCATATTGGGTCAGGTTGGGCAAGCCAGGGCTTAGTAATGATGCTGCAATTGGCAGATTTGAAATGATTACTGGACCTATTAGGGTGGCGACTTAGAAATCATATCCCCTCTGCTCTGAGGGTCAGCACTACTGCCCCAGAGGCCCACGAGGCATCTGGCCTTCTCAGAGAAGCCCACCCTCCTAGCATCTGAGCCAGCAGGCTCTTCCAGGGCACAGAATGGCCCCTGGGGACACAGCTTGCCTGCGGACTTTCTATTTTGGACGCTGAATGTCTGCACAGTTCATTATCTATGCTTGCTCAACAGGAAGGTCTTCCCAGGAACACATCCTGACTTTATCAAGAGCAGAAATAAGTCAGCGGAGAAAACGAGATGACAAGTTGTGAGGGTAAAGCACGGTGTAAGAGAACATGTCCTCTGTCCTGGCCTGATATTCTGTCTGGATCTACTCAGAAAGCCCTGGAGAAGCATCTTGTGACTGATTTGGAGGCGGGCCCTTTGCCAAATGGGAAAGACAGGTACAAGTTACTGGACTTGCCCCATACAATAAGCCTTCCCCCCAATTCGCTATGGTTCAAATCACCCATGAGTAATTCTTGGGTGAAGGCAAGGGCTTTGAACTCAATGAAGGAAGAAAGATGGCGGCCAAAGTGTCAGGAAACTCATCTTTTGCCTCTCTTCCTCCTTAGCTCAAAGATCCCCTGGGCCTTCCTCCCACATGGGTCTTAATTCAAGGCCTGAGTTAGGTTTTGTTAAAGTAGAGGTCCCTGACCTGGTGAAGTTGAGCTGAAGGTAACTAACTGCTCGTTGATGACATGACAAAAGAAGCCCAAACAATTTCATGTCAGCTCACCTCTCCCCACCTACAATGTAAACAGCAGCCATCAAGACTTTCCATCATTGACTGTAGCAAAAGCCTAAATGGGACCAGGAAAAGTACTTCCTGAGCAAGGATTCCTGCTGTGGAATCTGTAGGCACTAGAGGAGTAAAGTATTGTTTCCACAGGACTGGGGTGAGGGGTGAGCTTTATTTTAGAGAATGTTTCAGATAGTATTCATTTTTATAAACTTTCATCCCTAGCTTCCAAGGATATCACAGGCCAGCAAATATTTCCCTGGGTCCACATACAGCAGAGCTGTCTCCCAGGGTATGTGATGAGAGATGGCAAACCTTTGCTTACATAAATTTCCATGACGCCTACAAGCACATTCCTATGCAGTCTAGGCGGGAGTGATGGGCTCTGTAATGGTTCTCGTCAGCTGCCCCTGTGCTGTTCTCACCAGCCCTGCCCTAGGTCTCTTGCAAACCCAACAGCAAAGTTGGGCTGTTCTGTGGAGCTGGACCAAAGCCATGCTAACTGACCTAGTTTTCTCGCAGGTAGCATCTGGAAGATTTTTTTAAACTAATTAATTAATTTTTATTTTTGGTTGCTCTGGGTCTTTGTTTCTGTGCTTGAGCTTTCTCCAGTTGCAGCCAGTAGGGGCTACTCTTCATTGAGGTTCACGGGCTTCTTCTTGCCGTGGCTTCTCTTGTTGCTGAGCACAGGCTCTAGGGCCCATGGGCTTCAGTAGCTGTGGCTCAGTGGCTGTGGAATGCAAACTTCGATGTTCCACTGCACGTGGCATCTTCCTGGACCAAGGATTGAACCTGTGTCCCCTGCACTGGTAGGTGGATTCTTTTTTTTTTAATCTATTTATTTTAATTAGAGGCTAATTACTTTACAATATTGTGGTGGTTTTTGCCATACATTGACATGAATCAGCCACGGGTGTACATGTGACCCCCATCCCGAACCCCCCCTCCCACCTCCCTCTCCATCCCATCCCTCTGGGTCATCCCAGTGCACCAGCCCTGAGCACCCTGTTTCATGCATCCAACTTGGAGTGGTCATCTATTTCACATATGGTAATATACGTTTCAATGCTATTCACTCAAATCATCGACCCTCACCTTCTCCCACAGAGTCCAAAAGTCTGTTTTTTACATCTGTGTCAGAGGTCAGCCCTGGGATTTCTTTGGAAGGACTGATGTTGAGGCTGAAACTCCAGTACTTTGGCCACCTCATGCGAAGAGTTGACTCATTGGAAAAGACTGATGCTGGGAGGGATTGGGGGCAGGAGGAGAAGGGGATGACAGAGGATGAGATGGCTGGATGGCATCACTGACTCGATGGACATGAGTCTGAGTGAACTCGGGAGTTGGTGATGGACAGGGAGGCCTGGCATGCTACAGTTCATGGGGTCACAAAGAGTCAGACACGACTGAGCAACTGAACTGAACTGAACTGAACTCTTTTGCTGTCTTGCATTGTCATTACCTTCTTTCTAAATTCCATATATTTGCGCTAATATACTGTATACTGAAGCGACTTAGCAGCAGTAGCAGCAGCATACTGTATTGGTGTTTCTCTTTCTGACTTACTTCACTCTGTATAATAGGCTCCAGTTTCATCCACTTCATTAGAACTGACTCAAATGTGCTCTTTTTTATAGCTGAGTAATATTTCATTGTGTACATGTACCACAACTTCCTTATCCATTCATCTGCCGATGGACATCTAGGTTGCTTCCATGTCCTAGCTATTGTAAACAGTGCTGGCAGGCAGATTCTTATCCACTGTGCCACCAGGGAAGTCCTGGAAGATTTTATAAATGGATTTTTAGAGATGGACCCATCCCATCTCAATTCAGATGAGGAAAATGGGGAGCCCTGAGAGGTGAAGTGAGTTGCCCCAGGTCCCACAGCACCCTGGTGGCAGAGACTAGAAGTTGAGCTTCTTGATTTCAAATTGTGGTTCTTAGCACTCCACCTTAGTGAGGTCTAAAGGGAGAGAGGCTTCTTCAAATCCCCTCCTCTAATCTTCTCCACCTGATTTTTTTCCTCCTTTTTTCTATTGAATTATAGTTGATGTAAAGTATTATATAGGTTACAAGTGTATTAACAAATGTAATAATTAAAGTATTATATAGTTTACAACATAGTGATTCATAATTTTTAAAGATTATACTCCATCTATAGTTCTTATAAAATATTGGCTATATTCCCTGTGTTGTACAATATATCCTTGTAGCTTATTTTATACCTAATGGTTTGTTATCCCCTCACCAAAGTTGCCCCTCCTCCTTCTGATTTAATATCTATTAATTTAAAAACCTACCTGATTATTATTAACAACAACAGATATATTTGAGGATAGGAGAGCAATATTTTCAACCACCAAACCTTGAGTATAAATTAAGAGATCTTAAGAGAATGGAGGTCCCTGGATGGTGGGAGATCCCGGGGTACAGAGATAGCCATGGGCCCCATAAGGAGCTAAAAAGAAAGGGCAAAGATCCCCGAAGACAAGTACCACCGATATCATAGGTAGCTTCCCAACTCTGAAGAAAGGGAGTGCTGGAAAACATCCAGACTACATCCATAGCAGCGGCTCCTCATCTCCAAGGAGACTGAATGATCCGTCTTTGTTTCGCCTCCTGTTGACCTTGGACTGACCCTCAGGAAGTGTGACTGCAAGCCTCCAGTCTGCTGAAGGACACTGTCACACCACCGAAGGGGGAAATTAGATGACCTGAGTCATTTGAAGCTACCTGCTGCTGCCCTTGGCTTCTGTTTCATTCACACTGGCTCCCAGTGTCCTGACATTTCCCATTCATAGCTGTTCTCACCAGCTTCATTCCCTCCCTCTTTGAAAAGGTCTGTTATAACCACCTCTGAATCAAAAATAAAAATGCTTATCTTATGCTTATCCTAACATGGTGAAAAACCGCAATTAATCTGAGCCCAATTATCTGAAGGCTGGAATAGGTGGGTTTTTGTGGTTATTATCACATTCAATTTTCAGAAGAGGAATCATTCCATCTTGTGAATCATCTGAAACTATTCTGCTCTGCAAAAACCCCACTAAGTCACAAAACAATGTCAATGGTACATTTTCATCCCTTCCCATCTGTGTCAGAATTAGGCGACGTGCTGGCATTCCACTCACATAGAACATCAGATTCCTAAGGCCACGTTGCCTTGGCTACTTAATTTCCGAACTCAATGGCAATGCCCTTGACATTGGTGTAGCTGGAATAATTCCAACAGGGAGGTTCCTGGTTGGGAAACTTACTTCCTGTTGGAGTGGATGTGATTTCCTTGACCTGCCTTTCTTCCTAGCCTGCCTGCTCCCAACTTCTAAGTGTGATGCTCAGAAACTGGTACCTGGCACAGATATTCTTAGCTTTGCTGCAGGCCCTCAACCCAACTGGTTCCTCCCACTTACCTGATTTATCTCACTTTGGTGGATTCCTGTAACTTCCGAATGTTTTCCTCTTCTATACCTTAAAGAGCCTTGTCTCATGCTGAACCTGCCTCCAGGCTCTTTCTGGAATTACCTATTTATTTCTCAACTCTGTCCATTAGCACACTGCTAAGTGATTCTTCCCCAAAAGGCAGCTTGGCCAGGGGGGTCCTTTTTGAATGCCTCTCTCTCAAAGCCAAGACAGAAGAGTAAGATGTTTAAACATTTGTGGGGGCATTGGGGAGCAGAAAGGAGCCTCGGTGCTTGGCAGAGCCTAAAAGGAAAGGTTGAATGAAGCTCAGTGAGTTCTAGAAGGAAGTCAGAACTGGGTGCCGAGTTGAGAAATAATTATAGTGTCACACTCTCAGTGTTTACATGCCTGCTGATGACCTTGCGTTATAGACTCCACTCTGATACTCAGCTCTGGTTTCTGGAAAGTTCTCTAGCAGCCAGAGTTTGTAGCCCACATGCAGCCTACATTCCAAAAAAGAATGCCTTCGTACTGGTATCAGACTATGCAGGTGTAACTTTGTGTATTAGCTATGATGCTATGATTTTTTTAAAGGTATCATAGATTCAATGTTTGGCTGTGGATAGATGGCATAAATGGCAAATAGATGGGGAAACAATGGAAACAGTGAGATACTTTATTTTGGGGGGCTCCAAAATCACTGCAGACGGTGACTGCAGCCATGAAATTAAAAGACACTTGCTCTTTGGAAGCAAAGCTCTGGCCAACCTAGACAGCATATTAAAAAGCAAAGACATTACTCTGCCAACAAAGGTCCATCTAGTCAAAGCTATGGTTTTTCCAGTAGTCAAGTATGGATGTGAGAGTTGGACTATAAAGAAAGCTGAGTGCCAAAGAATTGATGCTTTTGAACTGTGGTGTTGGAGAAGACTCTTGAGAGTCCCTTGGACTGCAAGGAGATCGAACCAGTCCATCCTAAAGGAAATCAGCCTTGAATATTAATTGGAAGGACTGATGCTAAAGCTGAAACTCCAATAATTTGGCCACCTGATTCAAAGAACTGACTCATTTGAAAAGACCCTAATGCTGGGAAAGATTGAAGGCGGGAGGAGAAGGGAATGACAGAGGATGAGATGTTGGATGGCATCACTGACTCAATGGACATGAGTTTGAGAAAGCTCCTGAAGTTGGTGATGGACAGGGAAACGTGGCGTGCTACAGGGGGTCGCAAAGAGTCAGACACGACTGAGCTACTGAACTGAACTGAACTGAACTGAAGGCTGTGGAGTACATAATAAAATGCGCAGGCCTCAGAGTCAGGTTAAACTGGATTCTGGAGCAGACACTGAACAAATATATGTGTGGCTTTGGACCAATTATTTTAATTCTCTGAACTTTCAATTCCCTATTAGTAAAATGTGATTAAAAATTAAAAAGTGATTTATACAGTTGTGTAGATTAAAGTTAACAAGAACAACAGGAGAAAAGAATTAAGGTCTGAAGAGCACTGTGTGTGTGTGTGTGTGTGTGTGTGTGTGTGATGCTCTATTTTCAGGCACCTTCCCTGGTGGCTCAGATGGTAAAGAATCCGCCTGCAATGTGGAAGACCTGGGCTGGAAGATCCTCTGGAGGAGGGCATGGCAACCCACTCCAGTAGTCTTGCCTGGAGAATTCCATGGACAGAGGAGCCTGGCGGGCTACAGTCCATGGAGTCATAAAGAGTAGGACATGACTGAAGCAACTTAGCATGCACTCATCACTAACCTTAAAACGTTATTATTAACTATTATTAAAATCAGTGCTGTGATTATCTTCATTTTATAGATGAGGAAACTGAGACACAGAGCAAGGAAGTAGCTTGCCCAATGTCTAGCAATACCCTTAGGTCCTGGTGGCCTGGGAAGGGAGAGGCACACGGGGGAAACCTGCTCTTGATTGAGGCTGGGGTACTGGGTTCCAGACTATCAGGCTTTTCCCTGAGAGGAGAAAGGCAATCAAGCGCTTGTGAGGCTTTGCCTGGATTCCTGGGAAGAGGAACTTTCCAAGACACGGGGGAGTTTATGCTATCCATGGTGGGTCCCTGGCACCACACCTGAGTTTATGTTCATAGGATGACTCCTGGTGAACCCCTAGCTAGTTTCAGGACAGGGGTTGGCCATGCCAGAAAGACCACCCATGAGATTAGAGGATTGGGGTGGCGTGGGGGGTATCTGGAGATTTGAGTTCAATCACACAGCCAATGATTCAAACAATCATGCCAACATAATAAAAACCCCCATGAACATTCTGGACACCAAGGCTTGTTAGTAATCCTCCAATGATGTGTCAGGAGGGTGATGCATCTTGGGGACCTGGAAGCTTCATTTTAAGGACTCTCCAGACTTCCTCATACACATCTGTTCTTTTGGCTGGTCTTAATCTGCATCTTTTATAAAAAGACTACCGTCATAAAAATAGCACTTCCCTGAGTTTGATGAGTCATTCTCCTGAACTATCAAACCTGAGAGGGGAGTGGGAAGCCCCCAGATTTGTAGCCAGTTGTTCAGAAGTGGGGGTGGCCTGGGAAACCCAGAGCTTTGACTCAGTCTCAAGTGAGGGGGGAGTCGACTGGCGGACTGTGCCCCCAGACTATGAATTCTGTATTAGTTCTGGTACTTAGTGTCAGAATTGCACTGTGGCAGAAAAAGGAATGCCCAGTCCCACGAGGCTATGCCGGGGCAGGGAGGGGGTGAAAGGGCAGTGGGACAACAGGATCTCATGTTGTGTTTTTTAGGGATCCTCTCCCCCATCTTGGCCTCTCTAAGCATTGTCCTGTCCTGTATCCGCCACTTAACAGCTCTCCACTCCCACTGCCACAGTTTAAAGGACCCATCTGACACACAGACACAGCCTCTCACAAACATCTAAGCCTTTTCTTATTCATAAACCTCAGTTATCTGCTGACCAATGAAGAAAAAAAGAAATTGAGCAGATTAAATTGTTCACCGTGATCCATCCCATACCTGCCTTTATCCTCTCTTTCAAGGACCTCACATGCCTGACACAGGCGCACACAAGGCTTTTCAAACAGGACAAAGTTCTCTCTCTTGAGTTTGGACAAGGTGTGTTTCTGCCCAGTGGTCTTTCACAGTCCTTAGAGTTTCATGATAAAGCAGAAAGAGCATCAAATTGGAGACACGCACCTTGAGTCTGGTCATCTCTGGGGCCATGCGTCCCCCTGGAGGAAGGGGTAGGTGAGTGGGGCCAGGGGATTGTCAGGTCCCAGCCTAGTCATCCAGGGTTCGAAGCCAGCGGGGAAATATATGAAATATAAACCTGGAATTGGAGAAACCCAACCAAACAGACTGAAGAAGACTCAGGTCTGAAGGGCACACCGTTGCCAAGGCTCACTGCAGGTGTCCAAGAGAGCAAAGGTTGATAGCTCCTACTTCTCTAGGCTTCTCACATGCATGCCACAGAATCTAACTGGGTGGATTGGGAAGGGAGGAGAAGCAAGCACTTCCAGCTGGGAAAGCCCGTGGTGGAGGAGGTCGGACAGGAGGGTCCCGTGCTGACGTCTCTCTCACCAGTCACTTGTGTCAATCTCCGCACCCTCTGAGGTGTTAGCGTCCAGACACTCCAAACTAACTGCTGGCTTGAAACAACAGAAGGATCTGAATGAACTGGCAAAACACACACAGGGTATCTAAGGAGCCGAGTCACACCGATGCCTTCTAGTTCTGGACTGATGAGGGGAGAAATAATAAAGAAGAGAGAGCTGTGCTTCCCTGGTGGCTCAGAGGTAAAGAATCCACTTGCCAAGGCAGGAGACACAGGTTTGATCCCTGGTCTGGGAAGATCCCACGTGCCATGGAGCAACTAAGCCCATAAGTCACAGCTATTGAGCCTGTGCTATAGAGCTTGGGAACCGCAACTACTGAAGCCCACACACCCCAGAGGCCTTGCTGCACAATGAGAGAAGCCCACGCACCACAATGCGAGTGTCGCCCCGCTTTCCACAACTAGAGAAAAGCCCCAGCAGCAACAAAGACTCAGCACAGGCAAAAATAAATAAATGAAATTTTAAATTCTTTTCAAAAAAGAAGGAAAAACCTACTATCTCTTTCACCTCCCTCCTTCTTCCCTCAAACCCTACTCTCTTGTCTATTTATTAAAGCTCTCGTTTAAAATTATTCTTTTCTCCACATTGTTTGCCAATAAACCAAACATATTAGGGCGCTGTGATCTTTGAATGTTCTTCCAAAGCCTGCTATGGACCTGTATTTGCCAACATTCATGAAGCCAGTAAGTCTTAGCTCCTCCAAAGCAGGATTTTGCTGTTGTTTAGTTGCGAAGTCATGCCTGACTCTTTGTGACACCATGGACTGTAGCCTGCTAGGCTCCTCTGTCCATGAGCTTCTCCAGGCAAAAATACTGGAGTGGGTTGCCATTCCCTTCTCCAGGGGATCTTCCTGATCCAGGGATTGAGCCTGCCTCTCCTGCAGCTCCTGCATTGGCAGGTAGATTTTTTACCACTGAGCCACTGGGGAGGCCCAAAGCAGGTTTGAGTTAGTCCAAAAATGAAGATTAACAGTGAGCAAATCTCACTAAAATGTTACCACAACCCCAAATTTAAGCCAAACAGACACAACCCTCGTGCCCTTGTCCCACAAATCTAAGCCTTCTGTGGAAGCAAACGTCTATTTCAGGAGAAATTATGGAAGCAAGAGAGAGATGGATGGCAGCTGCTGAAAATCATATCAGAGCCATTTCCAAGTGTCCATGATGACCACTGGCTGTATCGATTAGATAATGACAAGGAGATCTGGTTTGAGTCCAAAAAGCAAAGCTACTCAGTAGACAGAGGGAAGAAGGAGTACTTAATTTTTATGAACCTATTGGCTGGTGCTTGATATTCATATTTCAGGTTGTCAATCTTCTTCTTTATTTTAAACTCAAAATGAAGAACTATCCCTGGCTATGGGCCCAGTAAGAGCGTGTGGCATTTTCATCTACTGCCCTCTCCTCCACACCCACCTAGTTACTGGCAGCCCAGCATCTGAACTGCTCTTGTCAAGCCACTGCAAGTTAAATTTTGGAAACATGTACTCATGTCAAGGACTAAACCAAATCACCACATTGCTAAATACCAGTGCTCTTTTTCTTAGGCAACAGTACGTGGGGTCTACGTTAGGGGCCATGAATAGGTCTGGACGACAGCCCTGCCTGAAGCAATCTTCTGTTTTCCCCTCTCTCTTGCCTCACCACCCCCAGTTTCTTGGTTGAGTTTACAGTTTGGTTGCTAGGTCAGCAGAAGGTGAATGGCTTCCTGCGTGGGTGAGACAGAGCGATTGCAAAATGTGTATCTCGCCTCAACTCAGCAAATGGTGCCCCAGCTGCCAGGGGTACACGGCATATTGGAGGCTCTGATTCAGGAGGGAGCTCGAGGTGAATTGCATTATCAGGCGCAGGATTAAACAATTGCGGGGGTCGGGTTGGCAGCTCCCTCGCCACCCTGTCTTTCTCTCAAAGTGAATCTATTCCACTGGCAGGCATTAGAGCAAATGTTTCCTAGTAGAATCATGGGTATTAACTCGGAAGGCATTGTACGGACTAGCCTTTACTCTTTAGAGACAAGGGATTTGAGATCCAGAGAATGCAGGGCAGTGTAGTGTTGTTGTTTTTTTTTGGTGGTGGTGGTGGTGTGTGTGGGGGGTGGCTACTGCATGAAAGGGATCTAATGAGACCAACAAAATAGTGCTGACATTTCTCAAGAAAACAGCTAATTGAATTGTGAACATAAAAGAGTCTTTACAGTGCATGAGAGAGGAAGAGTCAAACCTGACAGGCCTAATATGCAGAGAAATGCAAAGTACTGAAATAACTTAGATTAGTCGCCTACCAATGCCAACGACCTTACTCCAGTCGTGAAGCAACGTGCTCGGGTGGAGCAATATTGATAGCTCCCTCTCCACCTAGAAGCTTGCAACTTTAGCTCATCTTGAACCATATGCAATCAGTAATCCATCTGATAAAAGCATATTAACCAGTCTTCCCTGGTGGTCCAGGGGTTAGGGATCTGCCTGCCAATGCAGGTGACGTGGGTGTGATCCCTAGTCTGGGAAGATTCTACATGCTGCGGAGCAAGTAAGTCCCTGCCCCTCAACTACTGAGCCTGTGCTGCAGCGCTGGGGAGCCCAAACCACTAAGCCCATGTGCTGTAACTACTGAAGCCTGAGCACCCCAGAGCCTGTGCTCTGCAACAGGAGAAGCCACTCAATGAGAAGTCCATGCATCACAACTAGAGAGCAAGCCCCACTCACTGCAACTAGAGAAAATAAAAAATAATAAAACCTTTTTTAAACTAAAAAATAAAAATATCAACACAAAGTCTATTAGACAAATAGCCCTGATTTAAAAAAAATAATAATAATCACCTACTATGTGACAGAGTCTAGGGATAAAAATGTCAGTAAAACATTATATCTACCTTCCAAACCTTCCAGACATGCAAACATTTTTTATTCAATGTCAGAAACTCAAAGAAATTTATTACAATAAAGAAAGTTCACCTACAAGACAATCGGTGACTTCCAGATATGGCTCAGTTTTCTCCTTCCGTGTTTGATAAGAGCCAATAGCTATCAAAGTCACATAAAATTATTATAAACGGTAGACATTTATTTTCAGACCTTAAATGATGGGAAGCAGTAGTAAGTATCAGTTGTGTAGCATTTTATGTGTGCAAAGTGCTTTGCTGTCATATTTTATGGCTTGTTCTACATAATAGCTGTGTGTGAGATGGGTTGAAACAGCCTCTATTTGAGAGTTAGCAGAGAGCAGTCATCACCAAATATATCAATGTCCTCTTTGAATGCTATTTGCCTTGGGCCTTGAAAAAAGGTCATCATATGTTTTAATTTCTTGAGTTTGCATTCCGCATGTTTAGATTCGGTTCGCACGGTCTTTTTATAACAGTTCAGATTCAGAGCTCAGATTCTGAACTGCACAGGTCACATTGTGTGCAGCGGCCAAGATGAGCCATGGCAGGCCTGACCCAACCCTCTCAGCCTTCATCATGATCAATAGCTTTTACCGTATTTCCACTGGAGCTCCATTTCATTTTCCCCATCACTTACCCTCCAAGGTCACAGGAACTATCCCTGGTCTCCACCCTTTCTCCTTCTGAGTAAGTGGTCCTTGGGGTAGTCCTTATTGGCCTCTCACCACCCAGCTTTTTTACCATCTTCCTCAGGCATTGCAGTCACAATAGAGCCACTGTGGACCGGTGGTGGGGGTGGGGTGGAGGAGTGGGGAGTGGGATCCAGATCATTCTTTTTTTTTTCTAAGTCCATCCTTCACATTGTTGGGGAGGCAGGAGAATGCTCCCTTCCCAAGCCTTTAGTATGTGCTGAGCTTTCTTTCTGAGGCAAGAGGGTGAGGCCTGGGATGATGAGTGAGTTCCCTATATTACACCGTTTGGTGGGTACAAGACTGAGTGCTTGGTTTTAAGCTTTATTTTTCTATGAATGTCCAGATGTGTTTACCCCCGCCCTCCCAGACTTCTGCGGCCAGTTGGAAATGTCTGGACCAGCTCTGGTAACGAATGATCGGTTCCGTTCTCAACCCCTATGACTAGAGTAGAACTTTGGGAAAAAGGTTTAGACTGTTTACAAGTCTTGGAAACTCTTATTAACTCTTTTGTTTCCTCTTTCCATTCCTGGCAGTGTGATCACCTTGGGGACAGATCTGCTGGTCAAGAGAGACCATCCCCTGCCTGTGAGAAGCATACAGTCTGGTGGGGATTTCAGAAAGACCAATGGGCAATTGCCAATCAAGGATATTGATGCCACAAGAGTGCTGGGAGCAATGGAGCAGAAGAGATGGACACCTGCCTCAGGTCTGGGAGATGAAGGAGGACTTCCAAGAGGAAGTAGCCCCAGGGCTCTGTGTTTTGGAGTTAGACTGGAAAGGCTGTCTTTGGCTTGGGAAAAACTTTGAGTCTAGGGAGCCAAAAAGGGCCAAGAGTGTGGCCCAGGGGAAAGGGAGTGGAGACTGTCTTTACGCTCCAGGCATTAAGGAAGGGGTTGGAGGACTAGTTTTCGTTTGCTTTGCCATGACCCAGACACATTCAGGGACAAGAGGTACCTTCGGTTCAGCCCCTGCAGCATTTTTCTTGACATATGATGGGCAAGGTTCAGATCCAGCAAAAATACTTTCCCCCAAAAGCCTAAAAGGACAGGCTGGGCTCCTTTTCAATCACTGCTGACAAGCACCACAGCTAATCTTGGTGCTGAGGGGGGAGGACTTCAGGAAAGGGAATCAGGAAACAGCTCTGGTTTCGTCAGGTGCGTGGCCTCAGTCTGTCACTGGGTCACTCTGGACCTCACTGCCTCATTTAACTTATTGGATCAATAGTACCTGGCCTGTTCATTCAACAGTTTGTTGGGAACATCAAGTCGTAATAAATAAGAATAAAAGTCAAGCCCAGGAGTGTGTCCAGTGTTTTTCTGCAATGTTCATTGGCTTCTACTTCCAGGTCAGTATTCTCCTCACCCACCTGAGGGTCTTGGGTGCCCCCTCACCTAGCTCACCCACTGCCAGACACCACCCTCCACTCATCCGACTCCATCAACAGCTGCTAATCATGTGGCCATGGCTGAGTCATTCCAGACCCTGACCCAGGTCATCACTGACACCATCAAAGTATTCAAGCAGCCCCTTCACTTCAAAGCTCATGAGCCCATATTCCCCAAGTCTCCTGTGAGCCCAGGGCCAGTGAAGTGCACCCCAAGGGGAAAACCCTCATCTCAGATACTACAGCCCAAGGTTCTCCCCCCGAGCCCAGAAGCTGTCTTCTAGCTAGAGCATGTGTGTGTGCTTAGTCGCTCAGTTGCGTCTGACTCTTTGCAACCCTATGGACTATGGCCCACCAGGCTCCACTGTCCATGGGATTCTCCAGGCAAGAATACTGGAGTGGGTTGCCATGCCCTCCTCCAGGGGATCTTCCACCTGTCTTTATCTCTGAAGAACAAAGCTTAGGGCTCTTTCGGCAATAACAAGAAGCCCCATTGCTTTCGCGCTCTTCTCTGTCTCTGGTCACAACGTCTTAACCAACTGATCTATTAACATGTCAAAATGACCTTGACTGTGCCCTGGCTGGCTGAGCTAACTGCCCAGCACACAGCGAGGGTTCAGTAAATACTTGTCAAATGAATGATTAGACCTTGTTATGGACCGAACTGTGTCTCCCCGGCCTGCTCCAAATGTGTGTGCTCAAGTCCTAACCCTCAGTATCTCAGAATAGAATCATATTTGGAGATAAGGTCTTTAAAGAGCTGATTAAGTTAAAATGAAACCTTCAGAGTGGGCCCTAATCTACTACGACCAGTTTCCTCACAAAAAGAAATTTGGTATAGGATACGCATGCACACACAGAGGTGAGACCACATGAGGACTGTCTATGAGATCTCAGAAGACACCCAACCTGCCAGATACTTGCTTTCAGACTTTCAGCTTCCAAACTGAGAAAATGAATGCTAGCTGCTTAAGCTACCCAGCTGGTGGAATTTTATTACGGCAGCCCTAGTAGACTAATACAGACCTACTTAAGAAAAGTAGCAATTATACCACAGAACAGAGTTGGGGTGTGGAGCTTACAGTCTCATCAGTAAGGAAGTGATTCGCCCATAGTGGGGAAACTGTTTGGGGATTCATCGTTGTTTCTTGGAAACTTCACAGGCCCACAGGAGACCCTCAGAAACAAAATGGCCAATAGGGTAGAGGACAGAGACTTTCCTAACAGTAAGGCAGGGGCTGCTCTGGATATATATGAGCTCTCTCTGTGATGAGCAGCAGGTATTATTTTTCCATTTTACAGAAAGGTGACTCAGATTAGACAATGAATCTGGAGTCAGTTTAGAATGGAATCCCAGCTACATTTTCCATCTACAATGTGCCCTGGCTCATCTTGGCTCCGTTTCTCTCTCCTCGTCTCTACTAGCTTGTCGGTAAACCTGAAGGCGTATACATAAGTATATAGATATTTGGAAAGTGGGGGAGAATTTGAGGGAAAGGCCAATATTTAGCAATAGCAAAAAATTGCACAACATCTTTGCCTACATAGCCTTGGCAGCTGGGACTCAAACTGAGAGCCCAACTGATGAATTATACCCTGCCTGAATTCTACCAGCTCTGAAGCTGAATTAAAGAGAAGTAAAACTGTAATGAGCATCAGACAGACTGTCCCCAGGGGTACAGATGACAGAACGAAGCAAGCGAATTGGGGAGATGATCAGAAGAGGCACAGAGACTCCCCGAGGGGCCCAGGGCTTCTTTCTACTGAGATGCAGGCTCTGCGGGCTGCCCTCCCTCCTGCATAGGGAGCCGGTGCCCATGTTTGCTGTCTGTCCCCTTCCTGGTCTCTCTCCTGGGGGGAGGACACCAGCTGCCCCTCCCGTGCCTGCCTGTCATGGGCCTCCTTCACCAGGATCCTCCTTGTTCTCTTTCTGGTTCTCTGTTCGTCCACGAGCCTTTCTGTGGGGCCACGTTGTGCATGACTGAATCAAGCTTAAGTCCCCTCCTCCAAAGTTTGCACTACGCCATCCAAAATCTTCCTGAGTTTCCCCAAACCCTAAGGAGCTCACAAGACCCTGCCCGGTGTGTCTTCCCTGTGTTCTCTTTGGTTTCTGCTCCTTGGACACTCCAGGCACACTCCTGCCACAGGCCCTTTGCACCTGCTCTCCCTCTGCCTGAAACACCTCTTGCCAGGTAGACTCATGACTCCCCCACCTCACCTCCCTCGGGACTGTGCTCAAATTGTCAATGAGATCCATTCTGCCCCCTAGTATTTAAACTTCACCCCTCATTGCTGGGGGCTTCTCTGGTGGCTCAGTAGTAAAGAATCTGCCTGCCTATGCAGGAGACACAGGTTCAATCCCTGGGTTGGGAAGATCCCTTGGAGAAAGAAATGGCAACCCACTCTAGTATTCTTGCCTGGGAAATTTCATGGATAGAGGAGCCTGGCTGGCTACAATCAATGGGCTTGCAGAGTCAGATACGACTTAGTGACTAAACAATGACAACCTCATTGCTGGCACCCGGAGTCCTCTTCTCTACTTAATGTTGTCCATTATGCTCTTTACAGAGGATGAGATGGTTGGATGGCATCACCAACTCGATGGACATGCGTTTGAGCAAGCTCCAAGAGTTGGTGATGGACAGGGAAGCCTGACATGCTGCAGTCCACGGGGTTGCAAAGAATCAGACACAACTGAACGACTGAACTGAACTAACTCATGCTCTTTACCAACTGAAGCTATCAAGTATTTTATTTATTCTTTGCCTCCTGCAACAAGAAGATAAACTCGAAGATGGTGGGAAATCTTTCTGCTCTGTTACTGACATCAGCACCTAGATCAGTGTCTGCCATGGTTGAATGAGTGAATGAATTCAAAGGACAGCTCGTTAATTGAAAAATGAAATGCATGATGGGACAGGAGTATGGGAATGGAGTCGTGCGTTCTTTCCTAAGAGTCTCATTTTATTTTAAGTACTTTGACCACAGCTTGGTTGCCGTCTCCTACGATGGATGGTTCTTCTCGCAGTGTCTGTATCGGGCCTCATTCCTCTTTCTCAGGTATCAGAGGAATGGTTTCCATTGGCAGCCATGCCCTCATGAAACATTTGCCTGGCTTTCTGCAGACTCTGCAAGTCAGTGAGCATGAAATGTAAAGTGACCTTCCTGACAGAGGAATAGCATCCGCTTCCCTCTCTCACTCCCACACACAGCTCTTATTATCTCTGGAAAAAAAAAAGCTTCTTTACATTTTGTTTGTTTTTATTATTTTTGCCAAAAAGAGAGACTGTCTTGGCATCTTTGAATTTGTAATGCTTGAGATTACCAAGTCGGACATGACTGAGCGACTGATCTGATCTGAGGTTACCAAACAGAATGTGCAGTGGAATCCTATTTTTATAGTGTTTATATATATATATGTTTGTGTATATATAGTTACATATCCTTAATGTTTATATATTTTTGTATTTTACATTTACATATTTTACATGTTTCTACATACACAAAGCTTCCCTCGTGGCTCAGATGGTAAAGAATCTGCGACCCGGGTTTGATCCCTGGGTCAGGAAGATCCCCTGGAGAAAGGCATGGCAACCCACTCCAGTATTCTTCCCTGGAGAATCCCATGAACAAAGGAGCCTTGTGGGCTACAGTCCATGGTGTCACAAAGAGTTGAATACAACTGAATGACTAAACACATACATATATATTTCTAAAGACTGGAAAAATATACTAATAGTTGAAGGTGATGAGAATACTATGATTTTTATTTTACTGTATTCCCTACAATGAGCATATATTACATCTATGATAAGAAAAATAACAGTACATTTTCTTATTTTTTTAAAGTAAAAGTGCTTGTATTACTTGGGCACCTGCTTATTGCTAAAGGTCAGTTTTCTGGTACAAGGAGACACCAAAAGGATCCCCTTGGGGTGTGGCCATTCCTTTCACCTTGTGATTTTAGCTCAAAGGAAATGGCAACCCACTCCAGTACTCTTGCCTAGAAAATTCCATGGATGGAGGAGGCTGGTGGGCTACAGTCCCTGGGGTCACAAAGAGTCAGACACGACTGAGGGACTTCACGAACAACAAACTAAATAAAGGCAAACTGAACCAGCAGTGCTGGGTTCTCATGTTTCCCTTTACCCCGAACGTAAGCCAGGCCCTGGGCTAACGTGGGAATGGCTGATTAAGGATGCCAGTTTGCTTCATCACTTCCTTGAGAAGTTGCTTGTGACATCAGAGCTGGCTGTGGAGTCTTAGGACTCTCATCGCACTGGATGCCTGCCTTGGAGCAGCTGCATTTCCCTTCGTGGCTTCCTCTCTGCTTTCCTCTGGTGGGGGTGTCTGTGTTTGCCATCTGCCCCTTTTCCTGACTCCTTCCTTTTTCGCTCTGAATATCAGGGTAAAGTGCTTCATGCTGCTTGGTAAACCCATGTCCACTTCTCCTCACCACCAGTAAGTGAATTCTTGAGATCCAGGCTACAGCAGTCTCCTTCATTCCCTGATACTCCTTAAGGGCTTCATCTTCTGTCCAAAAGGTCTATTTTTCCTGGTCAGGCTTTCTGTGCTCGTGCACTGGTTTGGGTGTTCATTCAGGGAGTTGTGCAGGGACCAGCCCTTCCACAAGTGCCCTGACCTGGCTTTCTCCAATACTGGTAAGACAGCTTCTGCCCTTTAAGGGTTGCTCTCAGTCCTTCTGGAACACGTCTTTCAACATGTGAGACTTCCGGTTGATGTGATTTACAAAACATAAAACTCCTTTTCTTGGTCTTGAGGACCCATAGTCATTTGGTCCCAGCCCCTTTCCAAACTAATTTACCATGAATGCTCCTGTGAGTCCTCCCCAGGAGCAAAAACCTTCTTTTTACTGTGTTCAGACTCAACTGATGTCACTGTATATCTCTGTGCTTTTTGCCCAACTCAGGAGTCTCGTCCATAATCTGCTCTAATGTCCTGAACCCCATCCATCCTTTAAGTCTTCATTCAGAGATTATTTATCCTGTGAGTCCCTGGGACCCCAGTTCACAGCGACCTTTCCCACTCATTTGGAAATCCTCACGTAATGTGAATATATGCATAAATAAAAATAATAATCTCACACTGCTACCTAAGAAGAGATGAAAGCAAATATGTGATAGTCTGCTTTATATACTCTAAAGAAAGTGACAAAAGGAATATAAAAATAGGAAGAAACTTCCATTGACACCGGAACCTAGGAACAGAGGTCATTCACATGCCAGAAACTATATGTGATTACCATGTTCTCAGATCCATCAGACCTGGTGTAGGTACAGAGCTAGACTCAGGAAAGGCAACCTCAGATCTTGCCCCTTATAAGTCAGAAAGGAGCCTTGGAGAAGTGGAGACATCAATAGAAACCCTTATTAGAAAAAGGAAGAGCTGGTAACAATATAAGTTTATATCAACCATCATTCATTAGTAAGAAATGAGAGAAGAGTTCTAAGCATAACCAGATGGAGATAATTTACCTGCTTTCTTCATGGGGGAAAAAACAAAACCAATATTTAGTCAAGAAAGGGTTTAGGCAACAAGAGAGAAATAGAATATAACCCTCAAGACAGGCATCAAGATGATAACCTTTGGAAAAGATTTGCCTCAAGAAACAGAAGCAAACTGTAGAAAGAATCCCCTAGCACCCCCACAGACACACCAGTTTCTCCGGACAATGTGTGCAATTACGTAGGAAAGAAGCTTCTGTTTTTCCTGGGCATAAGTGTCTGGCCGTGGGTTCTTCTCCCCGTGGAGGTTAGGAAAGGACACAGGAGGTATCTGTTCTACATATGCAATTTCATCTAATCTCCTGTTTTCAGCCCCGATTCTCACTCCAGCCTTGACACATTTGCCCTTTCCTAGACCAGCGATTCTCTGGGGCCACGTTAGCTCCATCCTCGACACATGGTACAGGCTGCACTTCCTTTTGCTTTGCATCCTCTAAGAATTTGATGCAATTTTATGTCGTCAGCATTCCCTTTCCATTATCTGAAGTGCTAAAGGCTGTAACTTTTCTATTGCTTTACTGTCATATCCTGGGGCATCGAAAAACCATAGATGTATGTTCAATCTGTCAATTTTACCTGAAAGGCTCTCAAAGTTTTACTCAATTATTCCCAAGATATTTTATAGATATAATGAAATTTCATTCTGATGACAAGTGGAATATTTTAATGAAATAATTTTAAGTTTATTTAGAAGGCTAATATGGTAGACCAAATAAGAAATTCTGAAAGACAAGAATTATGGGAAAGGACAGATACTGGAGTATTTGGTTATGAAAAATAAAACAGAATGACAAGTGGAACAGAAAAGAAGAACACAACCCAGACCTAAATATATGCATGAATTCTATATGTGATTAAAATAACACTTCAAACTGGCTGAGGGAAAAATTAAAGATGAAGATGGCAAATGGAGTGAATCATTTGGAATGAAGATAAAAAACCACCTTTATTCTGTATAAGAGATATATTAGACCACATTCCAAACAAACTAAAGAATTAAATCTTTAAGAGAGAATGAAACAAGATAAAAATATACATTATTTTATGTATAGACACGATAAAGAACAAGATAAAAATATATATTAAAATGTAGCCCATCCTGGTGGTGGCAAAGAAGGCATTAATAACACAAAAAGAGCAAGGATTCCAAAAGAAAAGACTTGAGAGCACCGATTACATAAAAATTGAAAAGTTCTGAAAGCTTAAAAAAAAACCTTTAAAAGACGTAGACAAATCAGGTAAAATATTTGCAACATATGAGCCAGAAAGAATAAAAGTATTAGTATACACAGACCTTTACAAATCAGTAAGAAAGTATGAACACCCCACGAGAAGAGGGAGCTAAAAACACAAAAACACAATTTACGAAAAAGAAGAAATGATCAATAAACAAGCAACCATGTTCAAATTCTCTAGTAAGCAAAGAAACATTGATTAAAACATCATTTTTAACCACCATCCTGTGCTTAGTTGCTCAGTCGTGTCCAACTTTTGCAACCCCATGGACCGTAGCCCACCAGGCTCCTCTGTCCATGGGGATTCTCCAAGCAAGAATACTGGGCTGGGCTGCCATGCCCTCCTCCAGGGGAATCTTCCTGACCCGGGAATCGAATCTAGGTCTTCCACATTGCAGGCAGATTCTTTACCATCTGAGCCACCAGGGAAGGTAGCTTCCATAAACCTCTCATCCTTATTCATCAGCGGGCAGACAGAATGAAAACCACAATCACAGAAAACTAACCAAACTGATCACATGCACCACAGCCTTGAAACTCAATGGAACTATGAGCCAAGACATGTAGGGCCACCCAAGACAGATGCGTGAAAAGGAGTGGGAAAAGCTGGCTTAAAACTCAGCATTTGAAAAACAAAAATCGTAGCATCCAGTCCCATCACTTCACAGCAAATAGATATGGAAACAGTGAGAGAATTTATTTTCTTGGGCTTCAAAATCACTGGAGATGATGACTGCAGCCATGAAATTAAAAGACGCTTGCTCCTTGGGAGAAAAGCTATGACCAACCTAGACAGCATATTAAAAAGCAGAGACATTACTCTGCCATCAAAAGTCCATTTAATCAAGCTATGGTTTTTCCAGTAGTCATCTATGGATATGAGAGTTGGTCTATAAAGAAAGCTGAGCACCGAAGAATTGATGCTTTTGAGCTGTGGTGTTGGAGAAGACTTTTGAGAGTCCCTTGGACTGCAAGGAGATCCATCCAGTCCATCCTAAAGGAAATCGGTCCTGAATATTCATTGGAAGGATGGATGCTGAAGCTGAAGCTCCAATACTGTAGCCACTTGATGCAAAGAACTGACTCATTGGAAAAGACCCTGATGCTGGGAAAGATTGAAGGCAGGAGAAAAAGGGGACGACAGAGGACGAGATGATTGGATGACATCACCAACTCAATGGACATGAGTGTGAGTAAGCTCCAGGAGATGGTGATGGACAGGAAAGACTGGAGTGCTGCAGCCCATAGAGTCGCAAAGAGTTAGACACAACTGAGCAACTGAATTGAACTTTTAACCACCAAATTGGCAAAACATTTAAATAATTATAACGTCCAGGTTACCCTTATTCATTGTTGGGGTGTGTGTAAATTCCTATAGCTTTTTCGAGATCAAATTGCCAACATCCGCTGGATCATGGAAAGAGCAAGAGAGTTCCAGAAAAGCATCTATTTCTGCTTTATTGACTATGCCAAAGCCTTTGACTGTGTGGATCACAATAAACTGTGGAAAATTCTGAAAGAGATGGGAATACCAGAACACCTGATGTGCCTCTTGAGAAATTTGTATGCAGGTCAGGAAGCAACAGTTAGAACTGGACATGGAACAACAGGCTGGTTCCAAATAGGAAAAGGAGTTCGTCAAGGCTGTATATTGTCACCCTGTGTATTTAACTTATATGCAGAGTACATCATGAGAAACGCTGGACTGAAAGAAACACAAGCTGGAATCAAGATTGCCGGGAGAAATATCAATAACCTCAGATATGCAGATGACACCACCCTTACGGCAGAAAGTGAAGAGGAACTCAAAAGCCTCTTGATGAAAGTGAAAGTGGAGAGTGAAAAAGTTGGCTTCAAGCTCAACATTCAGAAAACGAAGATCATGGCATCTGGTTCCATCACTTCATGGGAAATAGATGGGGAAACAGTGGAAACAGTGTCAGACTTTATTTTTCTGGGCTCCAAAATCACTACAGATGGTGACTGCAGCCATGAAATTAAAAGACGCTTACTCCTTGGAAGGAAAGTTATGACCAACCTAGATAGCATATTCAAAAGCAGAGACATTACTTTGCCAACAAATGTCCGTCTAGTCAAGGCTATGGTTTTTCCTGTGGTCATGTATGGATGTGAGAGTTGGACTGTGGAGAAGGCTGAGCGCCGAAGAATTGGTGCTTTTGAACTGTGGTGTTGGAGAAGACTCTTGAGGAGAAGTCCCTTGGACTGCAAGGAGATCCAACCAGTCCATTCTGAAGGAGATCAGCCCTGGGATTTCTTTGGAAGGAATGATGCTAAAGCTAAAACTCCAGTACTTTGGCCACCTCATGCAAAGAGTTGACTCATTGGAAAAGACTCTGATGCTGGGAGGGATTGGGGGCAGGAGGAGAAGTATATTTTACATAATACCCCAAAAAAGATTTGTTAAATTAATTATTGTGCATCCAAATGATGGAATATCTCATAGCCATAATTTTTAATCATATTTAATGACTTTGGGAAATGGTATCATTCTAGTAGGTGAAAAAGACACCTTTACATGTCTATACTATGATCCCAGGGCTTCCCAGGTGGCGCTGGTGGTAAAGAATCCACCTGCCAATTCAGGAGACAGAAGGGACACAGGTTCAATCCTTGGGTCAGGAAGATGCCCTGGAGGAGGGCATGGCAACGCATTCCAGCATTCTTACGTGGAGAATCCCCCCATGAACAGAGGAGCCTATTGGGCTACAGTCCATAGGGTCACAAAGAGTTGGCTACAACTGAAGTGACTTAGCATGCATGCACACATGATATGATCCCAAATTTGTAAAAAGGAATTTAAACATATACACATTATAAAAAACTATACCAAATGTTACTAATGATTATCTCTGGGTAGTGGCATATGGCTGATTTAAATTTTCTTCCTTATATTTTTACATATTTTCCAAATTTTCTACAATAAACATATGTCATCTTTATAAGCAGAAAACATTTTTTTAATATAATGCTTTTCTTAACCAGACTTTAAATTGCTTAAGGGTTGTTTTTTTTTAATTGATAATTATATATATATATATATATAATTATCATCATAATTCCTACAGGCTGCAGACCCAGGATCTTATTTTTTTTAGCTTTTTATTTTGTATTGGGATATAGCCAATTAACAATGCTGTGATAGCTTCAGGTGGATGAAAGGACTCAGCCATACATATACAGGTATCCATTCTCCCCCAAACTCCCTTCCCATTCAGGCTGCCACATAGCATTGAGCAGAGTTCCACGTGCTTGTTGGTTATCCATTTTAAATACAGCAATGTGTACATATCCATCCCAAACTCCTTAACTATCCCTTCTCCCCATCCCTCCCCCACCAACGATGTTTGAAATGATACGAATGAACTTATTTACAAAACAGAAAGAGACTCACAGACCCAGGATGTTATTTTAAATGTTCAGTTCAGTTCAGTCGCTCAGTCGTGTCCGACTCTTTGCGACCCCATGAACTGCAGCACGCCAGGCCTCCCTGTCCATCACCAACTCCCGGAATCCACCCAAACCCATGTCCATCGAGTCAGTGATGCCATCCAACCATCTCATCCTCTGTTGTTCCCTTCTCCTCCTGCCCTCAATCTTTCCCAGCATCAGGTCTTTTCATTTTAAATGTAGTGGATAATAAAGAAATATTTATCTGATTAACAAAGTTCCTTCTTGGGTTTTTTGTATTCCTTTTCAAATGACTCTAAGGCATATTTTAAGAATATGAGACCATCATCTAAAACCTGTTTTTCACACGGGCATGTGATAAATACTGCTTCCTGCTCTGTCGGTAGCAGTATGCAAACTCATTGCCTGCAAGGGTTAACTTCAGGCACTCTGACCACCTGTTCAGCATCTGCCACATGTCATTCATTTCAAAGGCCTCTGAGGCTCACCAACTCAGGAAAAGGATTTTTGCTTTGCAGTAGGTATATACACAAAGACAGCGCCAATGCAAATAAGAAATTCCCGGTCCAGAAATAAACATTTCTTAAGCAACCTAGACAATGAAATGGATGCTAGCCTTTTCTCCCAGAACTTTTTTGTAATTACATTTTTATTGACTTTGCAGAGGAAATGAAAAAGGCTAACATATAATTGACTAAAAGAAATAGAAGTAATAAACCGAGCCAGAAGTCTTGAGGAAACATGTATATAAGGTAAAATAATTCTAATAGGAAAATCTATTCTAGGATGTTGAAGTTATATAATTACCTCCGCATGCTGCTTTGGCTGTGAAAAGAGCTGGGTGGGGTGCTGTGACACGGAACACCATGAGGAGGGCTCAAATCTCTTACCAAATTTGTCTATGCTCTGGGTAATTTAAATTCTATGTTTCAAAAGCAACTACCGGTATTGGATTCTGAATTTTACATGAAACAAACTTGGAGGAGGGGGCGTGTGTGAGTGTGTCTATTGGATTCAAGAGGCATTTAATAAGTTGTCTTATGATAACCTTGTAGCCGGGAGGATTAGTGACTTGATGAATACATATGTATGTATGTGTATATACATATATACACATACATGCTGTTGTTGTTGTTTAGTTGCTAAGTCATGTCTGACTCTTTGGGACCCCATGGACTGTAGCTCACCAGGCTCCTCTGTCCATGGGATTCTCCAGGCAAGAATATTGGAGTGGGTTGCCGTTTCCTTCTCCAGAAGATCTTCCCAAACCAGGGACTGAATTCACATCTCCTGCATTGGCAGGCAGATTCTTTACCACTGAGCCACCTGGGAAGTCCCATATACATACATAAATATATATTCTGCAAATGATCAGGAGATGGAAGCCACTCCTCATTGAAGTGGTGCACCATATACCACTGTATTTTCAACATAATCATTACTGTAGTTTGAATTAGCTGATGAGAATTAAGAGCAGAGGTCAGAAAGGAAGGTGGTGAAGCTTCAGCTGACACATGCCCTGCACCCTAATACGTAGGCAGTCCTGCTCCTCACCCCCTCTTTACACCTACACTTTGAGTCATTCATGTTCTTGATGAGAGAATCATACCCCTCAGATGCTGGGGTAGAAAAAAGATTAAAACCTGCTGACATTAATAAACATAGAAAAGGCAAGCTCAGCCAATTTGTGAGTCAATTACAGCTAACATTTTGATGACAGAATCAGGCTATAAACTGATCTTGACAGGAGGAAATGAAGAGATGAATGTAACAAGAAGATATTTAGTAGGGATAAAAGTTAGGCTCTGACCTTGGGGCTGAAAGATCAATGGCAAAAACACAGGGAGAGGTGATCTACTTGAGGAATGTGCACGCTTAGTCACTTCAGTTGTGTCCGACTTACTGCAACCCCATGGACTGTAGCCCACCAGGCTCCTCTGTCCATGGGACTTCCCAGGCAAGAATACCGGAGTGGGTTGCCATTTCCTTCTCCAACCTAAGGAGTGATTCCTGTGACAAGCCTAAGGGGTTTCAGGCACCACTCTGGAAGCCAACCAGAAATTCAGTCCTAAGCTTTATATATGCTGCTGCTGCTGCTAAGTCGCTTCAGTCGTGTCCGACTGTGTGCGACCCCAGAGATGGCAGCCCACCAGGCTCCTCTGTCCCTGGGATTCTCCAGGCAAGAATCCTGGAGTGGGTTGCCATTTCCTTCTCCAATGCATGCATGCATGCTAAGTCACTTCAGTCGTGTCTGACTCTGTGCAACCCCATGGACAGCAGCCCACCAGGCTCCTCTGTCCACAGAATTCTCCAGGCAAGAGTACTGGAGTGGAGCTCTATATATGGACATGTAGACTTTGGAATGAAGAGGATGGCATACTCTTTTTTGCCCTGGTCACAGCATACCCAGAGGGCTATGTCTGGTTCTCTCTTGTGCCATCTTTCAAGAGGGCAAAGACCAACAGAACTAGGTTCAGAGACAGTGAGGGAAGGCTTGGGGGAGGGTGTCTTAAGGCTCAGCAGAGGAGAAAAGAGATGTGATGCCTAGAGAAAGAATGACTTGCAAATGAGTGGGAGAGAGGGCATGGATTGATTCCAAGTTTAGAAGAACACAGAGGGATCTCTACCCAGAATGGCCAGGAGCCCCGCCTCTGTGTGTCTGCAGCACTGTGTGCCTATTTCTAATACGGGAGAAATTTGTTTTCATATTAATTTCCACTCACAAGACTCTAAGCTCTGTGAGGACAGAGGCTGCATCATAGTTTCTTTGTTCTCTCAGAATATAGCAGATTCTCACTAATGTTTGTTTGGACCAGAAAGAAGAGGCATTAGACTTATGTCTGGCTCCTAGAGGTAGGGAGCACTATGACCAATAGCTAGGAGCTGTAGCAAGACAAGATGACAACTCACCATAAAGAACTATTAAGCGATTGGGTTGAACAAGGTGAAATAGTTGACGTCAGGAAGGAATGCCTCCAACGCCAGACTGAATGGCCATCCAACATTCAAACGGATAGTTGGAGCAGATGATCTTTAAGATGCCATCTTTCAAAGCCTGGATCTGTGATTCTACCCAAGGGCACACACCATCTTTGTTAAAATAGATAACCTCATGCTAAGAAGAAGCGCTCCCAGAGACATTTGAAGGCCCCTTCTGGTTTCCTTTACCAGAACCTCAGGGAAAAGCTATAGGCCAAAGTCCTCAGGTCCAAGGTCAAATGAAGAAGGACCATCGTTATTATAATAAAGACCTTACAATGACATGTAAGGTCATGGACAGGTTTTCATTCCACTGAGCAGTCTGCCCAGCTCCCCCTTTGACTTCATGTGTTCCCAACTTGACTTGCCTAACTTACTCTCATCTCCTTTCTCTTCGCTTCCCTGGGCCTCAGTCACAGCATTTCCCAACTGGGTTGATAATTTGATCTTGACTTGTGATTCTTTTGTGCCAGCCAGCTTCGTGTTTCCATTCTGGATGCTTCACAGGGCCCCCTGGACCGGGTCACAGGGGGAAGGACCACTAGGGGGCTACTTTACTTAGCACAGTGATCTCAAGTGTGGGTGCGGGGGGTACAGGAAGTGGCCAAGCAGAGGGGGCAGGCTGGCCTGTAGTTCCCAGCTCCCTCAGGACTGGGAAACAGGACCACCCCCTCTGCAGCACCATCCACGTACACACTGCGGGGGTGATGCTGTGTGACAACCCTTGTGGCCTTGTGTGGGGCAGTAGCCCAAGGGGAAAGGGCCCTAGTGTGGACAAGCCACCAGGTGGCAGGAAGCAATTCCCAGGCTCCCGCTGGGTCATGGTGGGCCCTTCAGGGACATGCCTGCATTTCCTTGGGGGGCTTCTGCTTTTATGAGTCTCCTTGGGCTGCCCCAAAGAGAAAGAGTTATAGTGAATTGTCATGGATTCAGGTCTCAAGAAACTCGACACCTGTAACCACCCCTATCCATTCCCTCCCCAGTTCCCTCTGGACTTGGGATTTAGATGAGGAACGTCAGTGGGGTGGGGGGAGCTACTGTCCAGTTACCAGAGGTGGGGAGCTTCAGGAGCCCCCAGAGTCACAAGGCAGGTTGGGATCCCTCTTGCCTTCTGTGTCTGGCAGAATTCGGCTTCTGCAAGGGGCACTGAACCCTTAAACACCCGGTAATGGATTAGTTCTGGCTGAAGGGAAAATTCAAAGATGAGCTGGAAGGAGAGTTTACAGGACTAGGATCCAAGTAGGAGGGAAATTAATTGCTCAATTCTCATGTTTTAAGTCCAGCAGTTAACTTCTAAAAGACATCTATTCTCTCTAGACAGGACTATTTCAAAAGTCTCATTACCTGATTTCTTGAATAGCCCAATGCTTCTTGGCCAGTTCACAGACTCTCTCCCTCTCTATATCAAAAGGGAAAAGTGCCCCCAAGGCAGCCACTTCAGGCTTGGGTGGACAGCAGAGATAAATCCTAATTCATTTTAAATTGGTTGCAGGGGCATTCCCAGACAGACAGCGGCCAGACATGGGGCAGTGCATCTGTGCGTGTATTAGGAGGGGAGGCTAACACGCAGAAAGGCAGAGGGATCAGAAGGGTTTGAGGGTTTCTGAAATAACCTGCCAGACCATTTAACTGTGACTCTAGGCTGCTCCCCTAATAGCTGCTGGACCAGGTAACCGTCCATCCTCCGCCCCCATCCTACCCAGAACTACCTTTTCACCGAGTGGCAGGTGAACAGATGCCATGCTGCCCTTAGTCACTAAAGGAGAGAGACCACATCTTCCTCATGTTTTGTGGAGATGAAGCTACTCTAAATGGAGACCCCCAACCACTCCCAGCTCTCTCGGAACGCACATGGGGGCCACCATGTGTCCTGGAGGCAGCATGGAGGCCTGAGCAGCCTAGCTCTGGGTCCTATGTGAAGTTGGCATGGTGATGCCCATCTCACGAGGCTGCTATAAAGATGAGATCATGTGAACACTACCTAAGACTCAGTGAGCACCCACAAGAGTTCCTCCCCCCGCCCCAGGACAGATATAGCAGGTATCTAACACCCTATAGACTCACACTCTGCGTTCTCTTCTTGTTTTTGGAATAATTTCTCATCTAGGATCCAAAGCCTTGAACCTGGGGAAATCTGTTTGTCCTTCCCATCTAACTCCTCTCAAATTTGCCTGAAGCACCCTCTGTCTCTGGCTGAGAACTGATATCATCTCTGCCGTTCAATGCTTGGGCCTGGGTATAATGACAGAAAGCAAATGGAACTAATGACGGCAGTGTGCGTTTTTGCTTGCTGGGGTTATTTTATGTACCTCTCTATACATTCTCTTCTTTAGACTCTTGGGCACCCAAAATCCATATGGATTTTGCTCAACTATGAACTTCCCTCTTCTAGTTGCAAATCAGACCTCATTCCATATCCATCTCAGGAAAGAACTGTTAATTCATTCATTTGCCTACTTGCCCACTCAATCACTCATTAATTCAACTCACATCTAGTGGGGACTTAACATTTGCCAGATGTGGGTCAAGTGCTGGTGACACAGAGATGAATCAGGCATGATCACCACTCCTGAGAAGCTTCTGGTTGGCCGGATGGCCAGGGAACAGGTACACTTTGACCAGAGCAGGAGGGCATGCCGGGCATTCCTACAGAGGTGTGGGGAGGGAGCATCCTAATGGGAGGCACACTGAATCCTTCCTGGAGGCACTCATGAAAGCTCCCATAGAGATCTGGAAGCTAACTGTGGAGGTCAAAGTTCAAGCTGGTCAAGCATGCAGGTTTGGAAAAGGGCATATCACAGGGTCGGTCAGGATCCCCTGAGGAAAATCAGAAGGGCATGGACGTACTTTTGGAACATTTCATGCATTTGCCTGAATGAAGAACAAGTGGCTTCCTCCAGATTCATTTCCAGGAACGGCCAACGGCATCGGCCTCCTTAAGAAATAGGGTGCAAAAAATACCAGCTCAGCGGGACTTCTAATAGATTTTTCACATATATGTTAACATGGAATTTAAAGCTGAAGATGACCAGAAGGAAAATCTTGAAATAATTCTACCAGAAGCCCAGCAATTATCTTAGAATCCCAGCACACAGTTGGCCACGACCGATGGTATATAGGTGAGGACCTTGCAGATGGCACCTCTTAAGTACTCACACACCCTCTAGGAGATGAGCGGGGAGGGAATCTGGAAGTAAAAATAAAAACAAACACAAGACCATAGTGCAACCACCTCCTGTTGCAGGTGAGGGGCAAAACCCAGCAAGGTAAGGGACTTACCCAAGCCCACTTGGCAGAACCAAGCCTGGAGCCCAAGTAGACCAGTTCCCTATCAGATCACCTTGCACACATGGTGGATGAGGTCTTCTCCCACCCGAGGCTGCTCACCCCTTCAGACGCCTCTCTCGCCATCCTCACTATACACTCGACTCCCACCATTCTGACCCACTTACAATTTGAAACATGCCAGTCTCTCTCTCCCTTCTGGCTGGTGTTTATGCAACTTTCGGCACCCGGAATGCTCTCCTCCAACCCTCCCAACCCCTGACTTGGCTAATACCCACTCATTTCCGCACTAGAATTAGAAGCTCTCTCATATCCCCCTATCTCCCTCATCACAGCAGTTAGCACACTGCCCTGAAGCACATAACTGCCAGGTCACCACCACTCTGCCTCCCCAAGAACAAAGCAGGCTCCTTAATGACAGATCTTACTCCTTTCTCATCTCCATGCCTGGACATCTAGCCCAGCACCTGGAGCAGGTCTCAATAAATGAACAAACTCTCTCACTGCAGAACAAGGGTTAAAAGCAGCCCCACTCTCTCCTCTTGGCCCAGAGATACCCACTGAGCAGAAAGAGCCAAGGCGCACCACATATTTGTAGAAAATATACAAATGTATATTACACATGGGCTTCCCAGGTGGCGCTAGTGGTAAAGAACCCCCCTGCCAGAGATGCAGGAGGTGCCAGAGACGCGGGTTCGATACCTGGGTCAGGAAGATCCCCTGGAGAGGGGTATGGCAACCCACTCCAGTATTCTTGCCTGGAGAATCCCAAGGACAGAAGAGCCTGGTGGGTACAGTCCATGTGGTCACAGAGAGTCAGACACGACTGAAGTGACTTAGCATGCACGCACATATATTACACAGCCACCACATTATAGCCAGTTACAATGGGTCACACACATATACTGGACCACTTAGACCCGGCAGCTAACCTGCAAAATAGATATCAGCCCCCCATCTCATTTTACAGCTGAGTTTCCTCCAGTCACCCAGACAGTAAGCAGTAGAGCCAGGCTCTTCCATACTGAGGCGTCCAAGCTCCAGAGTCTTCCACTTGCACCCCTGTCGGAAACAGGTGCTCAGCATTCACCTTTGTACTGTCTTTGCAATGCAGGTTTTTCTGCTTATGTAAGCTGATGCCAGAACAGACAGCTTCAAGCAAAATACCATTGTGGTTCTGCTCAACAATGCCAAGGTGAAATTAACAGCATTCAGTCTGCTCAGACAGAAGCGAAAAAGACTAGAACAGGATTTTTGTGGGCAGAGGGAAATGTGCAACTTCAGTAATTAACCCCAAAGAGCAAATTTTGGATGACAATTAAATTCTCATTTGAAACAACACATTTCTCATGAAAACAGGAAATTATCTCCTTTCAGGTTTCCCACAAAGCAAACTGGCCATATAACAAGGATGTTGGGGTTCTTTGAAAACAGCAACTCTGAAATCAACAAAATTAAGATCCCCACCTGCGTGGGAAGACCAGCAGGCTTCTGAAGGTTGCTGCCAGATATGATATTTACCTGTATTTCTCATGGATATGGATAGAACAGGTGTGGACTTACATACTCAGTATACAGACACAGGTCAGAGAACTGGAAGGACATCTTGAGGCATCTAGATGGATGATCTAGATGGACAGGCTCTGTGGCAGGGAAGACTGCTGAAAGCTTATGAGGGACCCAGTAGGTCATATCTTAGAACATATCAGAAACATTTAACTGTTCAGCCATGACAAGGTACAGAGGCTAGGGGCCAGGATAGGGCCCACCTAGTTTCTCATAGGGACCAGCTTACCTACATTTTGTATCTTGGGCTCCTAGTGACATTTGCCTCCCCAGTCTTGACCTTTGGTTCCAAGTGTTTTATCAAAGAATTTTCTTAAACAAAGACAGTTATTTCCCTAAGAGAAAACCTAGAGCCATGTCTTAAAATAATAAGACCCACAGAAGTGTGGGGGAAAGGCACAATACTTAACAGGCCAACTCACAGGTGACCTAGAGCAGCCTACAGACAGAGCTTTAGGCTTCAGGGAGGGACGCTAAGAGAAGCTATTAACTTAGGTCTCAGATCAAAGCAGAAGCATAATCATAGGCTAAGATTCAAAAACCAAGGCATAGGTAAGGCCCTATTCCTGGAAAGCGCTGCTGGGGAAGAATGGGAGATGAAACTGTCAAACCACACAAGAGGCCCATGGTCAGCTTTGGAGTCTTGTTCTGGCCAGATGAACCCAGGGCTGCAATGGCACTGAGGCCAGCCCCTGCTCAAGCTGAGTCAGGGTTTGTCTGGGAATTTGAGCCTGACAATGGGCCACCCATTATGGGAGCTGGAGGAACCAAGATGGAAGAAGTGAAAGAGGGGCTGACCTATAGCACCCTTCCATTAAGACATGAAGTTGTTTATGTTTGTAGCATCAAAGAAACTAAATTAGGGTATCCAAGACTAAAGTAAGAATAAACCACGACCAAAATATACTAACACAAATAGGCAGGGAGTGCAGGGGAAGAAAAGCTTTGACATGAATAACCTACCTTAAATTACTGATGTTTTTTCCCATTTTAATAGTACAATTGAATACAAAAGAAACAAAACAAAGTTAAGTGCATTCATTCCTTTGAAAACTGTAATTGAAGAAAAACTTCCCGTGGATGTTAGTAATCTTGAGAACTAAAAAATAAAAATTTGTATAGCACCTTGCCTTTTCTGAAATATTTCCAGACGTATAACCTCATTTCAAATATATTACAGAGACAAAATCAAGCACTGGGTAGGTTTTGTGACTTGAAGCACAGAAATAAGTAGTGTTATAAGGACAAACACCCCAGTCTCTGAAACCAGGGCTGTGGTTTTACAACTGTGTCATGTCCCACCAGCCCTGTGTGGGAGTTGAGAGCCCCCAAAACTGAGCATTTGTTGATTCTGGATTTGGCAGTTAGGACAGAAATAAGGTTGGGCTGCCCCTCACTCCCAGCCACCTCCTGCTCTCCAGTCTTCCTTGGATTTTCTCAGTAGAACCACCCACAGCCATGTGGGGGGAAAATCATCCCAAATTGTAACAGACTGGACTTGGTAATGTAGCAGACATGATTAACTTACTGGCTGATGACATTACAATTTACTTATCAAACTTACCATATGAAAAAACCAGACTTGTATAAATGATCTAATTATTTACTAGCAAATATCCATCTTCAAAATTAACTAAACCAAATGAATTGCTGTAGTCAGGCATCTAAGTAATGTCCTACTCTGCTCAGTCTTTCCAAATTTAAATTAAATCAATGATAGACTTCTGGCGACCAATGGGAATAAATATGTACTCATTAATCTCTAACTTAATCACAGATAATTAAATACAGTCATGTTATACAGTTTAAATATCATCTGTTACATTGGTCAACTCTCCCAACATCATGGCTAGCAAATAGTCAGATAATGAACATGGTTAAGTTGCCATCATTTTTATTCCCTTATAATTAATTCAACTCTGTATTAATTAAGGGGCAAACAAACAAAGATACTTTGGGTGGATGAGCAGCAAAGTGGTAGAATAATCACAAATATTTTGGATTCTGCTCAAACAAAGAGCTCAGACCTAGGACTTCCTGTTGGTCCAGTGGTGAAGAATCTGCCTTCCAATGCAGGGGATATGGGTTCAAACCCTGGTCAGGGAAGTAAGAATAATTAGAACTCATCTTTGGGGGAGACGTTGTTTATTTTGTTTTTTTTTAAGATTTTTTGATGTGTACCATTTTTAAAGTCTTTTTTGAATTTGTTGTATGTCCAAACTATATTGCTTCCCCTCTATGCCTTGGCTCTTTGGCTGCAAGGCATGTGAGAGCCCAGCTCCCAAACCAGGGATGTAACCCAGACCTCCCACAGTGGAAGGTGAAGTCCCAACCACTGGACCACCAGGGAAGTCCCTGGAACTCATCATTGGATATGGTCTAAGAATTCTAGAATATGCCATTGGAGGAAGTTCTAAGAAGAGGATGGGGTAAGATGGGCCTCCCACTACCTGGGAGCTTTAGAACCTACTGTGTTTTGAGATGTTACTTTGGAATGACAATGTTTATGCTCCAAGTTGGTGATAGGAGTCTTAACAGGAATCCCAACTAGAAGTATGGCATTAGGTAAGACATTTTTTAGAGAAGCACTAAGTCATGGGAAGACATCCTCTGGATATTCCTGGGACAAAAATGGGTCCAACTTACTTTAATAACCTTCTAAATTTTGCAGAAATATAATCACCTTATCAAATGGTGGAAAATTGTGAATTAAGAAGGAGCTATTAGAAACCCTAAGAATTTTCCACAGTTTGTTGTGACCCACACAGTCAAAGGTTTTAGCATAGTCAATGAAGCAGAAGTAGATGTTCTTCTGGAATTCTCTTGTTTTCTCTATGATCCAGAGGACGGTGGCAATTTGATCTCTGGTTCCTCTGCCTTTTTTAAATTCAGCTTGAACATCTGGAAGTTCTCAGTTCACATATTGTTGAAGCCTAGCTTCGAGAATTTTGAGCATTACTTTGCTCAAAATGAGTGAAATGAGTGCAATTGTGCTGTAGTTTGAATAGTCTTTGGCCTTGCCCTTCTTTGGGACTGGAATGAAAACTGACGTTTTCCAGCCCTGTGGCCACTGCTGAGTTTTCCAAATTTGCTGGCATATTGAGTGCAGCACTTTAACAGCATCATCTTTTAGGATTTGAAATGGCTCAGCTGGAATTCCATCACCTCCACCAGCTTCCTAAGGCCCACTTGACTTCACACTCCAAGATGTCTGGCTCTAGGTGAATGATTACACCATCGTGGTTATCTGGGTCATGAAGATCTTTTTTTGTATAGTTCTGTGTATTCTTGCCACCTCTTCTTAATATCTTCTGCTTCTGTTAGATCCATATCATTTCTGTCCTTTATTGTGCCCATCCTTGCATGAAATGTTCCCTTGGTATTTCTAATTTTCATGAAGAGATCTCTGGTCTTTCCCATTCTATTGTTTTCCTCTATTTCTTTGCATTGTTCACTTAGGAAGGCTTTCTTATCTCTCCTTGCTATTCTTTGGAACTCTGCATTTAGATGGGTAAATCTTTCTCTTCTTTGCCTTTAACTTCTCTTCTTTTCTCAGCTATTTGTAAGGCCTCCTCAGACAATCATTGTGCCTTTTTGCATTTCTTTTTCTTGGGGATGGTTTTATTCACCACTTCCCATACAATGTTACAAGCTTCCATCCATAGTTCTTCAAGTACTCTATCAGATCTAATCTCTTGAATCTACTTGTCACTTCCATTGTGTAATCGTAAGGTACTTGATTTAGGTCATACCTGAATTGGCTTCCCTGATGGCTCAGACAGAAAAGAATTTACCTGCAATGTGGGAGAACTGGGTTTGGAAGATCCCCAGAAGGAGTGCATGGCAACCCACTGCAATATTCTTGCCTGCAGAATCCCCATGGACAGAGGAGCCCAGTGGGCTACAGTCCATGGGGTAGCAAAGAGCAGAACACAACTGAGCAACTAAGCACAGCACAGCACAGTACACACCTGAGTGGCCTAGTGGTTTTCCCTACTTTCTTCAATTTAAGTCTCAATTTTGCAATAAGGAGTTCATGATCTGAGCCACAGTCAACTCCCAATCTTGTTTTTGCTGATTGTATAGAGTTAGAACCAGACATGGAACAACAGATTGGTTCAAAATTGGGAAAGGAGTATGTCAGGGCTGTATATTGTCACCCTGCATTTAACTTATAGGCAGAATACATCATGTGAAATGCTGGGCTGGATGAAGCACGAGCTGGAATCAAGATTGCTAGAAGAAATATCAATAACCTCAGATATGCAGATGACACCATCCTTATAGCAGAAAGTGAAGAGTAACTAAAGAGCCTCTTGATGAAGGTGAAAGAGGAGAGTGAAAAAGCTGGCTTAAAACTCAACATCCAAAAGATGAAGATCATGGCATCTGGTCCCATCACTTCATGGTAAATAGATGAGGGGACAATGGAAACAGTGACAGACTTTATTTTCTTGGGCTCTAAAATCACTACAGATGGTCACTGCAGCCATGGAACTAAAAGATGCTTGCTCCTTGGAAGAAAAGCTATGACAAACCTAGACAGCATATTAAAAAGCAGAGACATTACTTTGCTGACAAAGGTCTGAATGGTCAAAGTTATGATTTTTCCAGTAGACATTTATGGATGTGAGAATTGGACCATAAAGAAGGCTGACTGCCGAAGAACTGACTCATTGAAAAAGACCCTGATGCTGGGAAAGATTGAAGGTGGAAGGAGAAGGGGACGACAAAGGATGAGATGGTTGGATGAGATCACCAACTCACTGGACATGAGTTTGAGTAAGCTCCGGGAGATGGTGAAGGACAGGGAAGCTTGGTGTGCTGCAGTCCATGGGGTCACAAAGAGTTGAAGAGAATGGAGAGACTGAAAAACAACAAATTAGGAACTCTGGAAAACTGAGGACAACTTTTGATGTAAGCACAACCTGAAGAACTCCCTCACTTGGAGGAGTGCCTGGGTTCTTGAGTCTGGTCAAATGTGAGACAGAATTCCAGCCCACCACTCATCTGCTCTCTGACCTTGAGCCATGACTCCATGTTTTCTTGGTCTCGCTTTCTTCTTTTGCAAGATGGAGAGGATCATGCCTGCTGCATAGGGTTCTTGATCAGTTAAATGAGATTCTACACGAATGTGACTAATACAGTTCCAGACAGTCAATAAATGCTTGCTCTCATTGGGCTAATGTTGTTCTCATAAGATATTAATTGCCAGGAGATACAGCCAGCCAAGCAGGAGAGGAAAATCATTTTCATTTCACCAATCATACTGATAATGCAAAATCAAATAACACTGATGCTGTTAACTGGAGATGAGTCATGTCATTTGCATTAGCTGGCAACTGGCAATTTCCTCTCAGGTACTTTGCACTGGGGACCCGCCTGTACTACGTAAGTGGTATCTTGCTGATGGCTGTGTAGCTTCGGTGTAGTGAAGAGAAGAAAATAACCACTTGTTTTTCTATCCAGTTATTCTTTTATAAGCAAAATTAGGACATTTAAACAACAGCTCATAAGAAGAGTGGAATTAATAGTTCCACTAAAAAGAGTATCAAAACATAAGTAAAATAAGATTTTTAAAAATAAGCACACAAGAACAAATTTGCACCTGTCTTACTGACCCTTACACTTAGTCTCTTTAGTCTTTGTATTTCTTCTGATCTGATTAGAATGTCCCTTTCTAACTCACCAGAACACACCTATGGCATCCAAGGTTTCAAGGATGACTCTGAGATTTCCAGCCCGCTATCATCTCTCTTGTGGAAACATGGTTTACCTACAACGTGGTACTGCATGTCCTGTCGACTGACAGAGCTTGTAAAGGGGCATCTATCTCCCCTGCTTATTTAGCTTACCCTACATGCTACCCTCTTCACATAACAGAGGCAGAGAGAAAGAAGAAAATCACACAAAAAAACACAATCATAATTTTGGTAATGACTTTTTTTCATTCAGACAGGAAACATTTTTCACTAAACGAATAAAGAAACCTCTCTAAACAAGAATAATCTATAGGCAGGCTTCAGAGATATTGTGGGTTTGGTTTCAAATCACAAGAAAGTGAGTATTGCAATAAAGTCAGTCACATGAATTTTTGGTTTCCCAGTTCATATAAAAATTATATGTTTACACTATGTTGTATGTCTATTAAGTGTGTGATAGCATTATGTCTAAAACCATGACGCTAAGTCGCTCACTCAGTCATGTCCGACTCTTTGCGACCCTGTGGACTGTAGCCCACCAGGCTTCTCCGTCTATGGGATTCTCCATCTATGGGATTCTCCAGGCAAGAATGCTGGAGTGGGTTGCCATTTCCTTCTCCAGGGGATCTTCCCGACCCAGGGATCGAACCCAGGTCTCCCGCATTGCAGGCAGATGCTTTAACCTCTGAGCCACCAGGGAAGCCTTAAAACCATGTACATATCGTAATTTTTAAATACTGCTAAAAAATCCCAAATCACTGCAGATGGTGACTGTAGCCATGAAATTAAAATATGCTTGCTCCTTGGAAGAAAAGCTATGACCAAACTAGACAACATATTAAAAAGCAGAGACATTATTCTGTCAACAAAGGTCCATCTAGACAAAGCTATTGTTCTTCCAGTGGTCATGTATGGATGTGAGAGTTGGACTATAAAGAAAGCTGACCACCAAAGAATTGATGCTTTTGAACTGTGGTGTTGGAGAAGACTCTTGAGAATCCCTTGGACTGCAAGGAGATCCAATCAATCCATCCTAAAGGAAATCAGTCCTGAATATTCATTGGAAGGACTTATGATGCAGCTGAAGCTCCAATACTTTGGCCACCTGATGTGAAGAACTGACTCACTGGAAAAGACCCTGATGCTGGGAAAGATTGAAGGCAGAAGGAAAAGGGAACAACAGAGGATGAGATGGTTGGATGGCATCACCGACTCAATGGACATGAGTTTGAGTAAGCTCTTGGAGTTGGTGATGGACAGGGAGGCCTGGTGTGCTGCAATCCATGGGGTCACAAAGAGTCGGACACGACTGAGTGACTGAACTGAACTGAACTGAAAAAATGCTAACCATCGTCTAAGCCTTCAGAGAGTCAGAGCAGTGAGATCAAAAGATCACGTGTTACAAATCACCATAATAAATAAAATAATAATGAAAAAGTTTGAAATATCGCGAGAATCACCAAAATGTATCACAGAGACACAAAGCAAGCCAATGCTACTGAAAAAAATGGCGCCAATAGACGTGCTTACAGCAAGGTTGCCACAAAAACTTCAATTTGGAAAAAACACAGTATCTGCAGAGCACAGTGAAGTGAAGTGCAATAAAACAAGTCTGCCTGTACAGATAGGCTTCCTCTATAGTAACTAAGGACTTGGTCCACTGGAATTCATCAGTGATCGGCTTATTTCCACAGGATATAACAGCCTCTGGGGGCCAGGGAGCTGTAACTGTTCCCTGGCCTTTGGGGCAAAGGGCCAACATGAGCACACAGCGTGCAGGCAGTGAGAGTCAAGGAGGCTGAGCGTGGTCCTGGGACCCTGGCCTGGGTCTGAAGGAGGGACAATGCTGAGTGAGCAAAGCCCAGCATCACTTAAGTCCCGCTTGGGCCATCCACACAGAGAAGCTGGTAGCAGAACCCTCAGCGGAAAGAAGGGAGGAAGAGAGGAGATGTGAGGGAAAAGGCCAGAAAGAGCTCTAATGAAAGAGTACTAACCCCCTACCCCAGGCATTCGATTTTGTGATTTTATGTCCCAGGAAAACTGGCATGGGAACCTATGAGGCTCCTAGACAGCACTTGGGGCCTCTCCAACCAGAATGGAACTCCAGAGACTTTGCTGCTGGGAGTTAAGCCAGACACCAGTGTAGTATTTCCATCCATTCTACTCAGACATCTTGATGGCTGTCCTAGGCCAGTGCACTTGCAAGAGCACATGTGGACAAAGGTAACTATAACCAGCAAGGACCTTCCCGAGCCCAGGAGGATTTAGGGGAGACAGGGCTGGGCAGAGCCAAGGATTTATTTCAACTGTCCCTGGATCCTCCACAAGTGCAGCCTGAAGAGCTGGAGTCACTGAACTCTGGGGGCTTCGGGTATCCTGTGTGATATCCCACCTTCCTGACATGATCATGGCAAGAAAAACAAATGACCCAGCCACCGAAGAGTCGGGCCAGTAGACTTGCTGTTTGTCTAAGAGTGTCCCTTATCTCATGCCTTGTTCCCTGACCTTGAACTCCTATTTCCTGGTTTGGCAGATGAGGAAGTCAGTCCCTACAGCTGAATGGAAGAGAGGGCCTTGGCAAGACACTCCGTCTGGTCACTGTTGCTGTGGGGTCTTCCACCACCCACCCCCGCTTAAAGCTCACAGACGAGTGTCAGGTGGTGGGACACACACAGGAGAAGGCAGCTGGGACAGCTGTCCCCGGCCTGTCGTCAGGCCCCATCCATCTGTTCCTCTGTTTGTCTTGCAAAGCAGAACACAGCCACCTCCGTGCTGGGCGGCCAGGGAGCAGGTGGCCAGATACACAGGGCCAGTGACATGGGTCCAGGAGACGGGGCACAGGGCAGAGACAGGGAGTGAGATCGGGGATCTCTGCTCCAGGGAAGGGGGGCTCCCAGCTGGATCTGGTTCCCCCAGTGTCACAGTGGGCAGAACTGACAGCCTGGGTTGGCTTATCATGTCCTATCAGAGATCCACTCCTGGGACGTCCCTGATGGCTAAGACTTCACGCTCCCAGTGCGCAGGGCCCAGGTTTGATTCCTGATTAGGGAGCTAGATCCCACGTGCTGCAACTAAGACCCGGCGTAGCCAAGTAAGGGAAGCCTGACATGCTGCGGTCCATGGGGTTGCAAAGAGTCAGACTGAGCAATTGACCAACAACAGCAAAAGAAAAAGATCTACTCCTGCAGGGGTGGGGCTGAGTCTCTCTTGCTTTTGAGAGGAGGGCAGGTGGAAAAGCCACAAGCAAATCAAGAGAAGGTTGTCCGACAGCCTCCTCTAAATCTGCTTCCTGTGATCCATGCTCCCTTTTTACACCACCGCATGCCCATTCACACCCAGGCCCTGAAGTCCCTCCCCTTCCCAGCTGCGCCCTGTCTACAGGGTCCTCACGATGTGAAATGTTCAACCACATCCCCATGGATCCTCCCTTGGTCTCCATGCAGGGAAAGCTGTCAGACAGGTGCTTTTGAGCACATCTCTCTGTCTGGAGTTATATTAACTGCTCTTCCCTCCCCCGGGCCCCTCGGGTCCTCGCCCTGGCATTAAGCCCTCACATTTGCCTGCTCCCAAGCTGCTTATTTTGCCAGCGGGAAGTATCACCTGTCCATTTGCCTGCTAATGAACTGTGTGCTCATAACAGTCGACTCACTCCAGCTCCAGAGAGGAAAAGGAAAGGAATGCCTGTGGCCCAGGCCGCCCCTCCAGGGCAGGCTGGAGGGGATGGGCAGGAGGAGGAGGGGCTGTGGTTACAGTGGAGGCAAAGAGACAGAAAGGAAAAAAACACGTTCTCCACCAGCAATGTACAAAGCACAGGGGTGCGTAATTTGCATAGATTATCCCAGTTTAACAGGAAACTGGAGCCAGGGAGGGTGAACGGCTTTCCAAGGTCACACAGCTAAAGAGGAGAGTGAGCCACAGAACAGGGATTTGAACCCTGGTTTATCTGAGGCCAGAGCTATGGCTTGTGGGAGCTGCTGCGTGGCTCACAGGCTGCCCCTGGAGTGGGAGACGCACACACAGGTGTCCCAGGCACCTCAGCAGAGTCGCTGGGCTCTCCGGGTACAGGACGGAGTCTGCAGCACTGACCCATGGCCCGTGGTTCAGTGTGGCTCTCGAGGGAACTCGCAACAGCCATTCCTAAGGTCAGAGCAGAGGTTGGGGGCCCCCACTGCAGGCAGGAAGCCAGTGTCAGCTCCCCCATTCCCTCCCACTGGGGAGGAGGAAACCCAATGTCCTTCCAGAACCATCCGACACCACAAGTATATGGCTGGCTGGGAAAGGGAAACTTAGCACAGTTTTTGAGCCACTTACAATAAAGGCTAATATGCACCCAAAACAATTCTAGGACTTCGCTGTGGTCCAGTGGTTAAGAATACGCCTGCCAATGCAGGGGACACGAGTTTGATCCCTGGTTCCAGAAGATTCCACACGTCACACAGCGACTAAGCCCATGTGTCACAACTACTGTGCTCTGCAACGAGAGAAGCCACAGTGAGAGGCCCGGGCACCTCAACCACAGAAAGCCCGTGAACAGCAACAGAGACCCAGCGCAATCACAAAGAAATAAATTAAAAAATCAATAAGAAACAATTCTGAGAATTCACTAGTTCCTATCACATAAATTATATTAAAAAATTAAAAAGAATTCTGAAAATTCATTAGTTCCTATCATGACAAATAGATATTTATCAATAGTAAGCCCTGCACATCAAGGTTTACATCTTGGTTTGTGGACCCCATGAGATGGTCATCCACTTAACATTTTAAAAATTAGGAGCATCAAGTTGGAATGAGGTAGACAGGGAAGCAGAATAAACAAGGACACCAGGGCTGAGGGGGCTCGATGGCTCAGGCAGAGATGCTTTAGATGGGAAGTCAAGGGGGAAAGGAAAGGGAGAGGCTGAAGAAACAGGCTTACATAAAGGTTCACAGAGGAGGAGGGGGGAGGAGGGGAAGAGGCGGAGGAGGGGGAGGAGGGGGAGGAGGTGGGGAGGAGGGAGAGAGGAACTTCCTGTTCTACCACATTGCAAAAAAATGTGCCTTTTGATGTCCAGGAGCCTCTTCAGAAATGCAGGGACACGAGTTCTTGGGCACAGAGATGTGAAGCGATCACTCAGGTGATGCTGTCTGGGGCTGGCTAGAGGCCAGCCACGGAAACAGAGATGCTCCAGTAACATGCAGAATGCACCCAGAAACTG
This sequence comes from Bos taurus, assembly GCF_002263795.3. NCBI lineage: Eukaryota > Metazoa > Chordata > Mammalia > Artiodactyla > Bovidae > Bos > Bos taurus. The sequence continues at coordinate 26,059,945 of NC_037354.1, forward strand.
ACGGAAGCCCGCAGAGGTTATATTAGTCCTGGGTATGTCCTACCACCCTGAGTCACCCAATCCAAGTACAGGCCTCCAAGGGAGCCAGGAGCCCTGCATCCGGCAGATGAGGCTGGGTCAGTCCCACTCCTGGGTGGCCAGCGTGCATCCAGGCTGTGTCAAGGAGATTCTATTATGGTTGGAGACATAAGAGACACGGGTTCGATCCCTGGGTTGGGAAGATCCCCTGGAGGAGGGTATGGCAACCCACTCCAGTATTCTGGCCTGGAGAATCCCATGGACAGAAGGGCCTGGCAGGCTATGGTCCATAGGGTTGCAAAAAGTCAGACACAACTGAAGCGATTCAGCACGCACTCATGTGATGATCAGATCTCAGGCTCGCCCTGCTCCCCTTCTCTGCTCCCAGGTCAGTGCCTGTCCTCCAGTTCCAGGCCATGTGACACCCATTTCCTCTATGAACCCCTGGAACTGAATTCAGTGTCTTCTCAGGCGACTATGGGAGCGTGGGCTGGTCCACAGCTTCCACGCCAAAATTAATCCCCTAAGTGTGAATCAGTCAACAAGGGCAAAGAGAAGGAATTCTTTGAACAGTCCTTCAGAGAGGAAGCTGCAAAGGAGAAGACCGTATATCTCCCTCAATCCATCCATGTCCTGAGTTCTCGGGGCCGAAGATTGAGAAGAAAGAAGGTTAAATTATATTTGTCCTTAAAATGGGATTTTTGGCCCATTTCTGGTGAGTCCCACTTTTTTAAAGAGTGGCACATAAAAATCTAAGCTTAGTGAAATGGACACATTAGGCAATGCTTATTCACTGTCTCAAAGGATCTTTTATTCTGCATAAGCATTTACAGCAGAATATCTTTGACACTAAACATCTTTTGAGAGAGTCCTTCTGTACCCCAGGTATTAAGACAGCTTTGAAATGCAAAATACTGCCTCTTGCTGTCAAAAAGCAGCAGAGGAGAGCGAGCCATCAGTTGAGGTCACCCTGTCCATGGAGGTTTACATAAAATTAGCCGCAACTCCCTAGGCCATGTCTAGTAAGTAGCCCTATGCCCACATCAAAGCTTCTGCATGTTTCCAAGGCTCTCTGTCTTAAAGGCTCCTTCTGGCCTGAATGGAACCCTTGGTCTCACATGCTTTCTTCTCCCCCACCCTCAAGCTCTTCTTTGCCAGCAGTGGCACTGACTCACCCAAGAGCATAATTGTTATGCTCAGGGTCATGCTAACTACCATGAAACAAAGTCTATAGATGAGGATTTATTTTTCGCTCAAGTAATAGTCAAAGGTGAATGTTTCCAGCTGGCAGGTGGTTTTTCTCTGTGATAAGCAAGGACTCCTTCCCTCTCCCAGGTTCAAGGAGGCATCTACATCCAGTTGGGGGGCAGGTAGTGGAGTAGAGAAGGAACAACTGCTTTCTAGCTGCTTTCTGGGAATTGACACACATCACTTTTGCTCACTCAATGGACATGAGTTTGAGCAAACTCCATGAGATGGTGAAAGACAGGGAAGCTTGGCTGTGGTCCAAGAGTCGGACACGACTGAACGACTGAACGACAACAACAGCTTTTGCTTCCCTTCCTTTGGTGACCATCAGCCAACCACACTGTCCTACCTAGAATCAAGAGGGGCTGAGAAATGGACTCTTGGTGGAGCAACTGATTCTCAGCAATAGCGCTGTGCTATGGAAGGGTGAGCAGGACTCTTTACTGGACAGTTTGCCATCTGAGCCACACACACACACACACATCACTACTTTCCCTTGATTTTCCCCCTCACACAAGGATGGCAAGCGAGGAAAGCTTTTTACAGAAGGATGGTGGATGAGAAAGGGGTAGTGATAAAACCTATTTTGAAGATCTCCTGTTAAAAATAGCAAAATGGCTTCAAATTAAATTTTAGATATATCCTTAACAATCTTTTGTCTTTCTAAGAATTTCTTACTGGGCAGTTTTCATGGCAGGTCTTTCAAACGTCTTCAGCCCCACAAATCTTGTTCATTTTACACGTTCAGAAGTTGGAGTTAGATCCATGCATGTGCAGCTCAGGGTTGAGCCAGAGGTTCGTACACAACTTTATAGGACTGCTACCTTGACCTCCCTGGAACTTCCCAGCTCCCAAGCACCACCCTTTCAGGTCCACTGGCTAGAAATCCAGCTTTCATCTCCCTGTTCTGTCACGCTCTTGTGACTGCATCTGCTCCCGGTTTCGTGATACTTGGAGTCTGCTTTATTTTCCCCCAAGTCTGCTTGCTATCATTTTACTTCTGTATCTCCTCCAGGAGCTACCTGATCCATTTTCTCCAGGGACTTCTAACTGTAGTTGCTGGGAGACATGGAGGTGGTGTGCACTTAATCCAACTTTGCAAGAACCGGAACCCATTGAAGGCTGTTAAACAGTCCAATGGCATGTAGCTTTGTATTCTAGAAAGCTCTGCTTGGCTGGAGAACAGGTAAAGCCAGCGAAGCTAGAGCAGGGACTGCAGAGAAGAGGCGCAAGCTGGCTGCTCGAGCTAAGGAAGAGATGTCACAGGCCAGGTCTAAGGCCACATCAGGTGAGGTGGGAAGGAGGGGGTTACTGAGAGGTGGGTTCTACAGGTTCTGTTGGCCAATTAGAAGTAGAGATGAAGACTTGTGGAAGTGTCCAGAATGACTCCCTAGGAGGGAACAGGAAAAAGGGCCATTAGCTCCAGGATATCTGTCTTTGATCAAATTCATAAGCAGATGCTCCACTCATAGACCAGGACAGACAGAGCTGAAGTCTCTCTCCACTTTCCTTCTCTCCACTTCAGGATCACTGGCTTCTATGTGATCAGCTGTACCAAGATATCCTCCACTCTGACAGGATGTATATGAGCCAGCTTGAAGGTGTGCCGTGTTTACTACTGGCCTGTTTGCGGTTTTCAGCAGAACTAATTCAAAATCAATTTCATTTGTATAACAAGCCACCACCTTCAGTTGGGAAGTGGTCACAGGTAGAGCTTTTATTTTGTACACGTTGCACCATGGGACTTTTTTGGAGCTGTGTTTAAGAGATTTTTCCATTTGTTTCTATGATCTGTTAGCAAAATACCTTTGGGTGACATTTCAAGGGTATACAACAGTGTAAAAGAAACTAAGAAAACCTGAGTTTACCTGGATTGTTTGTTAAAGAAACTAATAACAGGGAAGTTACTGTGGCTGCAGATAGGGTAATGTTTTCCCGATATGTTTTTACAGAGTAGCTGTGTCTTTAGATGTTCCACACACAGACTCACCATGGAAATATATTCATTTTTCGCAGGCTCCCACCTCACCTGCTAACATATAATTCAACCTTTCAGCTCCCTTCAAATTCTGCTTCCTAGCCCCATCATTTTTCATAAAGCGGGAGGTGATTAATCATTCCGACCATGGACGACTTGTCCTTAACCTTAAGTGAATACCTTTTCCTCTGCTGTGCATGCTTACAAACAGCGAGGCCTGGAACCCGTTTGTCTTGGTCACAGAATCGAGATGGTACAATCTTCCTCTCATTGTAAGTAAGCCATGTGCTTAACTTTGGGTAGGTAGGGGGCAAAAAAACCTAAAAATGGAAAGAAATTACCAAGATAAACAGCACAAAGGACGGAGAATGAAAGCCCTTACATTTGAGAAAGAATTGGATGATTTCTTGGAAAGGCTTCTGAGGCAGGAATCTGTGGGCAGAAGGAGAAATAGGCTCCTTTTGTGCAGCTTGTGGAAGTTGACAGAAGAAATAAAAGGAGGAAAAGCTTTGGCAATCTGCTGCTAACAGAGTCCTTAATTTGGGCTGAATCTTCTAGGGTTTGGGAGAGTTTTTAGAGGCTTTCTTGTACCACTGAGAGCATCGCTGCAAGACACTGCCCACCACCTCCCTGTGACCTGGGTGGGCAATTGTTTCTCCTTCCCTGGGCCTGGGATACTATCATGTCAGAAGGCTTTGTTGCATCAACTGGAAGAGCAGAGTGAGTGGGCTCTGAGCCTCGGATTTTTTTGTTCATGCTCAAGCATTAGGCTGTCACACCACACCACTGTGCAGCTTGACAAGAGTATCCTTTAATCAGCACAGAAGGACCAGGCTTTGGGTTTAAAAAAAAAAAAAAAATTCTACATTGCTCAGGAAATCTAGGCAATGCTTTTAATCATGTACGTTTGTGCTGTATTCTTCCAATTAAAACTTTTCTGAGAACCCCCTTTTTGGCATCCACATTTAATTTGTGTGGCTCACCCACTAATAGAGACCTGCCGCTGCTAGTGGGATCGGGTGATCCTGAACTGGATTTGTTCCTTGGCCCAAGTTTCCCAGAAAGGTGTGGTCAGCACAGCCCAGGCTGGAGATTATGCAGGGAATGGGGACTGAGCCGGAGGGTCAGCTGGATCTGAGTGCTCTGGAAAGCACATGCAAGGATCTGTTAATACACTACAGTTGGTTCCATGAAAACATGTGCAAATACCCCCGGGTGCTCGTGCGAGTGCTAAGAATAGGAATAAATTCCACGTGTGAGGGAATTCAAAATAGCATCAAACAATAGGCTCAGAAATATCTGGAGTAGACTGTCTGCCAAACTCACCGAAAGACAAGCAAAAAATTCCCGGTGGACCTTGGCTTAGTTTCATCACTCAGATACCTTGGTCAATTGCACCAAGGAGTGGATTCCTTGTGAGATGTTTTAGATATGGTCCATTTCTTCATGAATACTCAATGGCTGGTTCCTGTTTGGATTTATCATTCAAAAATGCTAAAATATTTTTTCATAAAAAGACATTAGGGGCACGGGTGTACCTGTGGCAGATTCATTTCAATGTTTGGTGGAGCTAATACAATATTGTAAAGTTTAAAAAAAAAAAAAAAAGACATTAGGCAGCTATAGGGGCTTCCCAGGTAGTGCTAGTGGTAAAGAAGTGAAAGTGAAAGTGAAGTCACTCAGTTGTGTCCGACTCAGCGACCCCATGGACAGCAGCCTACCAGGCTCCTCTGTCCGTGGGATTTTCCAGGCAAGAGTACTGGAGTGGGGTGCCATTGCCTTCTCCGTGGGTGCCATTGCCTTCTCCTACTCTAAGTGGTAAAGAACCTGCCTGTCAAAGCCAGAGACATAAGAGATGTGGGTTTGATCCCTGAGTCGGGAAGATCCCCTGGAGGAGGAAATGGAAAGCCACTCCAGTATTCTTGCCTGGGAAATTCCATGGACAGAGGAGCCTGGTGGACTACTGCCCACTGGGTCACAAAGAGTAGGATGCAACTGAAGCGACTTAGCATCCACAAAGGCACAGCAACTATAAGAGAAGGTTGGTGATGAGTTTTATGAAAAGGAATTCCTATGTCCTGTATCAAATAACTAAGGACAAGCTGAGGTGGAAAGGGGAGTAAGGTCAGGAGACGCATCTTGGAGCCAGAAATGTGCCACTGCATCTGGAGGCAGAACGAGAACCACAAACGTGGGGTCAAAGACGAGGACGAGATTACCATGGCAGTAAGAGCAGCAGTGATGAACTAGCTTATACTTCTTAAACACTTACTGTATTTTATTTGTCCAAAGCCCCATTGCTGAGAAGTGGCAAACCCAGAGTTTCATCAAACCCAGAGTCTCTGACCCAGATCCCCAGCTCGTAACCTTTACTGGCCAGGATGGTGGGGGTCCTGGATTTCCTAGACTGCAGTGAGAATTCTTAGCAACATTTTGCATTTAGAATTCTGGTACCAAGTGGGCCACTGCCAGGGCCATTTTGCATGAGTGTGCAGGTGTGCATTACACAATTTTGTACACATCATAGTTTAGGTCCCTGCCACTTCCACTCAAGAGACTGCACAGCAGACCACCTGCCAACTGTATTCTCTGGCTCTGCCATTTCTATTCTTCCACTCTTACAAGTGAGAGACCTCAACTGGTGGAAGGATAAAGGACTCTGCCCCAGGCTGGCCCAAGAGAAAGGAAGAATGAGAATAAGAAATCTCAGTTTGGGGACTTCCCTAGTGGCCTGGTGGCTAAAACTCCAAGATCCCAATGCAGGGGGCCCAGGGTTCAATTCCTGGTCAAGGAACTGGATTCCACATGCCACAGCTAAGATCTGGTGAAGCCAAATAAATACTAAGAAAAAGAAGAAGAGAAAAAAAATCTCCATTTCTAAAGGTTTTAAGATCCTGGTTCCAGTCTCTTCTGAAGCCCTGTGCACTTCCTGCCCTACAGCCTTAGCCTTGTCATAACTCCAGCCTTGTCCCAGTGGGTTTCTCCTGTAAACAACCAAATAATTCTTGATAACCCTTATCTCTCTGTGTGACTCTCTCTTGCTGCCTCTGTTTCCTCATCTGTTAAACTGTGGCAGCATCTGTTAAACTGTGTGTATTTCACAGCTTCTTTCCCAGCCCTCTGAGGCTTCTGCAAAGCAAAACAGGATGCGGTCCTGGAGGCCCCACTCCATCTCCCCAACCAACCAGATCCAAGTCCACAACGAAGCCCACATCCTCCACGTGAACAGCCCCCACCGCTGTTGAATTAGCAGAGACCACCATCCCTTCCAGACACCGGGGGTGCACAATGGAAATAGGGACCTCAGACTCCCCCCGTACAAAGTCAACCCTCCAGCACTCAGTTCTGCCAAAGACGAGGCAGGGAGCTGGCCCAAGCAGAGCTCGCCAGGCACCCATACAGCTCCCACCCACCCGTGCTGTCGCTGCGGCCTTGCGCGTATTTATAGCAGCCCAGGCCTGTCGGAAAATGACGCTCAGGCTTTTTCTTCCTCCTCTCTCTTCCAGCCCCTTGAAGTAAGTAGAATGTTCGTGATCCTGTGCGATTTCAGTTGGAGTTTCCATTGCACAGGCTCCTCAGACAATCCACGTCTGCTTCTAATGCGTGTGGCATTTCCCAAGTGCCATTGTCTGCCACAAAGGAACGCTGCACGGGTGGCCGGCTAGTGTCTCTTTATAGCTGTTGAACTATAAGAAAAAAAAAAAAACAAAAACAGAAGAAACTGCAGCTGTAAGGAATTAGACAAAAGAAAAAAAAAAAAACCTTCCCTAGGGTGATAGGAAGACAGTGGTGTATATTAAAAGGGACAATGTGTTAATGAAATCTCAAGATATTTTTAGAAAGAGCAGACCGCTTCCTCCTGGGGATGGGTGTATGGCTGGTAATACAATCCTGCTTAGAAGCCTTGGAATAGATTTGATGAAATCTCCGTGTCCCTTCCAGGCCTAGACTGATGACACGATCTATCAGAGCAGAGGGTCCCTTTGCCCTTATAATTACCTGAAGAGGCCCACATTTTAGCCAGCTGTGACTTGACTCTTTCCTATCCAGTCCTCCGTACCATCCCATTTCACCACCAACTCCAATCCTCGCTAAGGTGAGACTCTGAAGCAAGAGTTGGGATGCTGTGAACGAGTGTGGGTGAGTCTCTTCCAGAGGATGAACTGACTGCTCTCTGATAACTGAGGCCACGTGGCCCAGATGTCTCATTCAAAGTGTTGGTATCACCCACCCTTCCTAACTGCATCCTTAAAGGCACCTTCAGATATACAGCAAACCAAAGCTTCCAGAAAAGCAGTCCTTCCCACCATAGGGAGGAGGAAGCCTCTGACCAGTAGAACCAGTTGACCAATAGATAAGTCAACCTCAGGTCTCAAAATCCCAAAGAAACTTGACCTGTATGATCAATATTTGTGTTGGTTCTGGCTTCACTCATGAATCAGCAGCTCATTCCATTGGCTTCTTGTGGACATCTGCATTTCAAAGGGCTTTTGGCGGAGGGAAGGACGTGGACAAAGGTTTGCCCATCACTATGCATCCACAGTACAAATCACCATGCTTGGCACATACTCAAAAATGTGTACAAGGAAAAATAAAAATAAATGTATCAGGCGATTAGTCAGTAAATTATGTCTTCTTGGATTCCTTCTGAGCTTGATATTCTATCCTTTTATTAATTAGCTGCTTAGGGAATTCTCTGGTGGTCTCAGGACTCAGCACTTTCACTACCATGGTCCAGGTTCAATCCCTGGTCAGGGAACTAAGATCTGGCAAGCCATGTGGCATGGTCAAAAAGAAATTACTTATTTATAATGATTGTATTAATCACAGTAGATAGCCTGTCAAATGAGGCAGTTTTTTCTTCTATTTGCATAAAGATACTATGCCCAAGATTTAAATTGTTCTCCTTTATGGGAAAAAAAAAAAAAAGATTCAGGACAATTTCGTGAGCTAGTCTAGGTTCATACTTCTTATTCAAGATGACTGGGGATTCATCCTGGTATCTAAAAATAATGACAGCCCATTTGCAGAAATGAGGAGCCAGAGAAGGGAGCTATGAAACAGGAGTGCAGAGTGCACGCCAGGAAGGGCTCCGATTAGGACCAGGAGGCGGGGCGGGTCCAGCTCTGCCCTTTGCCCGCAGCCTGACCAGGAGGAAATCCTTCCCTTCCCTGGACCCAGGTTTATTCACCTGGGAGATGAGAGGGTTGTTCTCTGTGGGGACCTTCTGCCTTCAGCATGTGATACGATTCATGAGTGCAAACATCCCACTGCCTGCCATCTCCCTGTAAAACCAGAAATCTTGTGGGGAGAAGGCCAGAGCCAGAGATCTTTCCTTCTCCATGGCTAAAGTTTTTTTTTCGGGTAGCTCTTGGCCTGCCATTTATAATGGGAAGGTACTGAGAAATACTGCACTTAGGGTACCTCTCTGTCATTCTGCCTGACACTCCTCTTTCCATAGTCAGGAAGGAGAAGAATGCCAACATTTCATGTCTAGAAACGATTTCATTCAGAAGAGCAGGTGCCGTGTTCTGGCCATGCATGGAAAGAAAAACTTCAGGGTCGGACGTCAGAACACATGTTCCAAGTCCTCCCTTGACTGGCTGAGAGAGCTGGGTATGATCTCACAGACAGATACATAGATAGGCAGATGTATACGCACATATAAAGCTATAGATAGACAGACCTAACTGGCTTACTTCATAGGGTGGTCATAAAAACCATATAAGACATCATTTGTGTAAACAATCTAAAAACTTCAAAGTACAACAAACATGGATTTTCAGATGCCCAAAATATACCCCCAGGGAGTAAAGGCATATGCAGTCATCATGACATCAATGTCATAGAAAGCACATTTACAGCAGAGCCATTTGGTGTCAACTTCCAACAGAACAAGGCGTTAGCTGCTCTATGCCTCCTTCTCTGCCACAGTCCAAGGTCACAGTTTTACAAAAATCCTAGACCCTTCCAAGTACTCATCTGAAAATTTCAGGATTATTCCATGAAGAAGTCACAATTTACCTTGCAGGGAGATAAAGGATTTAAATGTAAAATGACAGCTGCTGCTGCTGCTGCTGCTAAGTCGCTTCAGTCGTGTCCAACTCTGTGAAACCCCATAGACGGCAGCCCACCAGGCTCCCCCGTCCCTGGGATTCTCCAGGCAAGAACACTGGAGTGGGTTGCCATTTCCTTCTCCAGTGCATGAAAGTGAAAAGTGAAAGTGAAGGCGCTCAGTTATGTCCGACTCTTAGCGACCCCAAGGACTGCAGCCTAACAGGCTCCTCCGTCCATGCACCATTAACAAATAAATATCAATAACAAGTGGATAAAAGTATATTAGAGATATTCTCACTCAGAGTAAATAGACTGAAAAATAATACTTACTCAAGAAAATATGTTTGCTGCTGTAGGTAATAATTTTTCAGCACTCTCAGAGATTAATTCTTTCAAGCCAACTGATGCTCAAAAATAGAATGGAAAGGTTTTTCTATGTGATCAGTTGATTTTTCACAAAAGTGTCAAGACCATTCAATGGGGAAAGGTCAGCCTTTTCAACAAGTAGTGCTAGGAAAACTGGATATCCGCATGTAAAAGAATGAATTGGAGTTCTTATACACAAAAATTAATTCAAAATGGAACAAAGAACGAAAACAACAAAACTCTTAGAAGCAAAACATGGGGTAAAGTTTTCATAACACTGCATTTGGCAGCGATTTATTGGATATGATACTAGAAGCACAGGCAGCAAAAGAAAAAACAGATGAATTTGACTTCATCAAAATTAAAAACTTGTGTGTGTCACTATCAAGAGAGTGAAAAGGAAATCCACAGAATGAGGAAAAATACTGCAAATCATATATCAGGTAAGGAATTAATAGTCAAAATATATAAAAAATTCCTACAGCTCAAAAACAAACAAACAAAACCAATTTAAAATGAACAAAGGACTTAACTAGACATTTCTTTAAAAAGGTATACAAATGGCCAATGAAAAGTACAGTAAATGATGCTCAACATCACCAACCAGGGAAATGCAATTCAAAACCACAATAAGATACCACTTCACACCCATCAGGATGGCTATTATAAAAACAAAACAAAATGAACACTGTAATTCAACTGTACATCAATAACAGATTTAACAAAGTAACTTACTGAAATAAAATGGTGCATAAAGGAGCATAAAATGGTGTAACTACTATGGAAAATGCTTTGGTTGTTACTCAAAAAATTAAACACAGAATTACTACGTGATCCAGCAATTCCACTTGCAGGTATGTACCCAAAAGAATTGAAAGAAGGGGCTCAAACAGACACTAATCCTCAAGGCAGCATTATTTATAGCAGTCAAAAGGTGGAAACCACCCAAATGTCCATCAACAGATAAATGGATAAACAAAATGTCATATACACAATGGGATTTACTCAGCCTTAAAAAGGAATGACATTGTGACACATGCTACCACATGGGTGAACATTGACGACATTAAGTTAAATGTCAGATACAAAAGGACAAATATTAGGTAAATCCACTTATATGAGAGCCTAAGACGGGCAAATTCAAACAGACAGAAAGTAGAATAGAGATTACCAGTGTCTGGTGGGAGGAGGGAATGGGAAGTTACTGTTTCTGGATGCAGAGTTTGTTTGGGATGAGGAAAAGTTCTGGAGATGGATACTGGTGAAGGTGATATTAATACCACCAAATCATACATTTAAAAATGTCTAAAACTGTAAATTTCACATTATGTATATTTTACCACAAAAACAATGGAACATCATGGGGAATTGTTCTTCAGTCATTTTTTGTAGATAGTGGGTATATTCTATTTACTTCAGGGTCTGAAAACCCAGGAGAAGGTGAAATTGTTGGAAAAGAGCCAGCGCCTGAATGTCCCTGTGCCTCCTGCAGCCCACGCTCACACTCAGCAATCTAAGGTTCTCAGCAATCAGTCAACCTTCTTCTTTCTTCCTTTCAAATACTTTTCACGATGGCAAACAAGATTTCAAGCCACAGCACCCTCAGGTACCCGGATGAACAGGATGTCACCTCAGCCTGCAGCCACAGCCCAGACCTGCACATCAAGCCACAAAGCAGAGAACGGCGGCACCGCATTGACTCAAGGCTTGGAATCTGCAGCCTGTCCAGCTAAAGGACACGCTTTTGGAGTTGGGGAGGGGCAGTAGACAGCTCAGGGAGAACAGCAGGAACGTGAACGCTAAGAACTCCCACAGTGGCCATTTCTCTTCGCCTCGCTCCCAAGAGAGATCTAAAATAATGCACAGGTTCAAATAGGGCAGATTAGGAAAGGTAGAACTGGGGAGGTTAAGAGAGAGGGCTTTGAGGTCAAAGAGTCTGGTCTCAAATCCTCCATCTACCACTCTGTGAGACCACATCAAACTGACTCACCTCACTGCACATTTCTTTCTCTATAGGGACAAAGAATATCCTACTATAGAACCTAACTTACTGGATTGCGGTGAAGATTTTGAAGTGTTAATTGATGTCAGCTATTATTATCAGAGATGGAGAAGGCAATGGCACCCCACTCCAGTACTCTTGCCTGGAAAATCCCATGGATGGAAGAGCCTAGTAGGCTGCAGTCCATGGGGTCGCTAAGAGTCGGACACGACTGAGCGACTTCACTTTCACTTTTCACTTTCATGCATTGGAGAAGGAAATGGCAACCCACTCCAGTGTTCCTGCCTGGAGAATCCCAGGGATGGGGGAGCCTAGTGGGCTGCCGTCTATGGGGTCACACAGAGTCGGACACGACTGAAGCGACTTAGCAGCAGTAGCAGCAGTATTATTATCAGAGAACACAATAAAAAGTCAAATCTAGAACTAAGAGTCACAGTAATGAGCAAACAGAAGAAAAGATTGCTTTGGGGGTATACTGTGTACATATAAGGGTATATTGTGTCTATGTATGTGTGTTAGTCGCTCAGTCATATCTGACTCTTCGCAATCCCATGGACTATAGCCCGCCAGGCTCCTCTGTCCATGGAATTCTCCAGACAAGAATACCAGAGTGGGTTGCTATGCCCTTCTCCAGGGGATCTTCCCAACTCAGGAATCAAACCTGGGTCCTCCACACTGCAAGCAGATTTTTTACCATTTGAGCTACCTGGGAAGCCCTGTGTCTATGTATACGGTTTGTGTATAACATCAGGGTCATGTGAATATTAGCCTGAAACCCTCTGCCAAGCTGCTCCCTAACTTCTACCTGTAATATCCTTCTAAGAACAAAGTTTCTTGGCAGGCAGAAAAGGTCAATGACTTTAAAATCAGAATCAGTGGAGTGGGCTTTTTTCTTGAGTTTCCCTACATGGTGGAAACAATGGCGCATCCAAGCTAGCTGGGCTCAAGTTACAGGAGCTGGAGCTGGCCAGTTCCTCCTAGCTATTCTCTGTCTTCTCCCAGGATGTGGCGGGGACCACATGCCACGTTGATTCAAGCTTCACTGGACTCTTCCTTCATGTTTCTATGACATTGAGATAAATTATGTTGTTTTTTTTTTTTCCTGGGTGGGCAGAATCAGGTTTATGCCCCTTTTCCAGAAGTCTCCTCCTTGTTAGGGTACCGCCCAACTTCTTCTAAAGAAGGGGCATGTATCCCTCTGTTTCCCTGATCACGGCAACTGAAATTTCATACAATAACTAAAGTCTCATCAAATGCTGGCAAAGAGGCTAGAGGTTCCTTAGTAATACTGGACAATCTAGTGTTACTTGGGGATTCCCTAGTGGCTCAGATGGTAAAGAATCTGCCTGCAATGCCAGAGACCTGGGCTTGATCCCTGGGTCAGGAAGATCCCCTGGAGAAGGAAATGGCAACGCACCCAGTATTCTTGCCTGGAGAATTGTATGGGCAGAGGAGCCTGGTGGGCTACAGTCTGTGGGGTCACAAAGAGTCGCACACGACTGATCGATTAACACTTAGGGTTACTTAAGGGTCAGGAAGTCTATGGTCCAAAAAAAGTAATTAGGAACCATTAATATTCTTTAGAATCATATGGAGAAAAGATAAGGAAAAATAAAGAGAAGAGAGGTATAAAGAAGGCATATGTTTCATGATAACAGAGGAATCTACAAAGTCACACTATCTCATACACATATGTGCTCAATCGTGTCTGATTCTTTGCAAACCCATGGACTGTAGCCCACTAGGCTCCTCTGTCCATGGAATTCTCCAGGCAAGAATACTGGAGTGGATTGTCATTTCCTTCTCCAGGGGATCCTCCTGACCCAGGAACTGAACACACGTCTCTCGTATCTCCTGCACTGGCAGGCGGATTCTTTACTACTGCCCCACCTGAGAAGCCCTATCTAGTAGAATACCATTTATCACCATCCAAAGGAAAGCAAGAGATCCAAGCCTAGATGCTAACAGTTGTACCAGCAATAAATTCTCATCCTCCAACACAGGCGCACAGCTCCCATTCTCCATGGCAGAACAACAGCCATAGAAGATAGAAGGCAGGGCTCCATTCCAGACTCACAGCTACAAGATGATGATTCTCACCATCTGTGATCATGACCATGACAGACCCAAGAGACTGGACAGCTTCATGACAAGCTTCTGCTTTCAGAGAAAGGCATCAGTCTGAGGGACATAATGCTGCAACCCATACAGAACTAAGTGTTATAGCCTTGCTGTGCCTCATTGAACTCAATGATCCTTTTTTTTTTTTTGTAATTAACAAGAGCTATCTTTATTTAGGCTTCCTTTCATTTCCCCATGGTGTCTGTCAAGGGATCTGGTGCGGAGGGGAGAGAAGATGGCTGTGGGGAAGGCATTAAGCAGAGGAGGGCATGCTATCTGAGGATTCAGTGCTATACAAGAAAAATACAGGAGAGAGAAAATTGTTTCTTCCTAAATTTTTCCATTTGCTTACTCTTCCTATCACATAGACTCCCAAGAGTTAGAACCTTAGTTTCAAAATCTTCCCAGCAGATAGCTCATCTTCAATTGATGAACATGGCCCAGTTTAGTTGCTCAGTCATGTCCGACTCTTTGCGACCCCATGAATCGCAGCACGCCAGGCCTCCCTGTCCATCACCTACTCATGTCCATCGAGTTGGTGATGCCATCCAGCCATCTCATCCTCTGTCGTCCCCTTCTCCTCCTGCCCCCAATCCCTCCCAGCTTCAGAGTCTTTTCCAATGAGTCAACTCTTTGCATGAAGTGGCCAAAGTATTGGAGTTTCATCTTCAGCATCAGTCCTTCCAATGAACACCCAGGACTGATCTCCTTTAGGATGGACTGGTTGGATCTCCTTGCAGTCCAAGGGACTCTCAAGAGTCTTCTCCAACACCACAGTTTAAAAGCATCAATTCTTTAGCGCTCAGCTTTCTTCACAGTCCAACTTTCACATCCATACATGACCACTGGAAAAACCATAGCCTTGACTAGATGGCCCAGTGGTTTGTAGAAAGGAAAACTGAACATTTTAAATACACCAAATCTTCCCCAATTCTAATTAAAATACCAAGGGGAACTCTTTTGGAACTTAACAAAGCAGTTCTAAAGTTCATCTGCAAAAATAAACGTATAAGTATACTGATGAAAACTTTGACAAAATAAAAGGAATGAGCAGACACTTGCCCTATTGCTCATTAAAATATATTTTAAAGTTATAATATGTGAAACAGCATAGTACTGACTCTAGAACTGACAAGTCCAGTTGAAGAGAATAGACATGCTGGATATATAAAGTTATAAAATTTAATTATTTAAAAGATGGTATCAACACTCTGTGGCTTTCCCTGGTGGCTTGGTGGTAAAGAATCCACCTGCCAATGCAGAAGACACAGGTTCCACCCCTGTGTCAGGAAGATCCCCCGGAGAAGGAAACGGCAACCCACTCCAGTATTCTTACCTGGGAAATCCCACGGATGGAAGAGACTGGTGGCCTACAGTCCATGGGATCGCAAATAGTCAGACACAACTTCACAACTAAACAACAACAACAAATCAAAACTCTGTAGAGAAAGGTAAGGATTGCTCAACAAATGGTTTTGATGCAATTGGTTATGTTTTCATACTTGCTCTAAGGCTTCTTTCTTCAAATCTCCCCCGTTTTGAGTCCCCCAGAATTATGTCACCACAGCTCAAGAATTGTCATCTCGCTTTCTTCCACTCTGCTCCTCTCATCCTGGTCTCCCACCACTGTCTCTGTTGCACGTGATCTTCCTGAGATAACCACTGCCACGGGTATCATTATGCTCCACTCACGGGTGAGGACTGCTCCCCTTCCCACACACTTCTTAGGCCAAACGTTCTTGATCACAGGTCTCCTTAACTCTCACAGCACATCCAGAATCAGGGCATGCCTGAAGACTTGGGACTAATTATAAAGAAATCTTCAGAAATCTTTGGGGGTTGCCAGGGAACAGAGGGATGGACAGGTAGACCACAGAGGATTTTTAGGGCAGTGAAACTCTTCCATGTGATGCTGTAATGGTGGATACCTGTCATACATTTGTCAAAACCCATAGAATGTACTGTTAAAGAAAAAATTATTCTAGTACTTGTTGGAAGACTTTATTCAGGATTATTACAACAAGAGTCAGGACTATCACAAGAGGGAAGAGAGATGAGACTCAACTCCAAATACAGAAAAGACAGCTGGGGAGTTGGAGTCAATGAACGGAGGGAGAGGGTCAGTGGATGAAAAATTACTAAGAGGAGACATCAAGGTTAGAGATTCTTGTTGATCTGGCTTAACAGGACTCTTGACGAGGGTGGGCCAGGGTGATTGGACAGATAGGAGGAATTGATTCAATACCAAGAGCAATCAGATATCAAGGGTAGAGGACTCTTGCTAAATTGACTTAGCAAGATTCTTGCAAAGACTGAATGGAACAGGTCTGGCAGGGACAGGACAGTGGCCAAGGTCAAAGCTTTGTCCACCAAGAGTGAGTCTAAATTATGGACTTTGGGTGAGGGTGACGTGTCAGCGTGGATTCATCAGCTGTAACAAATGTACCGCCGTGCTGTGGGATGGTGACGGTGGGGAGTTTTGTGTGTGTGTGTGGGAACAGAGAGTGTACAGGAACTAGCTGTACTTTCCACTCTGTTCTGCTGTGACTCTAAAACTGCTCAAAAAATAAAGTCTATTAAAAATTTTTAATTAAAAAAGAAATATGAAATTGAATAACTCCTGATTCTGTCAAGGTAGCAGGAACAAGCCTGGGCCCTTCGTTAGGCAAGAAGTTTCCAGTGAGGTTACCACCTATGGCAACCGACTGATCCCTGGGAGAGTCAGTCCTTTCTGCTGTGGTCAAAACAAACAATGGGGTGGTCGGCTGTTCCATGCAGGTCCCCTCTGTCCTATGGTCTCTCTTTACTTCTTCCCTGTTCTTGTTGTGGACACTGTGGATTGTACCCAAGAGCCACTCACAACCCCCTCCCACTTGCTGTAATAAAAAGCTATAGGGAGGGCATCCAGGGAATGCTTTCACAGGCAACAGATTGAGTCGGTATAGCTCCTTCAGTCTACTGCCCCTTTTCCATTCAGCATGCCTGGAATGGGGATATAATGTCTAATGGAGCCATCTTGTGACTATGAGGACGAAAGCCACAACCCAGGGATAGCACAGTGAAAAGAGAGAAAGACCCTGGCATCTGATGTCATGTGGACCCTGGACTGCCTATCTCCAAAAGTGTTTTGCCTGAAACAAATAAATCCCTTATTTGCCTAAGTCCCTGAGAGTTAGGTTTTTATTACTTCCAGACAAACACAATGATGACTGGTAACCTGCTCTGCTCCCCGAGCTAGGCACCAGAGATGGATCAGCCGCCTACTGAATAACTGCACAGACAAATGTCCAACTGGAATGCAGGGACCTCTAATTTTTTAATATGATTTTAAGTGTAAAAGCATTCCCTCTCTACACAGCACTTCCTCCTAAGTCAAAACTCATGATCTTCCTCTTCCCTGGAGTTCTAACTTTATTCTAACTCTGTCTTTAGACAGAGACTAGTGGGAGAGGGTATTAATTGTGGTAGGATTTATTATGCAATTTCTACACCATTAAAAACGGATTCTTTAATACTGAAGAACAAAGAATGCAACACATTGCATCTAAAGAAAGGCTATTGTGCAATCATAGTTTAGACTACTGATGACCCGTCTGCTCTAGAAGTGATCTGTTTAACATATAAACCAGGTGACTCCTCTACTCAAAACCCACCTGCAGTCGGCTGTA
The DNA here is from genome assembly GCF_002263795.3 of Bos taurus. Lineage (NCBI taxonomy): Eukaryota > Metazoa > Chordata > Mammalia > Artiodactyla > Bovidae > Bos > Bos taurus. The sequence goes on from NC_037354.1 coordinate 26,077,403, forward strand.
CTACTTTCTTGCCCATTCATACTGGGCTTGGTTGAATGACTTGCTGTGGCCAGTGGAATGTAAGCAGATATGAGGTGAGCAGAGGTTTTAAGTGTGCTTCTTTTAAAAAAAATATTTCTTTTAATTGGAGTATAATTGCTTTACAATATTGTGTTGGTTTCTGCCATAGACTAATATGAATCAGCCATAGGTATAGTATGTCCCCTCCCTCTGGGGCCTCCGTCCCACCTCCCACCCCAACCCATCCCTCTAGGTTATCACAGAGCACCAGATCTGAGCTCCTTTAAGCATGCTTCTTGGTTTGGCTTTTTTTTTTCTTGCCTTCCTGCTATCTGTCACAAGACCCATGCTCTGGCAGCTACTGTCTCAAAACCAAGAAGCAACTGAAGCAGTCAGTGATCCAATCTGCAGCTTAAAGCAGAGCCTCCACAACAGAGCAACAGATATAAGAGTGAAAAATAAAGTTTGTTCTTATAAATGATTGAAAAGTTGGGATTGCTTGTTACGCAGCAGTGATAGCTGACCAATATACTTCCAACGGCTTTCCAGCTCACTCGGAGTAAAATGTCAAAGTCATCCAAGTGATTTAAAAACATCCTTATATTCTAAATCATTTTACCGCTCTGACTCATCCTCAACTACTTACCTCCTTTCTTACTCTGCTCCAGATATGCCAGATTCTGTTTCTCCTCTAATATCCCAGACATGTTTCTCCCTTAGGACTTTGTACCTGCTGCTCCTCCTGCCTGGAACTCTCTTCATTCCTGCCTGGTTCATTTGCTAATTCCTCGCAGATCTGTAAGAAGTTCATCTCTGTGCAGACTTGTCTGACCATCTGATTTCTGATCTTAAACTGCGTTCCCCAGTCCTCCTTTGCCCCTTCCTTGCTTTATTTTCTATGTGGCACTTATCAGCCATCTGTCCTCTTCTTGCCACTCTGTCTGATGTACTGCAATGCTACCAGAATCAAGTTAGAGCAGTGCCTGGCACTTAGTAGGCATTTTATAATTATTCACAAATGAACAAACAATAAATAAAACAAAATCAAAAACTAAAAATACACAAATACAATTTTATTACTTAGTAAAATAAATATTAAATTTTCATTACATAAATAAAAACATATGCTGCTGCTGCTAAGTCACTTCAGTCATGTCCAACTCTGTGCGACCCCATAGACGGCAGCCCACCAGGCTCCCCCATCCCTGGGATTCTCCAGGCAAGGAACACTGGAGTGGGTTGCCATTTCCTTCTCCAATGCATGAAAGTGAAAAGTGAAAGTGAAGTCGCTCAGTCGTGTCCGACTCTTAGCGACCCCCTGGACTGCAGCCTACCAGGCTCCTTTGTCCATAGGATTTTCCAGGCAAGAGTACTGGAGTGGGATGCCATCGCCTTCTCCGAAAAAAAAAAACATATAGATGATATTTAATGAAGGAAGAAATCTACATGGTTAAGAAAAAGAAACATAGATGATCCTCACTTGTAATTAAAGGATTAGGAATCAATATTACAGAAAACTACTCCTTCCCCTTTAAAATAAGCTAATGTTTTGAAGAAGCATAAAATTCCTGTTGGTAAGAATTCTCTTTTGCTGGCACAGGTATCCTCATACCCTGAATGTGGAAACTGAGTGATTCATTTCTGGGGGTAAGCAATCAAATATCTTTATAGTTCACATTTATGGTTCAGTAATTTCCTATCTAGGAATCTTTCCCAAAGAAGAAATTACTGCTTAAGGCAAGGAATTTTATACCAGAAAGTTCCTTATAGCATTGTTTGTAGACACAAATTTAGAAACAACCTAAGCAATCTATTAATGGAAGAACAGTTAATGATTCATACATAGTATGACGATCCCCTGGAGGAGGAAATGGCAACCCACTCCAGTATTCTTCCCTAGGAAATCCCATGGACAGAGGAACCTGGAGGACTATAGTCTATGGGGTCACAAAACAGTCAGACACAACTTAGCTATTAAACAACAGGTTCATAGTTTAGTATACAACGTTTGCAAATATTATTTAATGATATGAGAAATTGCTCACACATAATATTAAGTGAAAAAGGCAAAACACAAAACTACATACTTAGAATAACACCAATCATGTAAAGACAAGAATACATATGCAAGTGGAAAGTCTAGAAGGAAATTAGTATATGAAAATTTCAGCCGTGGTTATCTCTGTGACATGGGATTCTGAATGATTTTTACTTTTTTATATACTTTCCTGCATTTTTAAGACTTTCTAGGATGATCACATATTGCTTTTACAAATAGATTTCTTTTAACATAAAAGGAAATAAGATGCAAATTTGAGACCAACCTCTCTGGTAACAGAAAGTCCACCCACAGTTCAAGGAAACGATGCTGCAGAATGCCAGAGCCTTTCTTGCCCATATTTGGGAAGGAAAACACTTGAATCGGAAGATGGTCCAAGCAAGAGAGATGGAGAGAGGATGAAATAAAGTCTCTCTTGGCTTCCGTTTACACGTGTTTCATACAGCACTATTTTTTTCCTCTACTAGTTTATAGCTCCTTCAAGACAGAGACCCTTCAAGACAGAGACCATAGCTTCTCTTTTAGTTTCCCACAGATCCAACCTGGATTAAAAAAAAAAAAAAAAAGGCAACCCACTCCAGTATTCTTGCCTGGAAAATTCCATGGACAGAAGAGCCTGGGCAGGCTACAGTCATGGGGTCACAAAGCGTCGGACACGGCTGAGTGGCTGAGCACAGCACAGATCCAGCCTAGGCTTGGCATACTGCATGGGGAACACGGAAGGGGACTGAAATGAACGAAACAGAGCAACTGCACTGGGGGTCAGCAGAATGCAACATACAGAAAGATGGGAGGTCAGGCCAAGGAGAAAAAGAAATAGAAGATACAAAGAAAGAAAGGACCTAAGAGAATGGAGGGAGAGACAAGCCGGTGCGGATGGGGGTGGAGACAGGTGGGGACAGGATCTTCTGTGAGGACCGCCTTCTAGCTTATCCTCCAGGAAGGCTCTGGGCTAAACCAAATCTAGAGTTGACCCCAAAGGGGAGGTTCTCACTGGTTTTTCATCAGCCCCACATGATTCCTGAGAAGATCACGACTAGCCACTGCGGGAGTTTCTGACCTTGCAGTCCAGCCTGCTCAGTGGCTGGCTCACAACCAGCATCGAGTGACTCACCAGCCACTGGATACTTTGGAAAAACACAGAGACACCAAAGGCTTCCTTGGGGGTCACTTGCAGCATCCAAGGTACATTACGGTTCCACCCTGGCTAAGAGAGGTGGGGGAGTGGATACAGAGGTGGCAAGAGATTATCAATGATAAAGCGGGCACATACGTTGGAAAAGTATGTCACCCCCAAGTGGCAATCTCAGTGTCTCTAGCCCCCTACAGAGCATAGTCCAATATGAGCTTCCTGGCTGTGGATCTGGCAGGGTCGGAGGCGGGGGGTCACTTAACTTCTCTGAGATTCACTTCTTAATTTCACCTGGTGAATCTGAGAATTAGAGTTCATTTAAGGTGTCTAGGACAAATTAGAAACTCAGAAATGGTTTTTGTTGTTACTAAGGTGCTATGTTAATTACTAAAGAGTACAAAGATGAGTAAGATATTGCCTTCTTTTAAAATCTGTAATGCAAAGCATAAAATAAATAAGCTGCAAGGATATACTGTACAACATAGGGAATATAGCCAACATTTCACAATACCTGTCAGTGGAATATGACCTATAAAAGTTGTGAATCACTGTGTTGTACATCTGAAACTTATATAATATTGTACATCAACTATGCAGCAATTAAAACTAAATAAATAAAAAATATAATCCAAAGAGAAAGAATAAGATAGATGTACAGTAACTATTACATGAGATAAGGTTATAAGACAGGTGTACATTCCTGTGCAAACCCAGAAGGGGAAAGGTCACGGCCCTTGGTGATTAGGGTGGGGAGGGAGCTGGTGGGAACTGACGCCCTCCCAGACGAGCAGGATTCGAAAGGGGCAGGTATATGACGCACGGAGCCAAGTGTTCAGGCAGAAGGAGCAGAAGCAGCAAGAGACCCAAGGCAGGATGATGGAGGCTGGGTGAGAAACAGCAAGTCATAAAGTTCAAGTACGGGAGGGGCAGAGATGTGATTAGGTGTGTGTTCTGGGGCCAGGCTGTGGAAAGCTCAGATGCCAGGCCAAGGAGTTCGGGCTTAATTCAGTGGTCAGTGGGGAGTCATTGGAGGCTGTGGAGCAGGAGAGTTGCTTTCCTTACAGCTGTGCCGGGCTAAATTAAGCATAAACAGTGCTTTATAATTGGAAAGGGAAGGCCCAGAAATAGCTCTTGACTCAGAAACAGGCTTAGGGAAAGGTAATGACAAACATGGCTCTGACCAAAGCAGAGAGGTTAATTAAGTTTCTAATTATTGTGAAAGGCCATTAACAAACCCTAGTTCACTAGGGATAACTGCTGTACAGGGGCTTGAGAGAATAAACCTCCTCTTAACCCTTGGGTAACTGCAGCATAGGGGGGCCTTTGCTTTTCCATGGAGAGAAAGTGTTTGAAGTACTAAGGAAACGGTAAGTAGACATGTACACATGTTCTCTGTAAATCAAATATCCCCAAAATATCCATGCGTCCATGTACAGGACTCACCAAAAGGAATCTACACAGTAAATGATGGCTCTCTAATTTGACCCTGAATCCATACAGCAGGTGCTGAGATAACCTGTTCTGTTATTGCCAAGGTTCCCCGTGAACTGCTTAAACTGTATTCCTATTATGAAGTATTTCACCATTACTTGAATAATTAGTAATTTATCAATAGGTCATTTGTACCATTAACCACTGGGGATTAGCAGACAGCTGAATATGGACATCATTGGTGGAACTGACCCCAGATGCCTTCATCACATTGATTACCCTGGTGTGTGCAGCATGGCCATCAGTGTGGGAAAAACAGTGCTATCAGCTTAGGATTGTATATTACTTTGTGGCTGACAAAATATCTTCACATCTCCTGTCTCATGAGAGATGCAGTTTCTATTCCCTTTAAGCAGCTGAGAACCCTATGGCTCAGAACGAATACGAAGTGCACCCAAATATACACTGTTAACCACGAAAGGCCAGAACCTTGGTCTTCTAACTTCTAGCTCAGTGTTCTCTCACCTGTGCCTAACTGTGTGCAGGTCTAATTCATGGTCCATGTCCAACCAGCAGCCTGGCTGGTAAGAGAAAGTGAACAAGGAAACAGGGAAAACAAAGACGCACCAGACTTTGTGGTGACTTTGAGAGTTTAAGAAGAGCCAGGAAGGCTTCTTGGAGGAGTTCCGCGGCTATAACAGAAACCCCCACTTTAAAAAGCTTAAACCAGACAGAAGTTATTTCCCCCTCACGGGTCTAAGTGCCAGCATCCAGGGCTGCCCGGTCACAGAGCCTGGATGACGGCTCCATGCTGTGGGGGAGGCAGACGCCCTCCCTCATTGTGTTCTGGCCTCTCGATGTACATCCATCCAGTGCAGACAGCTCACACACTCCCCACATCGCAGCCACAGGAAGGGCGAGCAGAGAGCATGCCCTTCCCTTTTAGAAGATGATCCACCGCTTGCACACACTTGCTCGTGAATCATCTTGCTCTTTGACCCAGCGCCGCTACAAATGAGCCTGGGACGTGCGATCTTTGTTCTGGGTGGCCACATCCCCAGCTAAACTCCCAAGACTGTGGAGGAGGAGAGACTGAAGGTTGGGGAATAACCAGCAGTCTTCATCATAAGCAGGAGGCTGCCCTGGGGTTTGGGAGAGGAGTGGGTGGGTGTGGGGCTGGGGGCACAGGGCCAGCAATGCAGGTGGGTAAAGGGGGGGAAAGACAGCATCCTGAGCAGGCACACCTGGGGGGCGCATTCAGGACACAAGGAAGAAATGAACCTGTGGTTGGGAGTGGCAACTGCAGTAGGAAGAGAAAATCAGATGTGTTCACTGGAGCCAGGTGGACAATGGACTTTGAAAGTCAAGCAGAGAGCCTAGATTTTAGCTCCTGTAGGTTCTCAGGGAAACAGCGCCAAAGGATAACTTGTTGGTCAGGACCGCATAGGATGGGTTAGGTGGATTAGCCTGCGAGCCAGGAAGACACATTAGGAGTCTCTTTCAACAATTTGATCATACTCTGATAAAAGACCTGCCCAACGCAGGAGCCCAGGCTCCAGAGATGGGGTTGTGTGAGAAGCATTTTCCTGGGCTTGGTCTCCAGTGGGCTGTGCGGGGAAAAGTTAGAGATACCTCAGAAGCTTCTCTCATGGGAGGCTGTCCCCCTCACACATGCTCTTTGGGGCTCCCCAGGTACACATTCATCCTTCCTGCTTGTGCTTGGAGCACATGATGCTGACACTTCATTCAACAACATGTTATCTGTAAAACAGAAGCTTCACGTGGACACAGAGCCTAGCACACAGTAAATGCTCGGTGAATATCTGCTGAATAAATGGCTGAATAAATAAATGAATAAGTCAACAAAATGTAGGCACAGCTAGCAATGACTTTAAATGGAATGGTGACAGATGGTAATTAGACTTATCACGGTGATCATCTTAAAATGTCTATAAATGTCACTATATTGTAAAACTACTATAATATGGTATGTCAATTATACTTCGATTTTTTTAAATGTAGGTAAAGACCACACTGGGGGTTCCCAGGTGGCACTAATGGTAAAGAACCCACCTGCCAATGCAGGAGATACAAGAGACTAGGGTTTGATCATTTGGTGGGGAAGATCCCCTGGAGGAGGGCATGGAAACCCACTCCAGTATTCTGGCCTGGAGAATCCCATGGACAGAGGAGCCTGGTGGACTACAGACCACAGAGTTGCAAAGAATCAGAGACAACTGAGCAACTCTGCATGCACAGACCACACTGGGTTCTGTGTCCAGAGAGGTCATGAAAATCTTCTGGGAAAAGTCACCTATCACATGTTCAGGATTTTACATAGAAGAGATTTAGATGGAGTGTTTTCTGCAAACTGTCATAGCAACAGTGGCAATTTGTAACATTTTTGAGTGAAGTGGGAATATTAAAACATTCTCTTAGTCAAACTATTTCTTGAGATCAAGCCCGGAGGAGAAAATGCAGACACCAGTTATGCCTGATTATCTATATTTTCATCCTGGTTTCCTTTCTTTTAAGAGCTCAGATCTTCTGAACTAGCTAGATGTGGGTAGTTCATTCAACCATTATTTATGGTTCTTTCTTGTATTCTTCAACTTCCATTCCATGAATGAATCAAAAGGAGGTTGCCTTGACAACATTCACCTCTCTCTAATTAAGCACCCTGAACAGCCTCCAATGCTTCTTTGAGATAAAAGCCTCTACAGCTCCGGGATTCATGACCTCAGACAACACACAGAGGTTAACCTGAACTGGGCCACTCCGGAAAAAAGCCCATGAAACCCTTCCCATCTCCCTGTGTTCCAGCTCCTGCAGCCCCTCACACTGGCCAGTGAGTAGGAGAGGCAACCCCACAAACAGAAACCACACTAAGAGGCTCTCTTCCACTGGGCCCAAGGACTGTGTGGGTTTTTTTCCCCCAGTTAATGAAGACATTGTGTGACTGGGTGACAGACTCATCAAATCCTCTCTGTGCCACTGTACCTGGGCAGCACCTTGTTGAGTGAGGCAGACAGCGGTTCTATCACAAGTCTTAGATATTCTGTTCTGGCCCAAGACAGAAGGAGAAGACTCCCATCAGGGCCACGTGTACACCCCGAGCTCTGAATCCAAGATTACAACTAAAACATCCAAACCAAACCCCAACCTTACACTTCTTAGAAGTCCACAAGATGAACCCAAGTAAAGCCTGTATACTTGCTACAATAATTAAACCAGAATAAAACCAGATGAAGGGTTTCCCTGGTGGCTCGATGGTAAGAATCTTCCTGCCAATGCAGGAGACACGGGTTCGATCCCTGCTCCGAGAAGATCCCGCACGCCGTGGAGCAACTAAGCCCGTGTGCCACAACTACTGAACTTGTGCCCTAGAGCCTGTACTCTGAAACTACTGAGCCCACGTGTCCCACAGCCGGCGCCCTGCAGGAAGAGACGCGACTGCAATCAGAAGCCTGCACACCGCAACTACAGACTAGCTCCTGCTTGCTGCAAGTAGAGAAAAGCCCACGCAGCAATGAAGAGCCAGCACAGCCAACATTAAAACCAATATATAAATTTTAAAAATTATTTAAAATATGCTTGTTAAAAAAAAAACTGGATGAAAATATTCTCTGAACCAAACTAATAGCTTATTCTGTTCAAATATTCCAAAGACCTGAAAGATGGAGCCATAGCATAAATATTGCCAATATTTCCTAGAGTGGCAGAGCCACTTTTCAGCAGCATTGATTGAACTGGGGAGGTGGGGGTATGTGAAAATGTTAAGACATTATTGTCATTGTTCTGAATGTATTTATTCTGTGATGAGTACATCCCAAGCCCTGCACTAAGTATTTCTCATGCACAGTTTTGTTTAACTCTCATAACCAGCTAGGTAGTCTTCTCCATATGATAGAAGAAGAAATGGTTAAAGAACCTGTGTCCATTTCTCCAGGTCCTACATCAGCCAGGTAGGGGTATGAACCTAAATTATTTCAACTTCATAGTCATCCCCTCCTAGAAGAAATGGTTAAAGAACCTGTGTACATTTCTCCAGGTCCTACAGTCAGCCAGGTAGGGGTGTGAACCTAAATTATTTCAACTTCATAGTCATCCCCTCCTAGGTGAAAGGAAGAGAGAGACAGAGAGACAAAGATGATGAGGGAAAAGAGGGCAGAGGGAGAGAGGAAGGGGAAGGAGAGGAAGGAGGGGGACCTCCCTGATGGTCCAGCAATTAAGATTCCCAAGCTTCCACTGCAGGAGGCGTGACTTCAATCCCTGGTCAGGGAACTAAGATCCTGCATGCCATGCTGCGAGCAGCCATACATAAATAAATAAATGCGAGGAGGGAGAAACAGGTGGAAAAATAAGGGTAGGATGGAAGAGAGGCCAGACGTCATCTCGAAATCTAAACTGCTTTTCTTACTGAGACAATGATCTGGCTAATTCAGAAGCAAGAAGGATGCGTCTGGTTCCTTATTGGCATCGGTGGTTTGGGAATAAAGATAAAGACGTGGGTATCAAAGACAGGTCTTCCTTACCCAGGTCTTCTGTCCTAGCCTTTAGGATCCCTTTGGGTTAAGGCTCACCAGGGATGCCACTTGGCCTTTTGAAATTCTAAGCTGAAGTCCATGTAATCCTCACTTCGGAGAGGACTGTGGGAAAGGTACTGAACACCATGGTTCCCGGAGTGATCTTATACATTTTCAAAACAGCAAAACAGCACGCAGGCACAAGCCATGGGATGTCAGTCCTGGACAACAGCAGCAGGTACCTCAAATAGGACATGTATATCAAAGGAGTTTAATTCTCGGTTTAGCTCTGACTTCTTTAGAATGAAAAGATGAGGTATGCGTGGGCTGAGAGGAGGCTGGCAGGCAGGATGCATCTGCCTTTATACTTGTAAGACTTAGTTTTCTGTTTTATTCAGATACGTCTTGCACCGAAAAGTTCTCACAGCTGTTAGAGGCTGGCGAACCCTCCAAAACATGTATTTCAGCACTGAAAGAGTAATATCTGAATTTAGACCAATTCCATTTAGAAATATACCTCTGGGAGCCCTACCAACTGGTTTGGGCTCGTGGAACTCTCAGAGAAAAACACTAAAATTCTTATCCCTCACCTGACAAAAGAAGACCGAGGAAAGAGATTTAATTTTTTTTAAGGTGAAATCAATGGAATATGTCACGTGTTTGAAAGTCCTGAGAGCGTGCAGCTGGAGGGGAGTCAGGTTGACTGGGCAATAAGTCACAGAATGTCAAGTGCAGACGCACACGCGCACGCACACAAGCACCCAAGCTGATTACTAACTCCGAGAAAGTAGAAAATTGTGCGTCAAAGGAAAGTAATCATAGTTTACCCCATGGCTCAGTTGCACAGAGCATTTACATATTCATAAAATGAAGACAACTGTTATACCAGTCAAAATTACAATATAACCATATTGAAAGTATGGAGGTCTGGGAAAGTGTGGGTCTTGTGTTTGTGTGTCTTGAGGGTAAATCAATTTGCAGAATAAAAAGTCCTGATAAATTATGTAGCCGGATGAGTACATAAGATCTATGAGATAAACACTGAGATAATATATGGATCCTAATACTCAAAAACACCCACTAAGGGAGCTGAAAATGGCTACCTCTGGAGAATGGAATATTTGAGAAGAGTGGGGATGGATATTTTTCCCAACAAACCTTGGAAGATAATTTGACCTATCAAACTATGTGTATTACTCTGATGGAAAAAAATTTAACTTTTAAAAATCATTCACATATCATGGCAGTATACACAATTTAGAGCTCAATGTGCTGAGTTCTTTAGGAGCTCAATACATGTGAACTATTCCTCCTAACCATGGGAGTGTTAAACAGCTTTAAAATGGAACCAATAACAAGAGACTCCATGACTTTGACTGTGACAACCTCACAAGAAAGCTCTCAAAAGAGCCCAAATCCCCTGACAGAACTTTCTCTCTGTTGCACACCACAGGAGGCCCTGAAAACACAGCAGCCAACAAATCCGTGTGTGTGTGTGTTAGTCGCTAGCTTGACATGCTCCTTGTCCATGGGATTCTCCAGGCAAGAATACTGGAGTGGGTTGCCTTCCCTTCTCCAGTGGATCTTCCCAACCCAGGGGTCAAACCCAGGTCTTTTGCACTGCAGGCAGATTCTTTAAGATCTGAGCCAGGGGAATTCCCAGGTGTTTTTTTATTTCTCAGGGTTCAGGCTATCAGAAAAGATGGAGAAGCCAAGAGTTACCTGCATTTGGTGCTATGTTGGGGAAAGGACCACGTGTAATACAGGAAGGTCCCTATTCAGATTTGGGGTTGGTCAAGGAGGCTTCCCAGGAAAAAGGGGTCACTTTGGAGACAGTCCAGCAATTATATCCACTTTTCTCTTCATCGAGGCTACCTACCCACCTCTTAGGCAGTCACTGTGACAAGATATAAAATAGAAAGTGATATTCACCCTCAAAGGATGCCCCCTGACTCCAGTTAAAGAAGTCACCAAGTTCCAAGATCAAATGCCCTTACCAGGCACAGACTGGAGATGAGAAGAAAGTCCAAGAAAATCACAGACAGAGGAAACATGTAAACAAGGAACCTCTGGACATTAAAGGGTCCCTGACATTCAGAAGCCCCATACAAACAAATCAGCCCATTCAGCATTGAACTGACGTGGTTTATTTCTCCAGGGATTTGCTCATTTCCAGTAGCACGGCCCTCGCGTCATCATCTAGGAAAAGGTCAATGCGTAAATCCATCTTGTTGATAAAATACCCCAGTTGCATCGGATATGAGCATCCAGACCACCTGCACTATGGCCCCCCTATTGCCCTGCCAGTCTCAGGGGTCAGCATCCCAAGCAAAGGTCATCTGAGCTTTGGAAAAACCAAGTTCCTCAGAAAACCTTGGTCATTCCCCAGGAGTGCATTCATTATGTAATTGACACTGAATCATCTGAATTCTCCAAAACTAACGTCCGGGCAAAGAAGGAAGACCGACAGAAGCAACTGGAAATTGCGGTCCAGTAACTGAGAGGTGATTCAGGGTAGGTCCATGGAAATTTGGATAGGGAAGGTGGCCAATATTTTCCCAATTGGTTATAGCAGGTTGGTTCGATGAAAATGTACTAAAACCTCCCTTTTGTGACTTTTTTCCAAGCACAATCTCATTCTAAATGTCAGAGAGCTTTTTTCAATCTATACGCTTGCTTGCTCGCTTGTCTGTTTTTAACCAGAGACCAAAACTGATGGAAATATCTGTTTGATTCACTTCAGAGGATATTTTGGTGTTCAAATTAAATACTTTTCAAAAATATAAAAAACCAGCCTGGTTTTAACTAGTCTTTCAAAAAGTGGCTTGCTTTATTTTTAAAAATACACATTTGGTTCTTGGTTTCTAAGTTCAGATCTTTTTTTTTTTTTTTAATGTAATTTGGGAGCTGAGCCCTGGGTTCAGTTTATTCTAGGTTTTGGCACCCGGGTTTGGTTTGAGTCCTGGCTGGCGCTGACAAGGCAGCTTGCTTAGCTTGGTTCCGCAAGTTCTTGGCAGTGGAAGGCAGGACAGGTGCTATGCTTTTAAACTGACTGTGGTTAGGCAAGGAGAAGCCTGACAGGTCCACAAAATGCTGGAGCTGGAAGGGCCCTCGGTGGACAGGTAGCCTGGTGCCTGCATGCAGAGAGGAGTTGACCATGGACAGGAAACTCACTCAAAGGGGCACCATGAGCAGGGCAGAGTGGACAGCTGCCAGTTTGACTTCCTGATTCCCCCCTGAGCTATTTTTTTAATTTGATTTTTATTTTTTAATTGGATGATGATTGCTTTACAATCTTGTGTTGATTTCTGCCATAAAAAAATCCAAATCAGTCATAATTATATATACACACAACCCAGCTATTTAGAAAACCCCTTCAGATGGCCGAACTTTAGGGTAATACTAAAGAGGATTGATTCGAACAGCAACATTTCAAAGTGTTTCTTTTCCATTAGACCTTTGATGTGACATTCCAGGGACTAAAGCAAAACCTTGAAAAAGCCACTCTCCAGCCCCTGCCCCCAACTTTGCATTCCCCAAGCCTGTGCCAGGGCTCAGACCGGGGCAGGGGTCACATCTCCAGAGCCCTGCACAGTGATTCAGGCAAATGGTGGGTGGGTAGAGGGGCAGGGAGGTATTTTAAAAGACCTAAGGTACTCACATAAGAATGAGCCTATCAATTCTAGCCCCATCCCCGTTGCCAAGGTAACACAGGTGGGTTTGGAGCTGGCTCCCAGGCAAGAAAACCCCCACCTCTTCCCTCCACACACTTTCCGGGCTTTGCCTGGGTTTTTACCACAGCACTTCTTCAGCTACTCCTTTTCCTGTATAACGGACTCATCTTAGATTCCAGCCACGTGGAAATACTCAGAGGAATGTGGAAGAGCCCACTGCAGGACCTATCCTGAGCCCTGACCTCCCCCTGGGATGAAACCACCTCAAGCCCAGATCCACAGAAACTTCAAGATCAAGATGCTACCTCCCGGACATAGAGACTCAGCCACTCTTATGCTTCCCTGCCCCCACTGAGTCACATCTTCAGATCTTCGCTGCTCTTCCTCCAAACACGGACCCGACAGGGGTAGTTCCGATCTGCTACCCACTGAAATCAATGCAAAAGCCTGGGACTTGTGTGCTAAGTCGCTTCAGTCCTGTGAGACTCTTTGCGATCATGTGGACTGTCGTCCACCAGGCTCCTCTGTCCCTGGGATTCTCCAGGCTAGATTACAGGAGTGGGTTGCCATTTCCTTCTGCAGGGAATGTTCCCAATCCAGGGATCGAACCGTGTTTCCTGTACTGCAGGCGGACTCTTTACGGCTGAGCCACCAGAAGCCCAAATACATGGGGACCACATCTTTTTGGACCACAGTTTTTTTCCCCCCAAAAAAACAGAGTGGCCACAGTCACAAAGAAGAGGGAAGGCCAGCCATATTATGACCGCAAGGAAGAGTCCACTTCCGTCCTCAGCGGGGCCAAGTGTGAGAAAGAAAGGGTTAAGCCGCGCTGCAACTCCTTTTCTGACGTTCTTTTCCCCCTTTGGGAAAATGACGTAGTTCAGCTTCCCCTCCCCCACATCACTGCACAAAGAGATACCTTTTTATTCCTCACACAGCTGCTGTTATGAATGACGGCAGCCTTGCCATATGGCACCGCTCGCTCGGCTCCATCGAGCAGCATCAGGCTCACGCTAATCGCATCTACCCCACACTCTGACAGCCCAACAAGCGCTCCATCCATCCTTCGGCCTGGGCCTCCGAGGGCGCGCCAGCGAGACTGCGCGTGCGCACGGCCCGCGACGGGCCATGGGTTTGTTCCAGCTCAAAGTCTGGGGTCGGCCTCTCTAAATATGGGCCCAAACAGATAATTCTGGACTAAAATAGTACGGGAGAGAGGTCTGTCCTAAACATGACCTCATGTGATCATTAACCAGACTGTTGATGCCTAATTAATCGATGATGGCATCAACCGATTGCGGCCGCACCAGTGATGCAATTTGATCTAGATATACTCTCCTATGGGCTTCCCTGGTGGCTCAGTGGTAAAGAATCCGCCCGCAATGCGGGAGACCCTGGTTCGAGCCCTGGGTCGGGATGATCCCCTGAAGGAGGGCAAGGCAACCCACTCCAGTATTCTTGCCTGAAGAATCCCATGGACAGAGAAGCCATGGGGTCACAAAGAATCGGACACGACTGAGCGACTAAGCACCGCACGTACTCTCCTACCTGCTGCAGGGTGGCAGAGGCAAGCCACGGGGATGCACACCTGCCCCAGATGGAGAGAGAGGGGAGAGAGCAAAGCCTAGGGAGGGAACCCAGAGGTGAACAAAGCGCTGCCTAGTCCTCCCACTCTAACACCTTAGCTTTGTCCCTAAGAAGAGTCTGGGGATCTTACTCCCACCCCTACTTGTGTACCTGAGTGCTACCATTGGATAAATCCAGGGAGTTTTTTTTGTTCTTAAGCATAGTTGTCTGAGGAAGCAGGTACAGGTTGTGCGGCCTGAAACCAACAGGACCCATGGCATCTTCATGTCTACCCACCTGTGGAAGCTCCCCATTATGTTAAAAATGAGTCGAGCTAGAGGTCCAGGCTTCCCTAGTGCCTCAGTCGATAAAGAATCCGCCCACAACACGGAAGACCTGGGTTCAATCCCTGAGTTGAGACATCCCCTGGAGTAGGAAATGGCAGCGCACTCCAGTATTCTTGCCTGTGGAACCCCATGGGTAGAGAAGCCTGGCGGGCTACAGTCAACGGGGTCACAAAGTGTTGGACACGACTGAGCGACTTAGCACAGCACAGCACAGAGGTCTCAGGAAGGTCTTAGCATCCAAGGACTCTGAATACAAACTAACAAAGTCTGAGTATTTAGATTATTTTTTAGTATTTGTGGGATGCAGTTTAGAAACAATCCCAATAAAATGCCATTATCTGAGGTGTGTGTGCTCAGTCACATCCAACTCTTTGAGACCCCATGGACTGTAGCCAGTCAGGGTCCTCTGTCCATGGGATTCTCCAGGCAAGAATACTGGAGTGCCATTTTCTCCTCCAGGGGATCTTCCCCACCCAGGGATCGAACTTGAGTCTCCTGTATCTCCTGTCTTGGCAGGTGGATTCTTTACCATGGAGCCAGTTGGGAAGCCCCTATCTAAGATATACCAATAGACATATATAAGTTGATATATACAAATGAACTAAGTCCCTGAATTAAATGCTTTATCTTTTCCAGGCAACAAAGGGTTGTGTACAGTGTGTGAAAGTTAGTCACTCAGTCGAGTCCAACTCTTTGTGACCCCATGGACTGTAGCCCACCAGGCTCCTCTGTCCATGGAATTCTCCTGGCAAGAATACTGGAGTGGGTTGCCATTCCCTTCTCCAGGGGAGATTTTCCCAACCCAGGGATCAAACCCATATATCCCACATTGCAGGCAGACTCTTTACTGATTGAGTCACTGGAAAGCCACCACAGTGTGTAGGGTTTGTGTCTCTAATAGGGACCATGGCAAGATCTGTCTGGACTGTGGTGCCTTTAGCTCTGGAGTATTGATGATATCACTGCATCTTAACTGTGGGCAGATTAAATGATATTTGTGAAATCTAGCACATCACAGGCATTCACTAAACGTTAGTTCTGTCCTCATTACCTCCTTTCCCCCCCTGAACTTGTTGCATTGTTATCCACACTCCTGCAGCCCTGGGAACAAGAAAAAGACCCAAAGAATAGGGAAAACTAGCTAAGTACTATTCACCTTAGCTGGTGCGTGAGTGCACTCAGTCCCTCAGTCGTGTCTGACTCTCGGCAATCCCATCGACTATAACCCATCAGGTTCCTCTATCCTTGGAATTTTCCAGGCAAGAATACTGGAGTGGGTTGCCATTTCCTCCTCCAGGGGATCTTCCCAACCCAGGGACCAAACCCACATCTCCTGTGTCTCCTGCATTGGCAGGCGGATTCTTTACCACTGCATCACCTGGGAATCCCTTGCTGGTGTGGCAGAGGGCCAACCAGGGAGACTGAAGTGTTACCATCTTTGAGAAATAAGACGTGTGCACCCTAAATGACACATACTTGTACCCAGAGTCACCCACTTAACAAATTTCCCAACAAAGAATTGTTTTAGATGCATGGCTCTTCATTCTACCCCTTAAAAAAATGTTAAAGAATAACACTTCTAGATGGCAGCCATCAAAATCTGCCTTTACAACCTATCTTAATGATTTCAGGCATATTCCCTTAAGTCCAACAGATACTATTTTTACAGATGTGAACATCCGGCTCCAACTGTCAAAACAAAACGGCCACTTGGGGATTCAAACATGCAGGCTCTGGGTTCTTTCCATAAGGACATTTTGAAATTAAGATGGTTCCATCTGGAGGGCCAGCCACCAAGGGGTGTATCTCTGCCTGTGTGGTCGGTGAGCAGGATGAGAAAGGGAGGGGTCGCTGTCCAGCCCCTGTAGAATGCAAACACCAGGAAAGCATGAAAGATGGCCAGGCACCGAGATTCTCTAGCCTGCCTTTCCACATTACACACACACACACACACACACACACACACACACACATACATGCACGCACACACACACACATGTGCACACATTGCCTGACGATGCAGCTCTGCACATCAGGCAAACTGAATCCCATTCATGAAACTATAAGTGTTCCCTCCATTCATTGAGAGATTCGGAGTTGTGATTGCCACTGTGCAACAGTGGATAAACTCCAGCTAACCCAAATTGTCATTCCTAAGCACAAAGGAACTTGGAATCCTGTGCTGGGGTTGTATGTCAGAACAGTTTGGTTGCTAGGCAGAAATATACCCAGCCTCCAGTGAGAGAGAATATACATAAATGCGTGGGGAGGTGTGTTTCTCCTAGGACCTCTTCCTGCCTCGCCTGCCATCTCTAATCAGCACAGTCAGTGACACAGGAGGCTTCCATGACAGCCTCCCTGCCAGGGCATCCAGAGGCTTGGGCCGTGAAACCTGTTCTGTAAACAGCCCAATCTCAAAGGGTCGGTTTTATTTGTTTACATGCCCTCCACTCAGAAATCCACAATGTACAATATTTGGTGACATTTCCAGCATGAAGACAGTAGCCATGGCTGGGCAGTAGGCATGTTTGAGCCATCAATTTAGAAAGCATATGAAGTTAAAATGTTCTTTAATGAGGCACAACTCTGCAGGGACCAGCTCTGTATCACGGTGAGATTAATATGCATATTAGAATGTGTGAATTACCTCTGCATACTGTAATAACCATCCATAAGACTCTAGGTGTAAGAAAATGTATATTTTAGTACTAGATCAATGGGAAAAATCAGAGGTAAAGATTGAGTTTACATATGAAGAAAATATTACATTCATTGAGAAACAGGCAAAACATCAAGGCTGTAAGTGGTCCATTAAAATCCTAGAAAAAGCATCTGCAATAATAAATTGTTGACTATAAGAGCTCATCATAATTCTGTCACAAGAAAGACTATTCTTAGAGACCTAGAAGGAAAAAAGAAATACATCAGCAATGTATTTTGCCCTCAGGTCACAAGATTCTGGGTTTACAGGAAAGAATTCAGCCTGCAGGAATGGTCAGTAACAATGACCAGATTTATACCAGAGAAGCTTGTAAAGATAAAGGGGGACAACGCAGCAGGGGTGGAGGAGGCTCATAAATAAACGTGTCCAGAAGCAGAAATCCAGAGTTTCCTGCTCTTTAATAACATAAAGCTTGGCCAAGATAACACAGATTTATGGATGAAGTAAAATAAGTTATTCAACCAAACCAAGATGTTTGTTATAACCGTTCAGGAAAGAGCGAGACCCACTACACCCTCCACCAGTGACCAAGGCCATGCAGGGCTGGGAGAGTAATTGAATCTGTCACTCAGGGCTTGCCCACAACAGGCAGACGCAGCAATGCAGCTGAGAATGCACTTCAGGGCTTACGCTTCAGATGGGTGATAAGAAATAGATTAAGACAATAAAGTTTTATAAATACAGACCGAAGAATATATCTTTTAAAGACTTCCATGAAATATCCTGGAATAGGGCCAAAATAATATACCTTGGCCAATGTATCACCAGACATCTGGTTGGTTGAGAAAGCTCATGGAGGCAGGGAGCCCACCTGAACAGCCATCCTAGCTCAGTCCACGGTGATGAAGGAAGCAACACCGTGAACCCAGCACCGTGCCAAATACTTAATATACAATGGTGAAAAGTTTCTCAAGTTGCTCATAGTTAATTACCAAAAAATATCTCCCCAAAACATCAGTGCAGGTTGAATGTATAGTAGGAGGTTGCAAGGGAAAGTGTAGCTGAGAATGGCTTCCGTAGAGGTTGGAAAGGCTCCTTGCAGCCTGGTGAGTCTTGTGATCAAATAATACCTCCTTAATGGTCTAGTTTTAATTTGAGGGAGAGGGGTGGGCTCTGAATCATATGGAAACATATTCTGTCATATAAAGGGAAAGACTCAACTGCTACAACCCTTCATACATTTACTTTTCATCATATCTGAAGCAGCTATTTTGCAACCGTGAAGGAAAAGCCAAGAAAATGACAGAAATAACTCTGATATCACCTAATGACTAAACCAACACCAGCACCTGCGACCTCCTTGCTGTCTTGTTAAACAGAAAAAAAACCCACTGATGTGTTGAGACCACTATGGTTAGTGTAGCCGAATGCATTCTGACTACTAAATCTGCAAAGGAGTGTCTCTTGTGCAGTAATTCCACTAACCAGTGGAACCACTGGTCCCTGATAGCTAAAGAAGTCCAGACTCCCTTGCCTTTATTTGAGATTCTTGTTAGTCTGACTTCTCCCTTCCTTTCAGCCTTCTGCACCCAGTGTGAGACGCTCTGGTCTCATTAGGATGGCCTCGCCCCAGCCCACCAACCAACCATCATTACTCCTGCCCCTGTCTGCCTGCCTGGAAGTGCCAACAATGAGGCACACCTCTGTTTCCATCAAGCTCCCCAACTCCGAGAGCCTTCTCAGGGCTGAGACTAAAGCACACGCTTACTTTCCCAGATCTCCTGTGACAACCAGCACACTGCTGGTCCCACCACGGGAGAGAGACCACACCGGAAATCCAACAGGAATAGGGCTTAACTGTGTTTGATCGGACTCCCTTGCTTGACTGGACAACTGAGACCCAGCGAGATAAAGGGACTCACTCAGGGTTACACACGGAAGTATTAATAGACCCAGAACATCAGGCGGCTGGCGCCTCGACGGACATGTTTTCCACTATACTTCATTGTCTAAAAGAAAAGTGCCAATTAGAAGCACAAAAAGTAACAAAGCTGGTGATGACTGTAATGGATGATTACGTCTTTTCAGAGGGCATGAAAAAGAGAGCCGAGGAGAGGCTGATGTGAAGGAGCTCCTTTAGTATATAATTAACTGCTGGCTTCTTTGTATTGTTCCTGTAATGAACTCAGCCACAATCTGCAGAACAACCTCACCCGCAGGGGCAAGAAGCGGTGCCAGTCTCCGGAGAAGGCTGCCGGCAGTGGGGGTCCTCGCGAGGCTCTGAGTCACGGGGGACGTTTCTCACTCACCCGCCTTTACGATGATGTGACCTAACAGATGATTTCTTGCCGCAGGCAGTTGTCAGTTTAGGCAGAGATGCTGAGCGCACAGCCCTTGGGTTCTCCACGTGCCCAGACCTTACAGCAGAGGAAAGACGCGCAGAGCCTGGAGTGTGCCTCAGTTCTGATCCTCTTTCTAACCAGCTGGGAGAAGTGCTCTTGGCTGATTTGAGGAAAGGTGCTCAGTGCATTTTGGGAGCCTGTGATCCCCCGAATGACTTAACTGGAGACCACAGAGGAGGTGGAAGATTCACAGACACAAAATCTTACATTTTCAAGGCAGCAGGAGCCCTGGAAACGACCTACTCCAATCCTTTTTTTTTTTTAATTTATTTTAAAGATGAGGAAACTGGGGCCCAGAGAGGGAAAGAGACTGGCCTGTGGCCACACAGCCAGGGAGTGGCAAACCTGGCAGATGCATCTCCCTGAACACACCCCCCTTCCGTACCCCCCAGACCTGGGTTCTTTGTGCCCAGAGTGTTGACTATCTCACAGCCCACTGAAGTGTCCTGATGCTCACAGAAAGATATGCTGACTCCAATCAAGAGGTGGGTTGGGGCCACCATTTTCCTCCCTTATTAATCAATAAGTGGGCACAGGGGCCTCACTTGCCCCAAACATCATCTAAAAAGCAGTTTCCCAGGTGGTGAGTGAAGGACTTGACAAGACTGGCAGTTGCTTTTGTTTAAACATAGAAGGACAGACCAACCGACAGAAGGGGAGGACTACCCAAAGTGATGTCTTTGTCTCGATATCCAATAGGAGGTTTTAAAAAACTCTGAAGAGAAGTGGGAACTAAGAACCAGAGATATTAATATCTGTCCAGAGCCAGGTAACTAGGGACAAACCAGTATTAATCGAGAAAGAAAACTTAGACAAGGATGACACACCGAATTCTTAAAAGGCCATGGAACACTTACAAACGGCACACAGAACCAGAAATGCGGAATTAAAAATGCAAACTGCTATGAGTTGTCTGTGCTTCCTGCTCTATCACCTTCCCAAACCCAGGCTGGGGCGCCTGAGGCCACGTCTCAGGTCAGGGCTGGCTTCATGAGGGGTGACCAGCGCAGCTGTCCAGGGCCCTGGGCCCAGGGCTTAAGGCCCTAAGGTCCCTGTCTCTAAATTCTTAATTCCATTTTTAATTTGTTTCGTAATTGAAGTCCGATGGGAAAGCAGAGCATACCTGGGCGCCTTGGAGCCTCACAGACTGGCTCCCCTGCTCCCCGAGTTGGGTCTCAGCTGTCGCCAGCTCCTGGTGCCCTAATTCTGCCCCTCCTTGCCCTCTCTCCCCTCCTCCACCATCCTTTGTCTAGGCTGGCAACCAAGTCACTTAGGTTGGGGACAGCAGTGTCATCTCTCTCTGCTCCCAGGTGGGGGTGAGTGGGCACAGCAGAAGTGCTAGGAGGCACTGGGCTGTGTCTTAAGGCAGAGCATGGTGGCATCTGTCCCCATTCTGGCAGTGGACAGCCTGGCAGGTGTGAGCCTCTTGCCTACCTCGGATCCAGGCACCAAACACTTCCCTGAGTGGAGGCTGCAGTCCCTCTGAGGACACCTGTCCTCAGTGAGCTGGGTCTTTGGGCCTGAAAGGAAGAGGAGATTGGTTCCCATGAAACTGTAGGGGCCAACAGAAGGGGATCCTGGAAGCTGGGAGACCACACTGCCAAGTAACAGGGTTGCCAGGCACTCGGGAGAGTGTATACTGACCTTGCAAGCAAGTACGCCTATGGCCAAGGGAGTGCAATATTAAATTGCAAATAAAAAGCCAACATAATAGAGAAAGACACTAGCTGTGTGACCTTGGGCTAACTTAGCTTGTAAAATGGGAATAATTGTACACACCTCACTGCTCTGCCTGTGAAATCATCTGGCACTCTGTACTCAATCATTTTGTTTTGTATTTCAATTGCAAACACCCTGGCATAAGGCAAAGAGTGTGGATTTTGGAATCTGGCAGTTCTGCATCAGAATTCCAGAACCACCACTCACAGTGTTACTCTCAGAGAGGGAATACATTCAAAGAGAGCCTAGGTTTTGTCATGCAAACACAGGGTGATGCTATCCTAAAATCCAGAGCTGTTCTGAGAATTAGGAGACTGGGAGAGAGATTTTATAAAGTGTATTGAATGTAGTCAGCACCTGATAAATGTTTACTTCCTTCCATCACACACACACACACACACACACACACACACACAAAGCTTTGATCAGAAATAGAAAGTGAAATGTCAACTAACCCTAATTCTTTTTTTTCCCCAACAGCTAGGTATGTGAAAGCCAAACATACTTGTGGGAACTCAAGATTATTTTTATTTCCTCATAGAAAAAAAGTGACTTTAAGGAAACAAAACAGCAAACATAAAAGTCAAAGACTTCTCTGGAAGCTCAGTGGTAAAGAATCCACCTGCCAATGCATGAGACACAGGTTCTATCCCTGATCTGGGAGGATCCCACCTGCTGTGGAGCAGCTGAGACGCCCGGACACGGCAATGAACAGTACCCCATGATCACTGCAACTAGAGAAAAGCCCTCGCAGCAACAAAGACCCAGCACAGCCAAAAATAAATAAGTATTTTTTAAAAATAAACATTAATTTTTTAAAAAAAGTCAAAGACTCACTTTAACAATGGATGGGCAAACATCTCCTTAGATGACAACCTTGGTCATTGTGGTTTCCCTGCCTTCAGACATTGACTGCGCCAGGGGTTCGGGCTGGACCACAGCCTCCCAACCCAGCTGCCTTCGCCAAGGGCCAGTGACAACGGGCTCACTGGAATTCCCCACACAAACATCATCTCTGGGTTCCCACCAGCAGCTTTGCATCTCTCTCTCTTCTCTCAGGAGATAAAATATTGACTCACTATATATATATTTTTTAATAAAGGCAAATTTAAGCTTTAATTTGTATTTTAAAATAAGTTCTCCTAGGACATGGACCACCAGGGAATTAGTTACAAACGGCTCTTAGCGGTACACATTTAATGAACATTTAACTAAAGAAAGAAAATTGCTGGTATGCATGATCTCTTTTTTTTTTTTTTTTAACTGCTGAGTACCATAAATCCAACCTGTCATTTCTTTTTAACTACATTTGCCATAAAAGCACTTATTTTACAGCTGCCGTGACATAAGCACTGCTGTTTCACCTGATGATTAATACAGTAATTAGCATCAGTTCTAATATCCTCAGCAAAAAGGCCACGCTTTAGATGTTGCTGTCGCACTGAGAGGTTTTCGGGTTTCTAAAGCAAGCTGGCACTCACGGAAGGCTGCATACGGGGGGCTGTGGAATGCATTCTCTAATGTACATCGTGGAGATCAATTGATAAATTACGTCAGGCTGGGTTAGTCATCATACAGAAAATATCATTAGAGGTAAAAAAAGGCAAGGGAGGAAGTGGGCAGGGGTAATTTGTTTTTCATGGTTGATTTATGTTATAGAACTATCCTTCTTAGTCAATTAGCAAAAGACAAAATGCTGGGGAAAATATAATAAATTTCAGAAAAGAAGAGGCTATTTCAGAGATCTATGGTACACAGACAAGAATGACAACTCTTTTGAAACCAGGATCCCGTGGAGTCAGCTGGAAATGATATTTCTGACTATGGATTGTGTCCATGGGGCCCCGCCAAGTGCAGAATTGGGCCCTGGGCTCCATCACATCCTTCCTCCCAACATGTGTTTCCTTAGAGTGGATCTGAGGACACCTCAGGGAGGGAAGGGAAGAGGACCTCAGTGGTCCAGGGAGGTTCAGGGTTCGTTCCTCACAGAAACTTCAGGATGCTGAGCTCAGTCACCAGGGAACCTTTCGTCAACCAGAGCCCTCTGTGGTTACAAAAATAAAAATTAAAAATTGCATTGATTCATAGGTCTTGCTGAAAACAGACCCTCTCTCTTTTTAAGAGCTTGCCTTGGAAATCTATTAGGGAAATTTGATTCTTGGGACAGGATATAAATTTTCTTATCAGCCCTATAGTCACTGACTTCACTGTCCTTCCATCATTCATTCATTCATTCAGTAAGCACTTAGGCTGTGTCTGACTTGGGCGTGGCCCTGGGCAGACAATGACTCTTGTTTAGGGAGCCCGCTGTGTAGGGGAGATACTAGTGTGGGCTCTGGATCCAGGTGTCACTAGGTACTAGCTTAGGGACTTCAGGTAAGTTGACTTGCCCAAGGCAGGTCTAAAAGGGGGGTCATAATTGTATCTGTCTTATAAGGTTGTTGTGAGGATTAAATGAGGTAATGCCTGTGAAAGAGCTGAACACAGGGTCTTGCTCATCATGACTGTTCAATAAGTAGAAATGCTCACTCCTACCGAGACAGTCTCAGGACTGTGCAGGGAGGTACCAGGAGTTGCTTCTGCGGTGCTGGGGATGAACTTGTACAGAGCCATCTGAGCTCTCTCCTTGGGTGTGTCTGTGGGATCTCCCTGGGATCCATATGCCTATCTGCAAATAGCTTCTCAGATCTGCAAATAGTTTCTCAGATCAGAGAAAATCATCAACCAACAGAGACTGAACAAAGCATCTCACGTTGATCAGCCCAGGGCTTCGTTAATCAAACTACCCAACCCAGACATACCCTGGCAGGGACACTGGTCGTGTTTTCTTCCTCTCTCTTTCCTTCTCCTTCTCCCCTCCCCTCTCTCTCCCCTCTCCTCTCTCACTTGACACACCCTCAGACCCCCTTCCCTTCCTCCTAAGAGAAGGACAGTGCCTTTATGGTTTTGGATAACCCCTGTCATCTCTCAGGAGCCCAGTCAGAGTGAACCAGGAGTCGGCTGCCCAAAAGAAAAGTGAGTGTAATTCACAGACTCAGATCCCCCGGGGCTGGGAGGAGACTCAGAGGCTCTTCCTGTTGGAAGGTCTCAGGTCCACTCTCTGATACAGCCATGTGCCCTGCTGCCAGGCATCCGGAGTGGAGGTGGGACGATAGCCTGACCTCCCTTCTCTGGGGCAACGGCGATGAGAGTGAGAAATCACCCTATGTTCTTGCTGCGTCCGTCACCCCTTAGCTCTGCCCTTCCTGGCGCTCAGGATGCTCTGCTGGAATGTTTCAGATGGCTTCCTTCATCCAACAGGGTATGTATCGAGGACCAGCACACCGAGAGGCTTCTGGATACAGGGCAACTTGTCTTTGCTTTTTTTTCCAAAGGGACTACAGCCAACCCAAACCCACCCCAGCCGTATCTTCAGCCCCCTCCTACTCTCTAGTTTCTAAAGTGTGTCTGTTCTTGAGAGGTGCCTGATCAGAGGAAGAGTTGGTGCCAGTGCCTGGAGGGGTGAGACTCAGGGATAAGACTCTGAGGACCAGCCAGGAGCCAGGGGCTGGGAGTGGGTAGGAAACATGGACCCCAAAGGCCTGTGCTAGCCTGCTGCCTTGGCCTGACCTGGACAGCCATCTTCTCTGTGTCTTCACAGGGTCCTCCTTTGGATTTATCGATGTCACAATTCCCCCTTCTGTTTTTGTTTTTGTTTTTTGGCCACACCACGCAGCACGTGGGAATCTTTATTCCCCAACCAGGGATCAAACCTGCGTCCCCTTCATTGGTAGCATGGACACCAGAGAAGCCCCCTCCCCTTCTTATAAGGACAGCAGTCATCTTGGATTTGGGCCCATCCTAATGACCTCATTTTGACTTAATTACCTCTGTAAAGATCCTGTCTCCAGAAACCCCCACATTCTGAGACGCTGGATGTTAGGACTTGAACACACGTATTTGGGGGGCAGGGGGACACAATTCAGCCCATAAGAGGAGCACATTGGCAGCATCTCACAATTCCCATCAAGCACGTCTAGGTTCCACCCGTTGCTACTAGCCTGAAGCCACCCCGTGGCCTCCACTTCATCTTCTCAGGATAAGACTTCTCGACCCTCGAGAGGGGCTCTTGTCTGAGCTTAACACATAAGGACATTTTTCAGTCCCCAGAGCAGCTGTGGGGAGTGTAACTTCTGTGGTGGACAGCTCAGGGTGAGGCTCACCCACGCGAGTGTGAGGTGACTGAAGCAGACAAGCTTAGCCCTGTTTCTGGCTGCATTTTCACTCCTTCCACCTGCCTTTTTGTCTTCATTTGCTCAAATGTGAAGGTGGCCAATTGGTCAAATTTCACACATCTTGATAAACTATCTGTACTCCTTTCTGCATTAAGAAGACTCAATTGAGCTGTTCTGTCGTCAGCCAGGACTGCCACCTCTCCCTTCTGAGAGTGGCAATGATAATCCCCCAGATCTCCCTTCTCTGGATAGTCCTGGGTTTGTTTTCCATCGAGAGGAACTCTCGTGAGATTTGGGATGGGGGCAACCGTCTGCAGAAAGAGTTACAGCCAGATGCGTGGAGAGATGAGAGATTTCCCCATGGGTTCCTGCTGACTGAGACCCTTCGTGGAGCTACTTGGAGAGTCTCAAGAATCACAGGCAAGCCTTTGAGAGCCAGCTTGGCGCCATGGGCTGACATCCTCAGTGTCAACTACTTTAACCTTCTGGGACAGGTCCCCCAAACCTGTGGCACCAACTTCTCTGAACTGCTGCTGCTGCTGCTGCTAAGTTGCTTCAGTCGTGTCCGACTCTGTGCGACCCCATAGACGGCAGCCCACCAGGCTCCCCCGTCCCTGAGATTTTCCAGGCAAGAACACTGGAGTGGGTTGCCATCTCCTTCTCCAATGCATGAAAGTGAAAAGTGAAAGCGAACTCCGCTCCCCTAAATCTTCCAACTTACATGCAAGATCAAAATCTATTTCCAAAATCTATTCTAACCTCTTTATCTGCAGATAAAGTGGCTTCTGTTTTTCTAACCAAATCCTGTCTGATACATATATATATATAATAAAAATAACCCATCATACCCTCATGCATTGCTGAGAGGAATGGAAAATGGTGCCACCACTGTGGGCAACTACTTGGCAGTTCCTCAGAAAGCTAAACAAAGAATTGCCATATGATCCAGGAACGCTGCTTCTAGATATATACCCCAAAGGACTGAAACAGAGACTCAGACCCCCGTATACACTGATCACTGCAGCACAGTATCCAGAATAGCCAAAAAGTGGAAACAATTCAGACGTCCAATAGATGAATGGACAAACAGAATGTAATATATACACACATAAAAAGGGAATAGTCTGCTCAGGAAAAGGAAAGCAGTTCTGATACATGCTATGTATGAACCTTTAAAACATTATGCTCTGTGTTGACTTTCTGCCATATATCAATGTGAATCAGCAATACTGTAAAGCACTTATCCTCCAATTAAAAATAAATTTAAATTAAAAAAATAATCAAACATTATGCCACAGAGCAACAGAGCCCTGTGCACTACAACTATTGAGCCCGTGCTCTGGAGGCCAGGAGCCACAAGCACTTCTGAGCCCACGTGCTACAACCACTGAAGCCCACACACCCGAAAGCCCATCCTCCGCAACAGGAGAAACGGCCACACTGAGAAGCCCAAACGCCACGACTGGAGAGTAGCCCCCGCTCAGTGCAACTAGAGAAAAGCCTGTTGCTCAGCAATGAAGACCCAGCACAGCCAAAAATGAATAAATATATATATTTTTAAAGTATGCTAAGTGAAATAAAACCTGCCAAAAGGACAAATGTTATATGATCCCACTTACATGAAATATCTAGAATAAACAAACTCAGAGACAGGAAGTAGATTACATTTCACCAGGGGCTGGAAAGAGGAAGAAATGGGGGCTGTTTTTATCTAATGAGGACAGAGTTTTTCTATTTGGGATGATGAAGAAGTTTTGGAAGGAGATCTTGGTGACGGGTGCACAACATTGTGTGTTCACTTAATGCCACTGAATTGTACACTTTTGTTCAGGACCCTAGCCCAGTGCAACTCAGCTTCAAAGCTATAAGGTTTATATCGAGCCAGTCAGTGATGAGATCACAATCCTTTACGGGAAGTATTCGCCTTATGGGTATAAGTGAATACTACCCTTCCGTTTCCATTTCAATACAGATGACCATTTGTTTGCTTCTTTTAAAAATAAATCCTACAAGAGTTTCCTGGTGGCCTAGTGGTTAGGATTCCAGGCTTTCTCGGCCATGGCCCAGGTTCAATCACCAGTAGGGGAACCAAGATCCTGCAAAAAGCAAGTAAGTGTGGCAAAAAAAAAAGTAAAAATAAACCCTAATTACCTGTCTTAGGTAATTATGAAAGCCATGGACAAGTCCTTATTTGCATTTAGGAGCACTGAGAAAATGACCTTGGGGGTCAGCAATCTTTGGTTTCCTTAACTTTGTGAACTTGAAAATGTTCCTTCACTAAGCTTGAATAAAAAAATGGAGGAAGAATTTGAATTGGTGAATTATCAGGTTCCTTCCAGGTCTTGGAGCTTTTTTCTTTGGTCAAAACAAAGCCCAGGTTGTACCAGATGCAAGCCCCTCTAGTTTTTAGTTGCTCCACAGGTCCAAGAAGCTTTCTCAAGGCAACAACCGGGAGAAGGCCCCACATTGGAGACCCCAGGAACGGGAAATGCAGACACAGAGAGACACAGAGAAGTTCAGTGTCCTCACCTGAGTCCCCAGGCTGAGGATCCGATGCCACGGCTCCTCCCAGAGACCACCCTGCCTTTTTGTCTGACCAGCTGGTTTGGCCACCTCAAAATGGTTTTAACTTTAAAAGCATGTAGCCTGTGGTGTTGGATTAGACTCCTGAGAGTCCCTTGGACTGCTAGGAGATCCAACCAGTCCATTCTGAAGGAGATCAGCCCTGGGTGTTCTTTGGAAGGAATGATGCTAAAGCTGAAGCTCCAATACTTTGGCCACCTGATGTGAAGAGTTGACTCACTGGAAAAGACTCTGATGCTGGGAGGGATTGGGGGCAGGAGAAAAAGGGGATGACAGAGGATGAGATGGCTGGATGGCATCACCAACTCGATGGACGTGAGTTTGAGTGAACTCCGGGAGTTGGTGATGGACAGGGAGGCCTGGTGTGCTGCAATTCATGGGGTCGCAAAAAGTCAGACACTACTGAGCATCTGAACTGAACTGAACTGAACTGAGCCTGTGATGGTTACATAATTTCATGATGGGGCAATTTGCAATTTTGTATACAGAATTCATGATTTATGCTAAGACACTTCAGTTGTATCTAACTCTGCAAGCTATGGACTGTAGCCTGCCAGGCTGCTCTGTCCATGGGGTTCTCTAGGCAAGGAATACTGGAGTGGGTAGCCATGCCCTTCTCTAGGGGCTCCTCCCAACCCAGGGATTGAAGCTACATCTCTTACATTGCATTGGTAGGCAGATACATAGCCTAATTATAGGATCCTCCATAGAGACACACACAGGTGGAAATCCTGCCTTATGGCATAAAAAGTAGATATCCCTGGTTGGGGAACTAAGATCCCACAAGCTGCATCACATGGCCAGAAAAAAAAAAAAGATTCTGATCCTGAGGAGGATTAATTCAGAATCCTATATGCAGAGGAAGAGAATGTAGACTGACTGTAGGGGATGGGAAGCAGAAGGAAGCCAGAGAAACTTAAGAAAAGGGTCACTCAGCATGGTGACCTGCCTCAGATGGCTCGTCCCCTGGGCTAAAAGGCTTATCCTGAAGTTGGACCCATCATCCCCAGTTCCGTCCACCTAAGGAACCATCAAGATTTGGAAGAATTAAAGGAAACACATCAAGAATGCCTACATTTGAAGATTATGAGGACTTTTGGGAAGGACTTACTTCTCTGGGACGTTGTCAAATTCCAGTGGAAACTTTACAATCTCCCAGCTTTGAGGGAGAATGAAATCTGCTGGGCAGGAGATGAGACAAGATACCCTCATAAAGTCTCTTCCATCCGGTCATAAGATGAGCCCGGGCCACACAGTTTCTAGGAGAGCAACCCAGCCCACTTCTAGGCCAGAGGATCGCACTTTCTGCTCACACAGAGCAGTCACTCATAGGCCCCTGGCACTTTAATCCACGAGAAACAGCAGGGTGATGAATCTGTGGGCAGAAATCCAATTTCCTAAGGATTTCAAGAATGTGAATTGTTTCCTGGATAAGGGCTAATGACAGCTAATAGGCCAGTGCTGGGTACCAGGCCAATGACCTCGCAGCAGTTTCCGATTTCTGTTGGCCATAATCACAACTTCCACTGCTATTTTCATCCTCCCCTCATATTATTGGCAGCACAGCCACACGTTCACGCTCCTACCGCTCCCAAAGGACGTCAGCATGACTACTTTACAAACGTACACAAAAGCATCCGCTGTCCCCCAGTGGCCTCATAGGAAACAAACCTGCACAGGGATAAGCTTAATATCCCCCTCGATGGCTCTCATCGGCATGCACCATCCAGTTTTGTTTGTTCAAAAGCAAAGGAAATGGAGTTGCTTTAAATTTATGAGCTGACAAGTTTCTGAGTAATGGTGAATCATGGCTCAATATTCACCTGAAGCTCAGGCGGTGAGCTGGCTCAGGCTGCATCTCTTCGAGGGGGCACAGCAATTCACTGAAGGATCACTCATGGCCCTGAGCCGCCTGGAGTAAAAGATGGAAGGCTGGACGAGGCCAAGGTCAGCACGCCCACGGAGAGAGGCTGCCGCACACCAGAAAAGCACTTCAGAGGGCAAAGATGTCAACCCAAGTGCTGGTTAAGCAATGGAAAAATAGGGGTTGGGACCTGAAAATATGGAAAAGAAAACAAAAATATTGGCTTGACCAGGTAAGTCTTGGATGCTAGAGAAGAGCCCGCATAGCACGACCCCAGGGCAAAAACTGCCTTGGAATTAATCAGCCTAGGCCCTGAGACACTCTCCGTACTTCCAAGCCCTGAAGGTAAGAAATTTCCAACTCATCTCTTAAGAATCTGCACAAAGTGATCTTTCTTGAAGTTCCTGCCTCGATTTCCCCAGAACTGGTCAGTATGAGTCACAGTTTTTACCATATGCAATATGAAGGTTTGGTTTTCTGGGGAGGTTCGCGTCTTTTTTCATTGAGGTATAGTTGATTTACCATGTTGTGTTAGTTTCTGCTGTACAGTGAAGTGAATTAGCGATATGTATGCAGAAATCCAAAAAAGAGGGATGTATGAAGGTTTGTTTTTATGTCTGTCTCCCCGACCTGAGAAGGCGATGGCAACCCACTCCAGTACTCTTGCCTGGAAAATCTCATGGATGGAGGAGCCTGGTGGGCTGCAGTCCACGGGGTTGCTAAGAGTCAGACTCGACTGAGCGACTTCACTTTCACTTTTCATTTTCATGCATTGGAGAAGGAAATGGCAACCCACTCCAGTGTTCTTGCCTGGAGAATCCCAGGGACGGGGGAGCCTGGTGGGCTGCCGTCTATGGGGTCGCAGAGTCAGACACGACTGAGGCGACTTAGCAGCAGCAGCATCCCCCTGAGATGATAATCATCTCAAGAGTGAAGATCAGCTTGGAAGTATACCCGCAGGGACTGGCATGCTGCTGCTGCTGCTAAGTCACTTCAGTCATGTCCGACTCTGTGCGACCCCAAAGACGGCAGCCCACCAGGCTCCCCCATCCCTGGGATTCTCCAGGCAAGAACACTGGAGTGGGTTTCCATTTCCTTCTCCAATGCATGAAAGTGAAAAGTGAAAGTGAAGTCGCTCAGTCGTGTCCGACTGGCATAGCACTTAATAAATCCTTTCAGATAGGGAGAGGTGAGAAACAAATAGGAGGGAAGAGAAAAAGGTGGAGGGAGGAGGAAGGTAAAAGAAGGGTTTAGCTTTCAACTCAATAAGAGACTTGCTTTATCCAAAGGAAATGATCCAAACTGGGTTGTACTGGAAGACAGCAAAGAGCAATTACAATCTAAATTTGCTGTGAATACTACTGATAAGATTCTACGTTTTACATTCTTGATTGACGAGGAACATGAAAAGAACTGGTGAGAGACTGTCAAAAAAATTATTTCTAAATGGGATGATCTTCTTGTAGATAAGACGCTGCAGAGCTGCACCCATAGCTGCCAGCCTAATTAGAGATGCTTACCCTCCACCCAGTCAGTCCCAGTGAGTCAGGACAGAGAGGAGCTGGGCCACTCTGCTCCCCAGGGGCACTGGGAGACTTCCTTCCGGCAAAGCGTTCTGAGGCATGCTGTGAGATTTCCGAACCGCCCACCTCACTGCAGTTCTGATCAGCTCAAGCCTTCCTGGAGAGATGAAACGGGTCCGTGGGATGATTCGGCTCGAGGCAAGGAAACGTGAGAGAAGCACGCATGATATCACCGCCCCCTCGATTCAGAAACCTCACTCCTTCCTTTCCCTGAGTGACTTCACCTCTTCTCCTCACATTCGGTTGAAACAAGGGCCCTACGGAAGGCATTTCCGCTCACGAGTCCTGCCACCAATGCAGAGGTCGCTCTGGATGGGTTTCTAGAGACACCAAGGGGAATCTTGAGACTTCGCATCACTTGGTTGGATAAACATGAAGCACAGAGAACAGTACAAATGTGTGCTTTTGTTAAAATCTGTACATACACAAATATATAGAAATAAATGTAAATATGTGCATATGTGTACATATGTGTATATATACACATTCATAATACTACATATATTCATATGTATTGTATACACATTCTTTTATTCCCTAGCTCCGTCCACTGAAAAGACCTGGAAGCAGTGACTCATCAAGTGCATTTAGCACACACAGCATTAGATGTTGATGTCTAAATGCCATCTGGCACTAAATGAGAGACAATCCCATGGAGAGACGTCCTGTAAAATCAGCTGCCTGAAATCTCTGAGGCTGTCAGGGTCATGAAAGTCTAGGTGATGAGGAGCTGCCACAGACTGAAGGTGAAAAGGCCTGACAATGACCTGGAACAGCAACTCTGGGCTACATCCGTTTACTCAAAGCACATAATGGGGACAACTAGAGAACTCTGAAGAAGATCTGAGAATTAGATTGTACCAATGTATCAGTGTTAATTTTCTGATGTTGGTGCCTGTGCTGTGGTTTCATAGAGAATAGTTTTGTTTATGGGAAATGTACCCTGAAACATTTAGGGGTGATGGGACATGATGCTGGTAACTTATTCTCAAATGATTCCGAGGAAAGATCTTTACACTTTATACACACACACACACACACACCCCTACATATGTAGGAGCATTGTCACATGTAGGAAAATAGGACTCTGTTCATAGATGATACGTGCTGAAGTAGTCAGAGGTGAAAAGTCATAATGTCTAAATCTTACTTTCAAATGATTTGGAGAGAAAAATGAAATGTAGCAAAATGTTACTGATTGGTGAATCCCCATGAAGAGTACCCTGGATTCATTCCTTCAGGTATTCTGAAGGCTTAGAAAGCAGAGGAGGTGACACGAGACAGAAAGTGGTGTGAACAATAAAGTTTCTAGGAGCTCTAAATGGGGGAAAAGAAAAATTAATGAAAACCCAAAACCAAAGGAGCATGCTTTTAGGGATGTTCCTGACTTGCTTTATGACATGGAGAAACATGTTGGGACTTTTGCTCCCTTTCAAAACAAAAGACACTAACTCAGGAAAAGCTTGTCCTGGTGTCATAAAGAGCTTAACTGTATCCTAGCTTCTATTAGAGCACCTTCTACTCCCACCAGGTGTACCAGGATGCAGCCAAGGCCACACCAATTCCTGGCACACAGAAAACCACCTCTCATTCTTTCCGCCCCCACGTGAATGCACTGCAGGGCATCCCTCGGGCTCCCATCTGTTCTCCCCGCAGCGCCCTAAATCCTCCTGCCTCGTGGAGAGGTCACAGGAGGGGTGGGTAGCACAGCCCTCATAGGAAGGGACTTATAAGACCCTGTGATGGAGACGAACCCACTTGATACTGTAGTTACACTGCATTGTGCCTACAGCCCAGAAGCTTATCAGAGGCCCACAAAATGCTTGAGATTTTTCAAGTTAAAAAAATATTTAGTTTGAGAAAGAGAAAAGCAGCCCTGACATCCAGGAGCTGGCCTGGTGCTATCAGCTAGGCCTTGGCATTCTCCTATCGAACAGAAACTATTGCCCAGAGCAGCAGCATCAGACGAGGCTATTGTGTAAGCAGGATGGATCAAGACAAAACAAGACCAGCCCGTGATCATGTCAAAACACAGACAAAACCTGAACACTGTTGAAGCCAAAACACACCAAACATGCCCCCATCCCAGCTAAAATTAGTGACCTTAGCTGTTCCACCAGTCACAACTTAAGGCTCCATTAGTATCCCCTTCCACCTCCAGAGAAGATTTATGAAGATACCCAATCAGAATTACCCTACTTCCTGACAATCCAGAGCCAAGCCCCACCTCCCTGAACTCTCTCCCAGAGCACCAGCCCAGATCCCATCCTTTCCATCACCCACTATGAAGATGTCTGATGGTTCCTCGTGGTGTATATTCTCCATCACTACAATGAATAATGAACCCTGTGTGTACGTATGTATGCTTAGTCGCGTCCGACTCTTTGTGACCCCCATGGACTGTGCCCCACCAAGCTTCTCTGTCTATGGAATTTTCCAGGCAAGAATACCGGAGTGGGTTGCTCCTTCCTACTCCAGGGGATCTTCTTGACCCAGGATTCAAACCCAAGTCTCTTGCGTCTCCCGCATTGGCAGGCAGAGTCTTCACTACTAGTGCCACCTGGGAAGCATATAAGGAACCCTAACTTGTTCAATCCAAGTGTGTTCCAGGTGACCTTGATTAAAGGGCATTGACAAGCTCCATGTGCTAAAGAACATTTGGTGCCAGAACACTGTAAAGTGAGAGTGAAAGTTGCTCAGTTGGGTCTGACTGTTTGAGATCCCATGGACTATATAGTCCATGGAAATCTCCAGGCCAGAATACTGGAGTGGGTAGCCATTCTTTTCTCTAGGGAATCTTCACAACCCAGGGATTGAACCCAGGTCTCCCACATTGCAGGCGGGTTCTTTACCAGCTGAGCGAAAGCCCAGAACATTGTTTAAAAAACAAAAACCCTAATTGGTAAATACTCAGCAAAACGACACTATGTCAACTTCCTTCGTTGTTAAATTTATAAGCCAAAGAATTTTATGCCCTCTGAAAACAATTTGCATGTTACATTAGATTTTTGCACTGCACAAGAATCCCCAAGTCTGCCGGCTGATGACTGAGAAATTGTGGCCAAATGTCAGTTAAATGGGTAGCCAATTATATAAGCGAATTATGAATTATTATGTTTGACAGAACCCAAAAGTTAGGGTGCCTGGGGCCCGTAGAGACTGTAAATACCCCAATGGAGAAGGCAATGTGCAAGGTTTGTTTGGTGACAGAGAGGCGTGAGGGTCAGAGAGGAAGAAACACCACTAGGTCGTGGTTCTGCCCTTGAATGGAACCAGTGGGCCCCGAGACTGGATCCACTTTCCCCGCCACCCCACAGTCAGCCTTTTTTTATAATTATTATTATTTTGTTTGTTTTGTTTTTTAATTTATTTCTTTTTAATTGAAGGATAATTGCTTTACAGTGTTGGTTTGACTTCTGCCATTCATCAACATGAATCAGCCATAGGTGTACATATGCCCCTTCCTCTTGTACCTCCCTCCCACTCCCACCTCCTCCCACCCCCACAGTCAGCTCTTTAGTAATACTCTCCTGCCATCCCACAGGGCAGACCCTGTGCCGGTTGGCTGTTAGATGGGTCACACCACCACAGGCGGATGAAGTCAGACCAGCACCCAGCTGCCCTTACCAAGGTCAACCCCAGGCTGCCGGCACCTTGGCCTCCCTCCTGGCAGCTCCTGGTTCCTGTAACCCCCATCTTCTTTTGGGGTGCCCTCCCATTGGTCCTCAGCCTCCCTGACATGAGGGTTCTTCTCTTACTCTTCATCTTCTCGCCTCCACGGCACCCCGGGGATCCTCTGCTAAGTCCGAAGCTTCTTTAAACACCTCTCTTCCTTCCGATCTCCCACCTCGTCTCTCCCAGACACGCAGAGGAAGCCAGTCCGCCTGCGCCCGACAACAGACATCTGCCCCAGAGCATGACCGTCGAAAGGAAAGCCTCTGGAGGAACTTTCCTTGTCCATTCAGCAGTCACACTTCTGGGACAAAGAAATAAAACCCAGAACTAGAGACTCTGAGACATTTGGAAGTGGAAATTGAACTTGGAAATGACTGTCATTTTTCATTTGAGAAAGCCACGGGCTGTGGGGTTCAAGTTTTTTCCTGCAAGGCTAGGAAGCCTGATTTCTGCCTTTCCCCCTGAAGTCTCTTGGTTTTATAATTTAGTGGGAAGGAGAAACGTTTTTTTCTTTTTCCTTGGTCAACTTTCAAAAATATAATAACTGTGAAATGGTACGTGGTTTTGTTTTTTTTTTTTCTAAAGCCCCCACAAAAGGCAGTGCAGTATGAATTATATCTTTGTCGGTACAGGTTATGAAATTACTCGGGAGAGTCATTTCTATAGAGACTGGCAGTGCAAAGCCTATAACTCAATGGAACGCAATTCCACTCAGAGCTCCCAGAATGTAATTGATGGAAGGAAGCAACATAAATTACCTTACCATTCTTCATGGATAATGTCTCTGTTTCCCACACAATCTCATTTTGCACACAAAACAAACAAAACCAAATTCAATCTCCCAAATTGTGTCTCCCCTTGTTAGCTTTCTTTTAAAAATCCTCCTGCCCACGTCACCCAGAGCCAACGCGCTCCTGCCAGGCAAATTAAGTCCGGTACTGGCAACATGCTTGATATCCTCTCCCCATTTCCCTCCCCCGTCCTGATCCTCCAGCCCTCCTTTATTTCAGACGGAAACTTCGTTTGGAGCAGTGACAAAAGCATAAGAATCAAAAATTTACCAAGAAAACACCAGTCAACTTGGCTTTGATTTCATTTTCCAGGCAGACTTGCAGCAGAACAGCAGATTCCTTTGTCCCTCTTTGCAACAACTAGCAAAATGGTTAACTGAAAAAAAAAAAAAAATCAAGTTCTCCATGGTCAGGAGGAAAATGATGGGGGCTGGGGTAGAAGGGAAGGGTAGGATACAGCGTAGATGTGGAATCTAAAAAGAAATGGTATAGGTGAACTTATCTATAAAACAGAAAAGACTCACAGACTTAGAGAAGGAACGTATGGTTACAGAGAGGGGGCGGGAAGGGTCGGGGAAAGGGACAGTGAGGGAGTTTGGGACCGACATGCACACACTGCTGTATTTAAAATGGATAACCAGGGACTTGCCCAGGAGTCCAGTGGTGAACCCACTTTCCAATGCAAAGGACATATGTGGGTTCGATACCTGGTTGGGGAACTAAGATCCCACATGCTGGGATTGGGGGTGGTGGAATCAAGCTCATATGACACAACCAGAGAAAACTGTGCACCGAAATGAAGACCCAGAGTAGCAAAAATAAAAAAATAAAACGTATAACCAACAACTACCTACTGTATAGCACAGGGAACTCATTCAATATTATGTAACAACCTCAATGGGAAAAGAATTTGGAAAAGAATAGATACATGTACATGTATAACTGAATCATTTTGGTGTACACCTGAAACTAACACAACATGGTTAATTACACTCAAATATAAACTTTAAAAACAATTCTGAAGTATCGCACCAAGAGCTTGATCCTGATCTTGAGAGCATTTCACTAAGTGAAATAAGTCAGAGAGAGAAGCACATATACTGCGTGATATC